>NC_143131.1:54160135-54462189 GCF_059928025.1 Delphinapterus leucas | reverse complement strand
GTTCTAGTAAACTGACTAGTTATGAGAGCAAGGCTATAGAGAGAGCACAGTGGGGCAGTCTGAATCCGATCTTGGGCTGCACAATTGCTTTTCTAGTCAGGAGTATTGGTCTTTATCTGAGCCCCTATGTGGTTGATTCACCACAGCTGAAGTAAAATGATGACTTAAGCAAGCCATTCACATTAAAGAGGAGGAGTGGTACTTTTCAGTACATCAGAAAAGAAGCAAGACATGACCTGAATTGCTAACAGGAAGAATGATAATAGCTATTATTGCTTCCTCCGTAAGCATCTATGGGTATTTTCATTTAATCCTGGCAACAGCCTTATGAGATAGAGTCTATTAGCCCCACTTTATAGATTAAGAAACTGAGGATCTGCAAGGTCAAATAACTTGCCAAAGGTCACACAGCAAATGAGTGGTAGAACTGTGATTTGAACACAGCAGTCTGGTCCGAGGCACTTTCTTAAACATTCCAATATATTGCCGCTCAGAACAGACAACTTTTTCAAGTACATATATATATTAGACTACAAATATCCATAGGGCAGGGACTTCGTTGTCTTGATTAATATGTAAAAGGATATAAAAGGATACTTGCAGAACTGATATTTTTCCCCACAAACATTTATAAGGCACTTAGTGTATGCCAGGCAAGGTTTTAAACACTTGACAAATATTAATTTTCTTAATCCCATATCAACCCTATAAGGTAGCCACCATTATTATTCTCATATTACATATGCGAAATGTGTGAAATGGCACAGAGAAGTCAGGTAATTTTCCTAAAGTCACACAGCTAGCAAGTGATAGTTGAGCAATTTGGCCCCAGCATTCATGCTCTTAACCCCTACAGATCAAAGTCAAGTAATAAATCAGTATTTCCTGAACTTTTTAAACCTCAACCTCAAATAAGAGATATATTTTAGGGGCTTCCCTGGTGGGGCAGTGGTTGAGAGTCCACCTGCCGATGCAAGGGACATGGGTTCGTGCCCCAGTCCGGGAAGATCCCACATGCCGCAGAGCGGCTAGGCCTGTGAGCCATGGCCGCTGAGCCTGCGCATCCGGAGCCTGTGCTCCGCAACGGGAGAGGCCACAACAGTGAGAGGCCCACGTACTGCAAAAAAAGAAAGATATATTTTACATTGCAACTCATGACACATGTACATACATACAAATATAAATAAAATTCCATGAAATAGTACTTACCCTTCTATAAGACTGGAATTTTTTATTATATTTTATTGAAAATAAAAATACTAGTTGTGATCAGCTAAATGAATTTCACACTCCACTTTGACACATGCAGTTGAAAGCAATGTACTTAATCATCTCCTTAGCTGACCCATGAGGAAAATATGACTATGTTTCAGGCTGAGAGCTTCCAGACCAGAACTGTGCAAACTCAAAGGATGACTCTATAAATAGAAGATGATCAGAAGGTCAGGATAGTTCCCCAAAGGTATCCCAATTAGACCTATGGACAAATGTTGGGGTATGGCCAAACCACAAGACCAGTTTTGATTGAAACCCTACAGTGCACATTTCTTATCTTATTAATTAAATTATAAATACCATCGTCAGTGGCCAGAAAAGCACCCCTCCAAGGGAACTTCTCATAAATATCCCTAATGTTGGAGACTTTGGGACCAGAGATAGGCATAAAAGCATGGCTTTTTTCCTGCTGTGTCACTGTAGGCAAGAGCCAGAAAAATAAAAACAACTTAGTCGTTACTCCTGGGAAGCCAATACTGTAGCCTCACATGACAGAACCAGATTAGCCTATAGACTGGGAAGGATAAGGTCAGCCTATTCCAGGGTAATCAGGGTCCACACCTTCTACTAGATGTGCTCTCAAGCGTTTGGCTCAGGGACAAGCACCCCAGGCACTGCGTGTTCATTTTGTCTTGTGATTGGACACTGGTGTCAGTTCTCTGTGCTCTCCCAAGTGATGGGAGACATTGCCTCTGGGAGTGCCTGTTGTCTCTGCCAGTCTCTGCTGTGTGGGTGAGGCCAAGTGTGAATGTCAGTGTCAAGCCCTGTCTCTACGAGATGGAGGATTTTCGAGGACACGTCATCACACATTTAGTCTATTCCCAGTGTCACGACCTTTCTCCCAAGTTAGCACTTGATAAACTTGAAGTCAATTGTCCTTCTTTCTTACATATGTAAAATTAGAACATTATAAATTCAGAATGAAGATTTTTGTAAAATTACAAGTGAATATGTTCATATTCAATACCCCCCAAAATCCTAAATATCATATGCTCTTTGGATTATAAAGATATTATTCACCTTTGGTAGGTTTTAAAAATTTCATTATTAATAATAGGTTTGCCTGATGCCCCGTGACCAATAAAGTACAATTTTGTGACAAAGTAAACATCAATAAAAATGTGGCCATTGAGGTGGCCTCGACTGGGGTTTTTTATTTATACCAGAGGGTGTAGCATGGTATAGACCATGACAGTTTCTGACTATCTAGCTGGAAGGAAAAGCTCTCGTAGCATCTCAACCTCCTTTTTGTGTTTGAGGGTCTAGGAAAGGAAAGGTTACAGTACAAGGTTTCAGAAGGAAGTAGAAGAATTTCTTCAGTGATAGTTGAAAAGGACAGGGGAGGAAGAATAACATCCTGATTTGCTTCTGTTGGAGTCTCTAACCTACATGTTGAGAAGGATGGGAAACTAAGTTTTATTAACAAGTTAAAATAAGCCTGTAATGGACCAAACAAGAGGATGCTGCTGATCTGATCTCTCAGGTGAATATTTCTCCACGTGCCGTATGTGGAGCCCTTGCTTCATATGGCCAGGATACAGGCAGGGGAACAAGGTGTTTGTTCCCTGGCCTCAGCCAAAGGTTTGGGGACCTGCATCTTTAATACCCCAATCGTGTATCAAGTGTATGAAAGCTTGAGGATTACTGAAGATGATCCTAATTTGAAGATCAGAGAGCTGTTTTGTGGGGCAAATGTGCGTGCGTGGCTCTGTAGAAAGTGACTAGAAAGAGCTTGATGGATTGCAGTCTTTGTCTCTCTGGACCTCTTTGTTCTTAAACAACTACCTTGGGGAGACCAAAGCAGCTTAGCAGATGGACAGGAATATGCATGTTCTGAAAACAGCTGGAAAAACTGAGCTAATACACAAAAAGAACTCAGGATAACGTTCCCTGGAGGATTCTGTTTAAACAACATTCAAAATGGTGACCCATTTCCCACAGAAGACTCCAATCTTTTGCATTTGCCTTTCCAAGATGGATAAGATGGATATTCACATCTGGGATTTTTTTGTTATGCTTTCAGCATGAAATGTTCTTTTATTATCATTCTTCATTTTTCAAAAAGATTTATTCAGGTCTTCGCCTATTTAGGAAATAGAAGACATGCAAACACATTTACTCATTTTTATTCATTATAGCGGTTTACTTTCAGAATCAATCGGTTCCACTTTCCATTTTCAATTCACAGAGCAACCTCCTTGACTCTGTCTACACTGCATGGCAAGTAGTTCCTTCTACCGCTCACTCCAACTAATTAGAAAATAAAATGATGCGGAATCGTAACCTAGCAAGTAGCAACTCTTTCCACAATCATAAGCCAGCTTGCAGCCCCAGAGGTAATGTTTAAGGATTTTTGTACTTGAGGAGACAGTCTTCCAGTCCCTTTCCCCTCAAAGTGTGTTTTGCCACTAAGCTGACCTAGGAACTTGTTAGAAATGCAGAGTCTCAGTCCCCGCCCCAGGCCCACTCTATCAGAATTTTAACAAGATTCCCGGGGACTTCATATCCACATTACAGTTAGAAAAGCACTGCTTTAGTTTGGTTCTCACAGGTGGCTGTATATTAGAATCACCTGTAGAACTTTAAAAATTATTGACCCTTTGGTCCCACCCTCAAGATTTTCTGATTTAAATGGTTTGGGTTGGGGTCTGAACACCAGGATTTAACAAGTTCCCTAGGTGGGAAGTGGTCGATCTTTGGGCCAAGGTGGGGAAATACAAGATAAGCCTGGAACAATTCATGGTGCCACAAACTAAGGAATTGCTCAAAAAAAGATAGGACCTTGTTGGCAGAACACAGGTTCCAGGCTAAAGCAACAAAATAAATCATGAGAATGTTGGTCTTAATTAAACCATAGAATAAAATCAATAATCGTGAATCCATATAAATGGATTCATATAAATATTCATATAAATATTGAAATAAGAAAGTAAGTGGAGGAGCAGAGATAACTCTTCTTCACAATAGAATTCTAGTTAACAGATGTAGAAAGAAAGAGGGAAATAAGAATCACCACTAGGCAAACACCACAAAAATAAATGTAGCAGACAAGATCCAAAACTGTGTGCTCACATTAGCCAGCAAGAGTTTGAGGAAAAGGATTTTCGTAGACTCGAAGTACTTCCACCACGATACTTAGCAATACGAAACCAACCAGTATAAAGTGAAAGATAGTCACTTTACCGTACAGAAACCCAACAGACACCAACCTAACCATATAAATAACACAGGTCATAAGACATATCAACATCCTGAACCCCATGCTATGAAGTACATCATTATTTTTATGACATTCTTTTTTTTTTTTTTTTTTTGCGGTACGCGGGCCTCTCACTGTTGTGGCCTCTTCCGTTGCGGAGCACAGGCTCCGGACGTGCAGGCTCAGCGGCCATGGCTCACGGGCCCTGCCACTCCGCGGCATGCGGGATCTTCCTGGACCCGGGCACGAACCCCCGTCCCCTGCATCGGCAGGCGGACTCTCAACCACTGTGCCACCAGGGAAGCCCATGACATTCCTTTTTTAAAAAATTTTATTGGAGTATAGTTGATTTACAATGTTGTGTTTTGTGATGTTCTTGACCCCCCAAAAATGCACAACCTAACACCAATCACAAGAAAACATGACAAATCCAAACTGAGGGATATTGTTCAGAATTACTGATCAGGACTCTTCAAACGTATCAAGGTGATGAAAGATAAGGAAAGTGTGATGAACCATTACAGAAACTAAGAAGTGACAACTAAATAAAATGTGGGATCTTGGGTAGGATCCTGGAACAACAAAAAGGACATTAATGGTGGGGGGGAAATGGTGAAATTTGAATCAAGTCTGCAGTTTGGTTAATAATATTGGACCAATGTTAATACCTACACTTGACAATTATACTATGGTTATATAAGATCTTATCATTAGAGGAAGCAGGGTAAGGGATAGTAAGGAAATCTTTGTACTACTGTTGCAACTTTTCCGTAAATTTAAAATTAGTTCAAAATAAAATGTTAAAAAGCAAAAGTCCCTAGCTGAATATAATGGTAGCCAAATTTGAGAAAAATAATTGGGCCACCCTCAATGGCCCAATTCCCCCCTGCTTCCTTTCTCCTTACACAAGGAAAATAATTTTTTCCTGTCTTGCCCTCATCAAGTGGACTAGCTTGGGGTGGTTGGGACAGGGTACAACACTAAGTAACAACATCAATGCTACAACCAGAGAAATGTCCACAGTGCGTGCCATGGGACCATATACTTGGAGCATAAACGTGGTGGTAGACACATATGGTACTTGGCTGCCCTGATTCCATTCTGCCTCCTTTTGATACGAGCATCCCAATTTATTTTTAAGGAATTGCCTATTTCCTTTTGATAGTCTTGTCATTCCAGGTGTGGGCTATCCTTGGATTTTGAATCTTGAGAAGAGTAATACAAGGACAGCAATGTCTGGACAAAGCTATCAATTAGCTCCCGTTAACTAGACCTAGAGTTGCTATGGTTCCAGTACTTTTCCAAGTCTTAATCTCTCGCTTTTACTTTGATTCTCTGAGTTACCAATAACACTTCCTTCTTATTGAATTAGCTAAAATCAGCGATTCCTTGACACCAAGAAACTCTAAGAAATACAGGTGTGCTGACCTAAATCCACTGATCACCCAATCCGGGTGGGAAGCAGACATCTGAATGCCATCCAAAACCTATTAGTGATACTAAACTTAAAGATGTATTCCTGACCTCAATAAGGGTCAAACTTAAGGAAATTGTTAATGTTTCAGGCAGAAGAAGGGGTCTCCCTTACTGGAGGGTCAAATACTTGAGAAAAAAGAATACACTTACAGAAAAAAAGACATTTCAAGCTATGGCAGAAAGAAATCTCAGCACAGACTATGTTGGAGTTGTCTGTCTTCCTACTAGGTTACAAGAGGCTTGAGGGCAAAAGCAAACCAAACATTTATCTAGCGCCTTATTTGCACTAACACGTAGCACAATGTCTGACATAGAGTAGCTCATGGTAAATAATTATTGAATGAATGGATAAAACAATTGCCACCATGACTTTAAACCAGCTTTATTAAAACTCTATGTTAATCTAAAGTTTGCTCAGTCCAAGACTTGCGTAGGTTGATAAAAGAACCCAAAAAAAGTCTAGGGGAAAAAAATCTGTTTATGTAATAATGTGGCCTCATTCCTGAAGAGACCTTCATTTTAATAAAAATAATAATTGCATAAAAACTTTAGCTCAAACTACCACTATTACTGTCCTGCTCACCGAAGTTCCTTACCAACTATTTGGCTTCCTAAAACAGCCAAACTAATAAGAACTGCCTGCATGTGATGTGAATAAGGTAGAAGGAACACTTGAGGAACATTTATGACTACTTGCTGGTCCAGGCTGCTGGCAAGGCAGGAAAGGCTACAAGAACCTCCCTGCTGGCAACCCAAGGACACCACTCAGGACCCTACACAGGGTGGGAAGAGTCTGTACCCTTATTTATAGAAAGCCTCATTCTTACAGAAACTCCATTCTTATATAAGAATGTTAGGACCCTTTATTACACTTAACCATGTTGCATAATTAATGCAAGAAAATCGCGGTGTCAGGGAGGAAGATGACGTGAGATAATGGGATGTTTCAGCATCGTACAACTCAGGGTTTTTGTTTTGCCGTACGTGGGCCTCTCACTGTTGTGGCCTCTCCCATTGCGGAGCACAGGCTCCGGATGCGCAGGCTCAGCGGCCATGGCTCACGGGCCCAGCTGCTCCGCGGCATGTGGGATCTTCCCGCATCGGGGCATGAACCCGTGTCCCCTGCATCGGCAGGCGGACTCTCAACCACTGCGCCACCAGGGACGCCCCCAACTCAGGGTTCTTCATTGCCAACCACAGAATCAATTCTATGTGGTTAAAGTAGGAAGTGATTTATTAAAAGATATTAGAATCCTCACAGAGTCTTTGGAAGAACTAAAGAAACAGGCTGTGGAGTGAGCTTCCAGAAACAATCCCCAGAACCCCAATGTAGAACTGGCTGGGGAGGGAATTGCTGCTCCTGGTGATTCCAGAACTACAGCGCCACTCCCACCATCTGTGCATGCAAAATAGATGCCCTGCACCCCACCTGCTTCCTCACATAAATCACTCCTGTATCCATATCTCTGTATGTGCATCTGATTAGCAGAACCTAAGTCACATGCTCCCTGGAGGCAAAGGAAACTGAGAAACGTTGGGGCTTTGCATTCTATCCTGGGAAGATGGGATTCACACCATGGGGAACCAACATAATGTAGAAGGAGTGTCAAAAGATTTGGCTAACAGGGTAAACTAGAATGATTTAGACTTTGAAAGGCTCCAGCCCTTGATTAATTATGCTAACCTGCCCCCTGGCGTAATGTTCTCAGCCATCAGGTTGAAGTGGGCCTGAGTATCAGCTTCAGGATGCTTGCTCCCAACATCAGTCATTTCCCTGCTAAATATCTCATAAGGGGAAAGAATTATCACATACTGAACACATTCTATGTGCCAGACACTGTGCCAAATGCTTTATATGCATTATGTATTTAATCTCCTCCATAACCCAATTCAATGGTACTGTCTCCATTTATAGATAAAAATTTGGTGTTGAGAAATTAGTTTTTCTCAAAGTCACTCAGTAAGGTGGGGCTAGGATTTAATCCAAAGTCTCTCTCTTGAGTTATGACAGATGGTCCTCAACTTATGATGGTTCGACTTACAATTTTTCAGCTTCACGATGGTGCAAAAGCGATACGCTTTCAGTAGAAACCATATGTCAAATTTTGAATTTTGATCTTTTCCCAGGCTATACTCTCTGGTGATCCTGGGCACCTCCCTCCCAATCAGCCATGCAATCACAAGGGGAAACAACCGATGCGCTCACAGCCATTCTGTACCCATATAAACTGTTTTTCACTTTCTGTACAATATTCAAGAAATTACATGAGACATTCAATACTTTATTATAAGATAGGGTTAGCGTTAGATGATTTTGCCCAACTGTAGGCAAACGTAAGTGTTCTGAGCATGTTTAAAGGAGGCTAGGCTAAGCTCTGATGTTTGTAGTTTAGGTGTATTAAATGCATTTCCAACTTAGGATATTTTCAACTTATGATGGGTTTATCAGGACATAACCCCATAGTAGGTAAAGGAAGATCTGTACATTGGATTCTTATGTAGACCATTCATGAACCCACTGAAGAAGGTACTGGTTTCAGGAGACCTTGTAAATGTGGCTGTGCATCTTTCTCGGGGGTCATCTATAGCTTTTATCAGATTTCCAAAGGGGCATGTGATCCTCAAACAGTAATGAACTACTATACTACCCAAACATATAGTCCATTTGTTTATGATCATAAAGCTGTTGTTGGGAAGGGCTGTACACTCCAACTAATTTTTTTTTGATCTTAGCACTTATTGACTATGATATCATTTTGTAGTATGAGATTCAAATTTAAAATCTGAGTCAAGAGCCCTATCTTTTGGGGGCGAGGGCAATACATGTCTGTGTAGGAATGAGGAAGGGTTAAAACTGACAAGAAAGGTTCTCTCTGCAAGATGAGAAAGGGCTGAGCAAAACAGAAACATATTTTTCATTTAACTACTGAAGTCCTAACTGTACATCAGAAAGCCTAGCGTCTATTTGTGACTTTGTCACCAACTCCATTTATCAGGGCTTCCATCACCTGTATGATGGGAGTAATATAAAACCTGCCATTGTTTCCTCCATCGCAATGTTATGAGATTATTTTGAAAGTACTTTCATTTCCCCAACAGAAAGGCATTATAGATCTATCTATATATATATATACCTGTTATGACTTCTTTGGGGGAAAGAAAAGCACCTCGGAGAAGACTTGGCTTACAACTTCTAGGACTGAACGATTTCTGAGCCTCACAGGCATACGTTGCGGGAAGTTCTTTGTGAAGAACAACTTGTTTACTACTTAGTTTTTCATTTCTAGTAGGTTGCCTCTTCTCTTTCCATTTGTTGTGTTTAAAAAAAAAATCCAATATAAATAATCCTCTCAAATTGTGTTATCTAGATGGAATGTCGCTTTAGATGGTTCATTATTTATGTCTTGCTGTCAACATGCATATTATTTTTGCAGAACACAAAAGCTTTACTCTAGAAACAAGATAACAATTGTTTTAAATCAGAAAGATGCAAAGGAGCCCAGGAGAGTTAGCCCGGCCCACTTGTAGACGTAGCAGTAAACCCATAAATATAGGAGCCTGTCTAAATGTAGCATTTTATGAACAGGGTCAACCATCTGAGTGTGAAATGTCCCCTTCTTTGCCATCTAGTCCCCAAGCAATCAGTTTTTTAAATGGCACTTTTAGAAAGGTAATGAATATCTACTAACACCAGATGTAAACTTAATTTCAAAGCTGTGGAATAGGCCATAAATAAAAACATTGAGTGATTTCCATAGCTCAGCCTGTTCATGCCCATGGAAATATGGATGATCACCGAGGGAAGTTAAGAGGCCTTCTCAAATCGGGTAAAATGGCAGATAGTATGAAGCACAATTGGTGTTTCTTGCTGTTCTTGCTGTTATTGTTGTACTGTTTTTTTCCTTGAGTGGTTTTCATAAAGAAAAAAACATAAATAGATTAACGATTATGGTGGTATCTAATATAAGGATTCAGCATATGATGTTCATGAAGCAGGTGGCAGAGAAGAGAGACAAAGGAGAAATTTTTAAAACAGTGTCCCCTTGATGTTTTCTTCCAACTATTGTAGTTCCTAATTTCAAAGCACAATATTACATATTATATCACTTGGATGAAGATTAATTGTACTTATTCCATTAGATGCCTAATGCAGGAGCAGGCGGTAAGGAATTCTTCAGATCACCACTGGCAAAGGAAGCCTGAGCCACGTTGTTTTGCGTTCATAGGAAGCAGACAATGCTCCAGCTCTCAGAATTCCCTCCATAGCCAGTCAGTCATCAAGTCTTGTTGATTTTTCCTTCGTGTAACTTTCCCATTCACTGCTTCTTTTCCATGTTAATTTCTGCTCCCCTGCCTCTGGTCCCCATCACCAAAAAGATTATGGCAATAGCTCTCTAAATGATTTCCTAGCTTAAAGTTCAGCCCTTCCAATTTATCTTGTATCCCCATACCAGATTAATCTTCCAGAAACACTGCTTTGATCATGCTACTCTCTAACAAATCAGTAAGATAAAGGCCAACATTCTTAGCCTGGCATGCAAGGCTCCATATCTTTCCAGGTTCACCTTCCAAGTCTCACTCCACAGATCTTACACTCATGCCAAACTGGGTTATTCATCGTTTGTGACTCAGACGCTAGGTCAGTCTTCTCCGCCATAAGTTTCAATGCACCTAGGAGCCTATTTAGCCCTTCTTGCCACCCATTCAAGTTTTACAACTACTCAAATTCTATGTATTTGCCGAAACTCAACTAAAATCCAGACCCCTTGGTGGCAATTGTAAAACATGTCCTCCAATTCTTTGATACTTCTCCCACTGAGAGGTGGGGTCTAGGTCCCCTTCTTTAAATGTAGGTTGACCTTTAGGGATTCTCTTTTAACCAATGGAATGCAGCAGAGGGGATGCTGCATAATTTCCAAGACTCTGCCAGAAATGGTCATGTACCTTCCACCTGCTTGTCTTGGAATGCTTGCTCTGGGGCCAACCAGGAACCAAGTAAAAAGTTCACATACTCTGAGACTACCACAATGGAGAGACTACATCTAGATACTCCGGTCTACAGCCCAGCTGAGCTCTAGCATAACTGCCCAGCAAGGAAAGAGACATCTTGGATATCCAGCCCAAAGAGCCTTCAGATGACTGCCTCAGTCAATGCCCTAGGAAAGAATTTTCCACCAAAGCCTGCCCGACTTCCCAACCCCAAATCAGGAGCAAAATAAACAATTATTTTAAGCCACTAATTTGGGGAGGTAATTTGTTAAGCAACAGTAGTAATTAGAACATTCCCACAAATTCCCCCCCGACCTCCCTAGAATCAACTCTCTTTTAAATTCCAAAGCAATTATTCTCTATTCTCATCATTCCAGCAGTATTAATTGAAGCATCTACTAAGTCATATAGACCCTGTGTTGGATGCTGGGGAAGCAGCAGATTTTGAGGAAGACACGAATTCCTGCTCATAGATATTTATAGTCTGATGGAGAAAGATGAAAAAACAGGCAATTATAATATATTGTGTCTACAATAAATATTTGAGCATCTATTTTGTGCAGGGCAGTGTGACACAAAGAGATGAATCTGAAAATGCTGAGTTTTATAGGCTGTGGGATATCGATGCAGAATTATCCTGGAGATAACTGAGTATGTAAATCTGAGGTTCTGTAAAGAGAAGTGGGCTGCAGAGTTAGATCTGGGAGTCATCAGCACTTGATGATAGGGAAAGCCATCAGCAGGGATGAGATTCCCCAGAAACTGGGGTGGGAAGGGCAGGGAGCCTAGGCAAGAACCCTAAGGCAAAGGAAGAGTGTCCTTCAAAGGAAAAGAAGGATCAGAGAAAAGGCAAGGGAACTGCCTTGGTCAGTTCAAGGTCAGTGGCTGTTTCAAGGATCAGGGGGGAATCAACTGTGCCTAATGATGTGGGGGCCAGATAAATCAGGCCCAAAAAGCATAATGTTGATGTAGACAATCAGAATATCTCTGACATCCATTTAATTGTGGTCTAGGGCAATTATTTGAAAACTAAGGTCTCTCTAAAGCTTCCAGTTCTTTGCGGGTAGTGATTGCTTATGTTGCAAATTTCACATAGTTACAAGACTCAGATATGTAAAATGAAAACTATTTTTTGTTAACTGAAAGGAACTATCTGGTTCCCATTCCTGCTGATGGCAGATTTAATCTTGCCATCGTTCATGTAATGTAGTTCTTTCTATTTTAAAACACATTCCTTTTTTTTTTCTTTTTTTAAGTACATGCTCAAATCCAATATTATATGGGTTCCCAGGGGTGCTGATGTATGGTCCTGGCAGGGAATCTGTTTCCCATTAGCGTCCACTGCATGTGCTGAATTCTGCTTGGGTGGAGCTCATTCCTCCAGATCTTGAGCA
The DNA here is from genome assembly GCF_059928025.1 of Delphinapterus leucas. NCBI lineage: Eukaryota > Metazoa > Chordata > Mammalia > Artiodactyla > Monodontidae > Delphinapterus > Delphinapterus leucas. The sequence goes on along the minus strand of NC_143131.1, from coordinate 54,449,856 downwards.
TCAACCTGTGTCTTCATTGTATCCACTGCTAACATTTGAGGCCCCATCATGGCCTGCAGTTGTTGATCTACACAACCTGAATCATCTCTGTTCTCTCTCAGGTCTGCTAGTCACTCCCTCCTTGCTACTTACCTTATCCTCCACTATGGTGGCCAGAATCCTGGGAACCCTAGACATCTCCCTCAGTCATTCCTCCTCTACCACCCAAGAACCACAGTGGACATGGAGCTTCCCAAGAGTTCATGGTAGAAATTCTCTAATTTTATACTAAAAAGAAAAAACACTGTTATATATTTCTTATTATGTCTTGTTATATATTTCTTATTATACCAGAAGGAAAAAATACTGTTGTATATTTCTTACTCAATACCAATTCAGATCAAAGAATTTCATACATGAAGCCAAGTTTTCAAAATCTCTCCCCAAACCTATCCTCTCTTAAGAGCCTTAAGATCTCTTGAAAATCAAAAATGTTTTAGGCTTTCAGACTACTGTCTCTGCTCTGTATTTTAATAACCTTCTTGAAAGTGAACATTGCTTTATTCTACACTGTATCATTCACCATTTCTTGACCAATAAATGCCATTGATACAATAGGGAGAAAACAGGACAACTAAGATTTTTCCAGGAAAAAAAATTACATCAGATAATTTTTTTTTTTTTTTTTTTTTTTTTTTGCGGTACACGGGCCTCCCACTGCTGCGGCCCCTCCCGCCGCGGAGCACAGGCTCGGGAGGCACAGGCCCAGCGGCCACGGCTCACGGGCCCAGCCGCTCCGCGGCATGCGGGATTCTCCTGGACCCGGGCACGAACCCATGACCCCCGCATCGGCAGGCGGACTTCCAACCACTGCGCCACCAGGGAAGCCCCATCAGAAAATATTTTTAAAGTATTATCCAATTCTATTGGTTATGTACATAGCAAATAATTAAGTTATATAATTTTAAATATTTGCTGATGGTTATTTGTTATGAGAAAGGCAACTGAGTTGGCCTAACATTTGCTATCTTTTTGTAAATTTGGGTTTCCAAGGTCAATCTTTAAAGGACCCTATTCCATTACTAGGACTTAAACTATAAACATTTAAACTATAAATAGTATCAACCATCATAGTGTTGTTGGTGGTTATGGCTTTGCTGTCCCCAAAAATGATGTCCCATAGGCATTATTAAATGAGAAATGAAGATTAGTGTGTTTTCCCCTGTAATTATCATTCTTTACATGAAAGTAAAGTTCTTTATTAAATCAGAAAAGCACAGTTATTAATATTACTACATAATTGCTGTTTAAATGGGACACATAATTAGGATGTAATTTAAAGACGTATAAGATTAAATAAATATAAAACTACATCCTCCTTTCTCATAATCTTTGTTGTTAATCATTGCTTAATTTAACCCTGGGTTTATTCTGAGTTAAATTGAATTAACACACCCTTTACCTTCCCAAAATTCAAACCTCAAATTTCTGGACCACTTTCCCCAAATGACACACCTTGACAATTTCTGATTAAGGAATATTCCTGTAACTGCTGATTTTTCCAGGGTACTGTTAAAGCAATTTCCAACAAATTCTAACTCTCTTCTTTTTAGATCATATCCTTGTTCTTTTTCTCTTCTTTTTCCAGAAATCTTAGCAGAAATTGAGAGAGAAATAGAGAGAGACGTGTAGTATATCAGCAATTACAGCATAAATGCCCTAAAAAACCTCTTCTCTAGACTAAGAGAAAGTTCTCCATATTACCACCTTGCCAACCCTCTCTACTGAGGAAACATCTTTCATCTAGTAATCAATCCTGAATCATGACTTCATATGTAAAACTGCTTTCAAAATGGTCTAGGTTTACAAAGCAAAGCTTATCAAAATTACCTTTTTCTAGTTACAGCCTTGGATTTTTAAAAAAGAGATATAAAATAATGTCACCCTAGTTGGGCTAACTTTCCTCTAGCAGAAAAGCAAGGCAATAATTTTAAGGGTGAATACATGCCCTTGGCAGTGCTTTTGTTTTGTTTTTTCACAAGGAAGAGAAGATAGAGAGGAGGTAAGAGCCAATCAAATCTTAGGTAGCGAACTACAAATATGGCAAAGTTGGGCAAATAAAGTTATTGAAAATAAAAGAATGGTGGGAGAAAATAATAAGCAAATAAAATGCTACTAAAGAAAACAAGGGAAGAAAAAAGCTGCATCAGACTGCTTCAAAGAGAGATCGAAGTGTTTAAAGTCAGTGAGGGAAAAGGAGGAAGCATATAGATGATTTCAAAACCAGAACTAAGGAAATGTTCGTCCTACGGTTGGAAAAAATATTTTTGTTGTAATATTTATGGTGAGTGAAGCAATTTACAAGCAGTGCCTACTATCTCCCCTGTGAATTATTAATACGTATTTGTTGACTAACAGAAGCTAGGGAAGGGGCCTCTTGGAGGACACTGGAGTGTGTGCATGAGGAAGTGGCTGACAATGTTCTGTACAGGGAAGATTCAGCTGGCTTACCAAAAGGGGGAACGTCTGCGGCTGACACCTGATCTATGACATACTTAAATATTTTGCGGATGTGTTTATCGCCGGGGTCTCCCTCCCATGGCTCATAGTGGGTGGGTACGTGGCACACCACACTCTAAAAGGCCTCTTTACTGACTTTAGAGGATCACCCTGAAAAATCCGTCTCCTCATATGAACCATTCCTTCACTCTTTTCCTTCCTAGCTTCAGTGCTAAAAGCACAAAATGAAGTTACAGAAAATGGTATATCATTTATAAAGTAAATACGTCTTCTAGTTAATTTCAACATTTTCTGTCTTTACAATTTGTGGAGATTAGAGGTGACGTTTGTTTATCTAGAAAGCACACTTACTTCCTCTATTTCAGACAGTCTTTGGCTGGAAAGTACCAGTGATGACTCCTTGTCCTCAGACAATCAGGCATAACCTAAATTTTAATTTTAATTAATTTACTTAAAATTAAGAACGGTGTGTTTATTTGAGAACCACATTTCCAACAATGTTCTTTTCTACTTCTGGTGAGTCTTCTAACACTTTCTCTAGTAAATTACTGAATTAAAAATGTCAGATATGTTCAACAAAAAGACCATGAAATGTTATCTGCCTCATACGATCATTTTCCTATTGTGCCTTATAAGACAAAAATGTTCTGGGCTATTTGCTTTAAAATAATCCTCTGGGGAGTGGGGATTTGGAGGTTATAAGCAAAACAAGATTGGCATCTGTTGATAGTTGTTGAAGCTGGATAATAGGATGAGAACGTTCATTATTCTATTCTGTTTTTGTAATTAAATAAAATGTATATACAAAGATGTTCACAGTAACAATATTTATAACACCACAAAAGTAGAAATAACTGTATTATTTAATAATAGAGAATGGCTAAAAAAGTGATAAATGATGATACATTTTTTAAAAATTAAATTATCATAAAACGAAATTATCATATGGCCACTAAAGAAAAATCATGTTTTCAATGAATATTTAATGATATGGAATAATGCTCACAATCTGCTAAGTGAAAAATCTGGGTGGAAATCAATATGTACAGTGTGATATCCATTTTAAAATATAAATGTTTGGGATAAAATTCCCCAGGCTGGCCCAATTCTAATTTTCACCCTAAGAAGATAATAAGAAATGCATAAAAAAGAGTTATGTATACAGGTGTTCATTATAGAGTTAATTAGTTTTTAAAACAGTAGATAATTTAGAAATTGGTCAATTTAATGTGATATGCCTATTTAGTGGAAAACTATACAATCATTAAAAGACATATTTTTGAAGATATTTAATGAAATTGGAAAACGATGTCAAGTTAAATAGCACAATACCAAACTCTATATAGATAGTGTTGTTCCTATTTATTGAAAAAGGAATCAAATCAATTTATAGCCTGGTAATAAGGAATTTTAAAATTTCAAGTATAGGGCCAACAATTGAAGCAGAAGGTGATTTTCTGGGTTAGAGTTATCCTTAGGTTAGGGCTAAGTCCCAGATAAAAACTTAACAGCACTCCTACGGATTTCTAGTTCTTTTCTAAAACTCACAAGGCCAATCAAATTAGGCTCTCTGATCCAGGCTTTAAAGCAAAATCTCTCTTGGACAATATGGTAGATGAAGGATTCCCCATATATGTTCCTTGGTTCCTAGGCTGAAGCTTCTAGGCTTGTGATATTTTGATGACTGACTAAACATCCACTTCTTTCTTAAGCCCCACAATGGCTTCTCCCAGGTGAGATACCTTCCCAAACTTCATCTCCAGGATTGATAAGAGAGACCTACAGACTTGGCCCTGGGGCTTAACACCCACGACCGGTCCTCCACTGCAGATGGGTGCTACTCTCAGGTGGGCATTTTCTTTTCCTGACTTTGTGTAGTTAGGAAATGGACCTAAGTGAATCAGTAAATAAAGGGTCACTTCATCTTAAATCCCTACCTGCCTTCATATTTGTCCAGCATGAGACTTCTGACATTCTTTTCAGAGGGCTTCCCACGCTGATTCATTTGGAACAGGAGAATCTAAAGCAAGATTATGGCCTGACTGCTTACCCTTTTACCAACATTGCTCAGCATCCATGCTCGTTCAATAACCTTCCATTCTTGTTCGTAGCGAGGGATGATGACAGGAAACCATACCTCCAAATGATCCAAGTAATGTGCTACTTTTGGAGGGCAAATCATTCCTAAAACCACACAGACACACACACAACATATACACACACATCAAATAATCCCTAATATAAAAATAGCTCTCAAAAATCAACCCACAAAAAAAAACCTCCTTAACCTCCAATAGAAAATTAGGTAAAAGGCATAAAGAGATAATTACACTAAAGAAGAACCCAAAAGACCAATACATGTGAAAAAGAATATTTAGTCTCTCTGATAATTAAAGAAAGATCAATTACACCACAGTTAAATATATTGTTTGCCTATCGATTTGGTGTTTTTTATTATATGATAATATTCAGTAGCAGCAAGAGAATAGCTTCATGGGTACCATCACGTCTTCGGGTGTGGGTGTAGAGAAGTGTAACCTTTCTTGAAAGCAATTCAGCAGTATGTATTAAGAAATATCAAGAGGTTTGTTTTCTTTCACCTAGTAGTTTAATTTCTAGGAATCTGATACAAGTATCAGCAATTTAACAAAGATTTAAATATAAGCTTTTTCATTACAGTAGTATTTATAATGGCAAGGAATCAGATACACCCTACCTGCCCAATAATAAGAGACTAGTTAAATTGGGGCATGTTTATCCTGTGAAATATTATGAAGCCATTAAAGCAACCATATTTATAGGCTAGCCACTACTAATCCTTTAGCTATCTGCTCACTTCTAGAAAGTCTTCTCAGATAGGTGCTACTCTCATATTTTCTATTCCATGTTATGCTACTACCTCATTCCATTATAGTTGCTTTTTAACTGCATGTCTTCTCATTCGACTACAAACTCCAAGAGGGCAAGGGCCATGTCTATTTTTTAATTAGATATATCCCAAGTGCCTGGAAAAATACCTGACACATTGTAAGCACTTCAAAACTAGTTGCTAAGTAAATATTAAATAATTTGAGGAAATTGTCATGATAAAATTTTCCATAAAGAAAACAAGATACAAAAATATGTATAAAATCTGATCCAAACTCAGAAGATAAAGAGGAGATATTATGTGTGTATATAGTCATATATATATGTATATATACTGAAGAAGAAACAAAACTGCTTGTATTTGAGTGGTATCTAGATGATAGGAATGTAAGTTATTGTTATTCTTTTCAAACTTTTATACATACATTTTCTGCAATAGGCATATATGTATTACTTTTGTAAACAAAGAAAAAAAGTTTATGAATTCCCAATGCAAAACTGAGTGAAAAATCTCCAGAACTAAATTTCAGTACATTTCTAACTTCTCCATCATTTGGAGTTTTTTTCCTACCCTTGAAGTCTTTTTCTTTTTGTAAGAAAAGAAAAAAAAATTCTACTATTAACATCATTTTAAAAAACAAATGGCATATGAAAATTGTACTTTTTTCTAGTCTCATGGGAGATTTTGTGTGTGTGTGTGTGTGTGTGTGTGTGTGTGTTTGCCACTAGGATTTTCTAGGTCTGAAACTAAACTCAGTTATCACTGATAATGACTGCTCATGCCACCTACTCAGACTGGGTGTGTTTGGAGACTCGCCCTGTGAATTGGGTGAGCTAACAGTCTCCCATCATGCCTTCTGGCTCACTGTGCATTCCAATGTGCAGAGGTAGTTGTCCTAGTTGCTCTGGTTACCAATTTTTAAAATGCAACAACACAACAAAAATTATAGGAAGAATGAAACCTTTGAAGCTGGAGTCATTAAATATTCATGCTATTACTTGAAAATTAAACAAAGACAACTTTTCCCCCTAAAATGTGTAGGTATAGATTACTTGAAGCTTAGTTTCCTACTTTTTATAGATACTATTGACTACAATTTATGATAATATTAACTGATTTATTTATTCCAGTATTTATACCAAACACTTGCTCAAGTGCCACAAATGACAAAGGGGACATTTTGAAGGTCAAAAAGTACTTCAAGGACAAAGAAAACGATGGTAAAGGATGAGAGAAGAGTCTCATGGTGAATAGAGAAAGGGCATTTAGGTAAAAGAGCACTGCGCTGACCCATTAAAGGTTGAGTCTTCCCTGAAGAAGGTCACTAACTCAAAACTCATCACGTTCACTCTGAGGAGAGGCATTCTGCCTTGCCCCTCATCTGGGGAACTGCAGCCTCGTCCTCCTCCAGACTTCACCAGCCCTCTATTTCCCAGCCTCCCAAACTCTGCAGGCCTGCAGGTAACCGCAGAGATGAATCAGCACAATGCAACTGAGGGCCTGCATAATCTGTCCACACGAGCCCAGCATGTTCTAGGAAGTACAGGAAAGAATGCTTGGGGCTTCCCTGGTGGTGCAGTGGTTGGGAGTCCGCCTGCCGATGCAGGGGACACGGGTTCGTGCCCCGGTCCGGGAAGATCCCACATGCCGCGGAGCAGCTGGGCCCGTGAGCCATGGCCACTGAGCCTGCGCGTCCGGAGCCTGTGCCCCGCAACGGGAGAGGCCACAACAGTGAGAGGCCCATGTACTGCAAAAAAAAAAAAAAAATGCTTGGTCCCTCCCGAGAGCTCAGCAGTGTCGGGACAGCTGGAGCCATGGAGCATTTGGTCTGTAGAATAAAGCAACCCCCTGTGATCATATCTGGCTCCACTCCATAGGCCCCAAGTGCCTACTTCTAAATTGGATGCTGCAGTTTTGAATTATAATGGTCTCGACAATCAAGATACATAATATTATCAGTTAGGAAAAGAGACTGTGAGTGGGTGGGTATAGAGTACTTCAGGCTCTTCACTCAGAGTAGTGATCCTAATAATTGATTGTGCTTTCCATGTCACTCTCTTTAAGATTTATGAAGTATATTGTTAACACCTTTTGGAAGACATTATCAAAACTCTTAAAATGAAAATAAAAATTTATAAATTTGTCCCAGCAAATATTCTTCTAAAAAATTACTCTAAGGAAATAATCAGTAAACAAATCCTTATGCACAAGGTTATTTATCAAGGTGTTGCTGTAATACCAAACTATGAGAAACAATCTATGAAGTGCGATTAAATAAATGATGGTACATACACACCATAAAATATTATTGACCCATTAGATACTAAAATTCAGTCATCTTTATTGTTAACTTAGAAAGAGGTCTAGACTTCATCAAATGAAAAATTTAGGCTAAGAATAGTATGCATGGTATGATCCCATTAAACTTAAACATATACATAGAAAAGAGTCTAGAAGCTTCTCAACCAAATTATTAGCAATATTTATCTCTGGAAATATTGTGGGTAAATATCACTCTCTTCTTTATATATTTCTATGCTGACTGAACAAAGCATTAAATAAAGCAAGTGAAAAAGAATCCAACCCTGTCTTCTGGGACACAGAAAGTTTATTATTAGAATGATCATTTGAATAGCCTAATACCCCATTTTTCTGTGTAACATGCTGTTTGTGTCTGCACTGGGAAGCATTACGATCCTGGCTTGAGTTTGAACCAAGCAGTAGGCATACAGATATGACATATTTTATTCTCCAACTTACTAGCTCTGGAGTGTCAGGAAATCATACTGACTACAAGTTGAATAAAATCAGTCCAAATAGCATTAGCATCTTATCTCCATGCTGTCAGAATATGCCCATAATCTTCCAACTACAATCTGGCAACCTCATGGATGAACAGTTCTATTCATCACAAGATTCTTATTCAGGGATTAAAAATACATGGCATGGCTACCACCACCACCTCCTCTCACAACCTTGGCAGACATCATTAATCACACTTTGTCCTGTGAACCCAGATGTGGCCTCAAAATCTTTTCCAACACAGCTGTGCTCCAGGCAGCCCCTATCAATCATTTATTTCAACTCAAGTTGAAACCTATTAGCCATATCTGCTCTGATTACTCTGGCTGCAACATTATTATTCCTTTGACTGGTTCCCAGACCACAGAGTTGAGAAGCATGACCACTTTCCTTCTCTAATGATCTCTCTTCCCTTAAAATGTCTAGAACTTATAAAGGTGTTACTGACATAAGGTTAATTCTCCAAGCAGCCTGTTTTAGAAAGCCCTCTACCTCCAGCCCTGAACCACATAAAAGAACTATCTCTTTTCAAGAATTACAGGACAAAAATTTGAACACTATTTTCCCTATGATGGCTGCATTTATATTCCATATAGAATAATAGAATATTAAGAACCGTCACAGGGCTTCCCTGGTGGCGCAGTGGTTGAGAGTCCGCCTGCCGATGCAGGGGACACGGGTTCGTGCCCCGGTCCAGGAAGATCCCACGTGCTGCGGAGTGGCTAGGCCCGTGAGCCATGGCCGCTGGGCCTGCGCGTCCGGAGCCTGTGCTCTGCAACGGGAGAGGCCACAACAGTGAGAGGTCCACGTACCGCAAAAAAAAAAAATCAATATGACATCAGACTTCTCAGCAGAAACACTGGTTGCTAACTGACACTAAGAAACCTCCTCAAATTTTTAAGGGAAAGGTATTTTGAACAGAGTATTTTGTTCCTAGAAAAACTAACACTCAAGCTAAAGAGCAACAAAAAAAGACTTTAAGAGTGAGGAACTTCTTGCATTAAAGAATTTATAAGGGGATTAAAGTTCTAAAGTGATAAGACAGTTGGGAAATTGTATTTTAGTTTGAGAGGAAGCAGCATTTTGATAGCTTTTAAAATAGTTCTCAAGAATATTCAGCAAATTTGCTAAAGATGTACATTAAAAAAAGAAAAAGAATGGAGCAAAGATAGTCTTCTCAACAAATGGTGCTAGAACAACTGGACATCTACATGCAAGAAAATGAATCTTAAAAAAAAAGAAAAAGAAAATGAGTCTAGACACAGACCTTATACCCTTCACAAAAATTAACTCAAGTTAACTCTTAATGGAGTTAACTTAATTAACACCATTAAGAATGGATCACAGACCTAAATGTAAAATTTAAAACTCTAAAACTAGAACATAGGAGAAAACCTAGATGACCTTGGGTATGGTGATGACTTTTCGGATATGACATCGAAGACATAATCCATGAAAGAAAATTGATAGGCTAGATTCCATTAAAATTAAGTTTTTCTGCTCTGCAAAACACAGTATCAAGAAAATTAGAAGACAAGCCACAGACTGGGGGGAAAAGACACATCTAATAAAGGACTATTATCCAAAACATACACATAACTCTTAACACTCAACAATATGAAAACAACAAGATAAAAAACTGGACCAAAAACCTGAACAGACACCTCACTAGAGAAGATGTGCAGATGACAAATAAGCATTTGAAAAGATGCTCCATCTCATATGTCATCAGGAAAGTACACATTAAAACAAGATACGGGGCTTCCCTGGTGGTGCAGTGGTTGAGAGTCCGCCTGACGATGCAGGGGACACGGGTTCGTGCCCCGGTCTGGGAAGATCCCACATGCCACGGAGCAGCTGGGCCCGTGAGCCATGGCCACTGAGCCTGCGCGTCCGGAGCCTGTGCTCCGCAACAGGAGAGACCACAGCAGTGAGAGGCCTGCACACCACACACACAAAAAAAACAACGAGATACCACTAGGCACCTATTAGAAGGGCCCAAATCTGGAGCACTGACAACACTAAATGCTGGTGGGGATGTGGAGTTATGGGAACTCTCATTCATTGCTGGTGGGAGTGCACCTTGGAAGAGAGTTTGGAAGTTTCTTACAGAACTAAACATACTCCTACCAGATGATCCAGTTATCATGCTCCTTGATATTTATCCAAAGGAGCTGAAAACTTATGTCCAGATAAAGACCTACACATGGATGTTTAGAACAGCTTTATTCATAGTTGCCAAAGCCTGGAAACAACCAACATGTCCTTCCGTATCCAAGCGAATGGATAAGTAAACTTTGGTACACTCAGGCAATGGAATATTATTCAGTGCTAAAAAAAAATGAGCTATCAACCCATGGAGAGACATGGAAGAAACTTAAATACACACAACTAAGTGAAAGAAGCCAATCTAAAAAGGCTACATATATTATGGTTCCAACTATACGACATTCTGGAAAAGGCAAAACTATGGAGACAGTAAAAAGATCAGAGGGAATGAATACGCAGAGCACAGAAGATTTTTAGGGAATTGAAAATGCTGTGTATGATAACATAAAAATGATACATGTCAGTATACATTTGTCCAAACCTATAGAATGTACAACACCAAGAGTAATGTCAGCTGTGGACTTTGGGTAATAATGGTGTGCCAACATAGGTTCATAATTTATCCAAAATACCACTCTGCGGGAGGTGGTGTTGATAATGGGGGAGGCTATGCATGAGTGGGGACAGGGAGTATATGGGAACTCTCTGAACCTTCCTTTTAATCTTGCTGTGAACCTAAAACTGCTCTTAAAAAATTAAGCCTTAAAAAAAAGATTATTGCAAATGAAAGGAAGAAAGAGGGAGAGGGGAGAAAGAAAGAAAGAGGAAGGAAGGGAGGGAGGGAGGGAGGGGGAAAACAACTTCCTTCAGAAGCTTAGTTAAGGAGCAGTGAAAAGTCATTACCTTCCGACAACCATTTAGTGACTTACGTGAAATGAGCCTGTTCTGAAGTCCAGTTTCCTATATTTGGAATTTTGAGTTTTATATTCTCAACAGATATGGCAAGTGCTCTGTCCACGTCCCCTTTTCCATGACAAGGGCAAAGGGCACACAAAAAGATCTGCTTCCCTACAGTTTCCTCATCGTCACCAAAAGCATAGCTGGTTTCCTATGAAGCTGTATGAGACCTTCTTTCACCTATGGAATTAGGTGACAGGAAAGGGCATTGTTTGTCCTACACAGCAGTAGAGCATTGGCTTCCTCAAATAACCACATAGATAAAATGGTTGTTTGTATGCTGTCTCCCTTACCACGGTGTATAGAAAGTGTCATTCATTTACAGTATTTTCCTGATCCCACAATATGTAAACAGGAAGATGGTCCAAGGGAATCATGAGGTAACCTTCTTGTAAAATAGTAACAGCTAGCTTTGTGTCCAAAGTGCTTTCACATAATTCTGATTCAACCCTCACAAACAGCCCTGTGAGTTGGGAAGGACAGATATAATTATTATCTATTATTTTACAGAAGGATAATTTTCATCCCAGAGCATTTAATAAATGTCAAAGAACATTCAGCAAGGCAGTCAGGCTGGCTTCATAAGCACCTCCTGTGTGTCAGTAATTACTGTTCTGAACATGGTCCAAAAGCTGGGAAGTCCCTCAACAGGGGGAGTAGCAGGGAGAGCCAGGTGACAAACACACGTCTTAGTCCTTTCGGGCTTCTGTAACAAAATACCACAGACTGGGTGGCTTATAAACAACAGAAATGTATTTCTCACAGTTCTGGAGGCGGGAAGTCTGAGATCAGGGTGCCAGCATGGATGGGTGAGGGAACCTATTCCAGGCCGCTGACTTCTCTCTGTGTCCTCATGTGGCGGAAGGGGTGAGAGATCTCTCTGGAACCTCTTTTGTAAAGGCACTAATACCACCCACCTCCCAAAGTCACCACTTCTCAATACCATCAGCTTTGGGGTTAAGATTTTAATATATAAATTTGGGATGGGGGCACACATTCAGACCATAGCAGCACATAGAGATAATTTCAGGCACTGGTAATTGCCACGAGGAGAATAAATAAGTCGCAGATGACGACCTGAACTGTGGTAGGTGGGGGGTCTCTGCTTTGGCTCTGGTGCAGTTGGGGAAGTTTTTTGAATTGAGTCCCGGATGTTGAGAAGGAGGCAGGTGTGTGAAGATCTGAGAGAACAGCATCCCTAGCAGAGGAACAAATAGCTTAACTTGGCACGTTAGACGTGTAGAATCAGGACCAATGGAGCTGGGATACAGTGAGCAGAGGAGGTCAGGAAGAACTGAGGTCTGAGAGTTAGGTAGGGGTGTAAAGCTTTGCGAACGATGGTAAGGAGTTTGGGTCTTATTCTAACTGTAATGGGCAGTTATTTTTAAAAACATTGTTATTAAGGTATATTTTACATATCTAAGAATTCACCTATTTCAGGTGTGCAATTCAATGATTTTTTAAATAACTCAACTAAGGGGTGCAACCCTCACCATAAATCAGTTTTAGGACACTTCTATCCTCCCAATAAGATCCCTCATGCCCACTTACAGTTATTCCCTGTTCCCACCTATCCCCCTGCAACTGCTAATCTAACTTCTGCCTTTTAGAATTTGCCTTTTGTAGCATTTCACGTAAATGAAATCATAGCGTATATGGTCTCTTGTGTCTGGCTTCTTTCACTTGGCGTAACGTTTTTAAGTTTCTACAGCACGTGTCAATAGTTTGTGCCTTTTTATTGCTGAACGTGTTCCACTATATGGATATACCAGGATTTGTTTATCCATTTACCTGTTGAGGAACATGCAGGTTGTTCCAGTTTACAGCTGCTATGAATGATGTTGCTATGCACACTTGCATGCAAGTCTTTGTGTGGACAGATGTTTTCATTCCTCTTGGGTAGCTACCTAGAAGTGGAATCGCTGGTTGGTATGGTGGTTTTATGTTTAACATTTTGAGAAACTGTCAAACTGCTTTCCAAAGTGGCTGCACTATTTTACATTCCCACCAGCAATGTATGAGGTTCCCATTTCTCAGCATACACACCAACATTTGCTGCTGTATGTCTTATCTATGATAGTCCTTTCTAAGTGAGTATGAAATGGTATCTCATTGTGGACTTAATTTGCATTTCCTTAATGACTAATGAAGCTGATAATTTTTTCTGTCCTTATTGCCAGTGGACAAGTTGTAAGCAAGAGAGAGATATATTTTATGCTTTAAAGCTCAATCTTGTTGCTAAATGGCGGCTCGACTATAGACAGGAGACTAGTTAGGAGACAGCTGCAGTAATCCAGAGGGAGGTGATGGTGTCTTGGACTCAGGTTATAATAGTAGAAGTGGAGAGGAATTGGAATACAGATACACCATGGGGGCAGAGCCAACAGAGTTGGCTGATGAATTGGATGTGGGGTGTGAGTGTGTGGGAAAGAGAAGTATTTAGCTGAACCACTGTGTAGGTAGTGGTGCCATTTATAGCCTTGAGAAAGGTTTATAGGGCGTAAATATGGTGATTATACTGGGGGTTGGTAATCAGTACTTAGTTTAGTCACATTACATTTTTGGTTTTTATTACACATCCAAGAGGAAATGTTGAGTATGTAGTTGAATATGAGGGTCTGGAGCTCAGAGGAGAGGTATGGGCTGGAGAGATAAATTTGAGAGTCATCAGCATATGGCTAGTCTTTAAAGCCTCAGGACCTAAGGAGAAAATGTAGAGAAAAGGAGAATAGGGTGGAAAATGAAACCTCGGGGGCATTTCAAAAGAGTTTCTTATAGAGATAAGAGGGTAAGCCTGACAATTTGAAAGCTGGGATTGGGGTGAAGGCAGCCTAAGGGAAGCATCTAGAAATATGTTCAGTGGATTAGTGAGTCTATACCTGGCCTGGCCTGTAGTCACTAGCCACCTGTGGCTGGTTGAGCACTTGAAGTACAGCTCATCGAATTGAGATGTGGATAAATATAAAATGCACAGTGGATTTCAAAGATTTAATACAAGGAAGAATGTAAATTCTCCTTCATAATTTTTTGTTTTTATTTTTACTTTTTGGCCGCGCTGCACGGCACGTGGGATCTTTGTTCCCCGACCAGGGATGCGAACCTGCGCCTCCTGCAGTGGAAGGGCGGGGTCTTCACCATGGGACCGCCAGGGAAGTCCTCTTTCATAATTTTTACATTGATGACATGTTGAAATAATACTTGGATATACTGGGTTAAATAAAACTATCATTAAAATTAATTTCATCTGTTTGTGTGTTTTTTAATGTGGCTTCTAGAAATTTTTAAATTGTATATGTGGCTCACATTCCATTCCAATTTCTATTGGGCTGGTCTATAATGTTCTGCACACAGTCTCATCCTGGTTTTCCTGAAATGTCATTGCAGCATATTTTTGTACCTTTGAATCTGTATGAGAATTCCATAGGTATTTGCTACAAGTCTTTCTAAAGACATAGACCATGTCCACAACTTAAAAGTGCGAGTGTCTTGGGTATTTTGGATATGCGCTTACATTGTACAGGTATACCTATATTTTAGTAAGGACAATGCCACATGGGTCATTTGATCCTTGCTGAACTGAGAAAGTGTTAAAATTCAGGTATCATATCCTTGATAATTGTAAGACTTAAGATGTTCCTGCTGACTATGAAAAACGTTCAATTAAATAAATCCCTTCTTCCATCTGGTGAAATGCAACTTGATTAAATGAAGAGAAACTTAATTATTTAATAAGGTCACAATATGAGTTAGAAATTACTTGAGTTTTTTCTTTACCATCTCTGAGATTCTTAACATACCACAAAAATCAGTTATATCAAATTCTGTTCCCACTGGTATTATGATAAGAGTTTGCATTTAGAAATAGTTCCCTTTGATTTGAGATCATAGAGATAAACTGTGTGGATGCAATGTGGTAAAACTCCCCCACTTTTTTCCCTGGCCCCAGTGAGGAAGGTCATTTTGAACAAAGTAATACCCCCAAAGGAGTAGAGCTACATAGTTTTTTATGTTTTATAACACAGATAACTGGGCAGATTTTACATAGGCCTCTGTGAGAACTTTTGTGATCTCAATATAGAGTTTTCCCTAATGCTTATGATTAAAATAACCAATCCAGAGGTATAGTAATAGCTTATTCCTCTAGGTCATTGAAGGGTTGACTGGCTGTTCCACAGAGATGAATTTTCTTTGTACATGTTACTAAGTGGCTAAGCCTTGTACATGTTACTTCTTTCAACACTAAATTTTCCTTTCTAAGTACACTACCCATTGCTGGCATGGCTGCCCTGGTAGAAAGTGCTAAACACTTTCATCCCCACTGAATACCTCAGAGAAGCTACTTGTTGTATAAAGACAGTTGAAATTGTCTAGAGACTAGGGAGTCTGACCCTGCTCTGCCATTAGCTTCTCACGTGATTTAGGGAATGAAACCCAACCTCTCTGGGCTTCAGCATCCCCACCTGCAGAAAAAAGACATCACCCTAGATCAGTAGCTCTGAAATAAACTTCAGCATGCATCAGAGGGCTTGTTAAAACACAAATTGCCCAGCCCTACCCCCAGAGTTTCGGATTGAATAGGGTCTGAGATGGGCCCCAAGAATCTGCATTTCTGATCATTTCCAAAGGGATGTTGATACTGCTGCTTTGAGGACCACTCTAAGAGCGGCTGATCATCTCTGCTGTGTCCCTTGTAGCTCAGCTTTCTATGATTTTGTACATGTTAAATGGAAGTTTGTTGGTTGGTTCTTACTTAATGCAGAAATTCCCTAAAGATCTCAGACAGTCTGATAACTCTAAAATAGGATTTCATAAAGCAAACCAGTCATCAGAAATTTAGACATCTCTAATTTTGATAAATGGAAACTAGATTATTAGCATTCTAAGATTGTATATAAAAATACACTTTGCAGATTGGAGAAAAGATAATTCAGTATTAATTTCTTGTCTCAATGTACCAATTACTGCTTCTCCACCAAAGCATTACATTTTAGCTGAAATATAAATCTGGGAAAATAGAAAACATTAGACTGCCTAATCACTCCCTACACAACATCCTCTGGTGTGAGAGCTTTTCTCCTTGGGTCATTTCCATTAGACAATTGTGTTTTATTTTTCATTTCTATTACAGTAAAGCTGAGAATCAAAAAGATTATTTAAAATAGTGTGTCATAAAACTATCCTTATTAATTCACATCTTTGCAATGGGAATTAACCAGTGTTTTAGTGTTTGGGCACTGAATCAAACATCATTCCTTTCCTACGTCTGATGCAGAATCTAGTTTTGGGTGCAATAACTACAATACTTTGAAATGTCTTAAATCATGAGAGCTTTAGGAAAGTAAATGCTAACTGTGACTCTGCTAGAGACTTGCCAGCTATAGTTGAAGTCGTTTGCTCTCATTTTATTTCTGCCTCTTTATTTGTGAAACAAGAATGGCGGTTTCCCTTGTACACAGTGTTTACTGAGGACATATTTCATTGAAAGCAATATATTCCCCCAAGTTACTGACTGAGAAATGCTGGATTCCCTATCAGAGCAGGTTGTCCCCTTTCCCATGAGTGCAGCTTCTGAAGGTACAAACTCCACGGAGGGAAGGGAAGAAGGTGCCTCCAACCCAATCAGCCAGCTGGACGTGCGTGGTGCAGCCCACTAACCTCACATCCAAATCTCAAGCAATAATGATCATCAGAATCAGAAAAGGCCAAGAAATGCCTCATTGAAAGGACTGAAAATACAGTATTCAATGTGGGCCAGGGCTCAGTGTTAGTAGGAATGAAAGCTGATACATCACTTCTGGAAAGCAGTTTGTCAGGAATCATCACGATCTGTAGAAATCTACTTCCTTTAACTCAGTAATCCTCTTGCTAGGAATCCATTCCCAAGAAACGTCAGAGATACTGACAAAGATTTATATGCACAGAGAGTGACTGCAGTGCCGTTTGTAATACAGAGAAACAGAAAACGTTCTAAGTTACCAGTAATAGAGGGGTGGCGAAATAAATAATGGTTTACCAGAATTTCTTCCAAATTAGTTTAGAGGAATATTCAACGATATAGGAAAATGCTCTTGCTATGTTACATGGGGGGAGAGGGGAGGGGGGGAAGCCAGATGAAAACCTATAAAACTGTATGATCATGGGTTGGAATAGGCTGTGTAGACTTAGTGAAATTGGGAATCATGGGTCCCAGAACTCTGAATTCAGTTCCCTACATGGGTTAGAGCTGGCCCAAAGAGAAACTTGTGTGAGATTTAGAAGGCCAAAGTGACAAAGCCACCATGGCTTTCTGAAGGCATCTGTGGCCAGATATAGTGAAGGACAGGTCGAGAGGTGACTAAGAGGCTTCCAGCTCTTCTCTGCTCTGTGTCCAGCATTTCTTGCTTCTGGCCTTGCTGATCACCCAACAGCGGTCCTCAGGCCCAGCACCAGATGTATCTGCAGGTCCATAGAGGACACAGCTACACAGAGGCGATAGCTTTCAATAGCTTTCTTCAGACACATTCCCTTAGTGATTTGACCTTCTCACTGAACGTGTGCATTTGTTTCCTCTTGCTCCTGTAATGAACTCCAAACTTAGTGGCTTAAGATGACACAAATTTACTCTTTCCCAATTCTGGAGGCCAGATGTCCAAAATCCGTTTCAGTAAGCCAAAGGCAATGTGTCAGCAGGGCTGGTTCCTTCTGGAAGCTCTAGGAGAGAATCTGTTTCCTTGCCTTTTTTAGCTTCTGGAGGCCACCTGCATTCCTTGGCTCAGGACCCATTCCTCCCATGGCTCCAGCTGTCATCACATTTCCTACTGCTACGGTCAAATCTCCTGCTTCCTTTTTATAAGGACACATCATACTGGGCCCACCGGCATAGTCACGATAACGTGCTTGGCTTCTTAGTTTTCTGGTTAACGACTCCTCTGCTCCACCAACATCCCCATCGTGCACCTTTACTTTCCTCCTTACAACTGTGGAAGGTCCAGTTCATATAATAAATCCCATAGCATGGTGACTCTGCTCCCCTTGTTTGAACCCGAACAGATAGAAATCCCAATGATGTATAAAATGTATGCTTATGTATGTATAAAAAAGACTAAAAGGAAATATAGCAATATGTTAACAGTGCAATCTCTGGATGGTAGGAATATAACTGCAGAAAGGAAGAGATTGAGAGGAGATGGGAGAAGTGCTGCAGAACGAGATCCAGAGCATCTGAGAAGACACTGGCTTAGCAAGGAGGAGAGACAATGTAACAGAAGGAAATGGGCATGAAAACAGGTGCATTTGTAGGTTTCTTGTGGCTCCTATTTTACCTGTGAAGTGGAAAGTGAGTTCACGTGTTAAGATGTGGGGGAAGAGGCTGGGTCTGAAGTTTGAGGAGAACACCTGGGATGGTCCTTGCACAGAATGAGAGAGTGAGCTGGCTGGAAGGGCACTGTGGTATCTGTCGTGTTGAGAGCTTGGTTGAGTACCATCAGTCAGCCTGCGTCTGTGATTTTCTCTAGTCACCCTCAGTAGCCAGGGTACAGGGAAGAGAAGGCAGACAGTAGGGCCATCCAGAGCTGGGGTTTTCCAGGCAGCTGAGAAGGAAAGACAATGGGGCAGGGAGTTTAAGCTCTCTAGTGCAATTTCTCTCTGTTCCCATATGCTTTAGGGGAGGAAAGAGAAGCACAGGGTGTTAGATTGACTTATCTGAAACCCTGGACTTCTAGAAGGTGGAGCTGAAACTAACACTGCCTCCCCTTCCTCCTTCCCCCAACCCCCACAAACAGCACAGGGTTGTTCAAAATGTTGTCTCCTCACCAAGTCAGAATCACCCGGGATGGGAGATGGGGCCTGCTGGTCAAAACGCAGATTCCCAGGCCCAGATCGCCTGAGTCAGAAACACAGGACAAGTGGCCCAGGAATTTAACAAGCACCTCCAGGGATTCTGAAGCACAGCAGGGTTTAAGAACTGTTGGGAAAGGGAAGAGTCCCTGTCTTGCAGAATTATGGCAGGGAGAGCAAGGGAGGGAGGAAGCAGTCACAGTTCAATGTTGAGAAGCAAGTTACATATCTTGTGACCATCTGGGGCAGGCAGTTTGGGCATAACGGAGGTCGATGGATACCAGATACCAGGTGGGTCTGCAGGGGTGGGTGCGGTTATGTTACAAATGCAGGAAAACCCAGGACACCGCACCCTGTAACCACACTGTTCTCTTTTTTTCTCCTGCTGAAGGCTCAAGGGTATCCATAGTCGAAGCAGTATCTCTGCTTTTAAGTAAGACTTAGAGAAATTTAATCTCCTTTCAACTCTCCTACTGACTAAATCTCAAATGCAAATGGAACTACCACAGACTCAGCAGGCTTCACCTGAAGACCTGCAGCTAGGATAGGCAGGGCTCCTTGACTCCAAGAGTGCCAGAAAGGAAATACTGTGTGCCCCAGCTGGCAGGGGCATTGTAAGTGTTTCACAAGATGTCAACGTCCAACACCCATGCCAATGGATAGAAAGAACAGATGTACTTCCATGGGTAGTAAGCTTCCTGGGATTTGCATTGTCAGTTCTAAACTAGAAATAGGTTTCATGCAGCAGAGATTTAAAGGGAGAAGCTGTCTTGTTTCTACTTTAAATTTATCTAAAATGTGTAATCGGACACATTTATCTTAAACTTATTTTACCTACAAAACATCCCATGTCCAGGAAAAACTTTTGTTAGTTTGATTCCGTTTTGATCAATACCTGGTTTTAACAATACTAGCATAGGCAGTCTTGAGATATTGAACATGTAATAAATGTATCTCCTCTTGCCTGCCCATGACCTGCTAGCATCAGGGACCTGTCATCTCTTAGAAAGATGAGTGTTTTAAGAAATAGGAGGAGAAAAATCATAAAATGATTACTTAAATTTCTTGTTTATTGTTACTAAAATTTGGAATCTCAGTGGCTCCAAGCCCTGTTTTTGTGGTGCTCTGGATATCCTAAGTTACCTTCCCAGGTATCACAAAAATATCAACTTAATATAGCACACATGTCATTTTAAGGGTTAACAAAATTGAAAATAATAAGATGCTACCATGCCAAACTAGTGCATATATATATAAATACAAAGTATCTTGAAGAAAATTTCCTCAGTAAATTAGAGTGATCAACTTTAAAAACATACTGCTATATCTCAAATTTATAAATGCTTTTCCCTTTGATATGTGAAATCCATTTTGACAGATACACATGCCCATATACAAAATGAAGAAGATAAAAGATGTCTATCTGAAGCATTTTTTTATAATAGCAACAGACTGGAAACAATCTAAGTGTCCACAGTGAGGAACTGGTTTAACAAACTCTGATACATCCACACCATGGAATACTATGCAGCTGTAAACAGAAAAGAAGGAAGCCGATCTCTGTATTGATATGGAAAGTTAGGAGGATACACTATTAGGTTTAAAAAAAACAAATCAAAATAAAGCAAAGCAAAACAAACGATCAAGGTAAAGGTCACAGTATAAAGTAGGCTGCTGCCTTTTGTGGAAGAAAGGGGTAATACGTATTTGTATTTGCTGGTATCTGCACAAAGACCCTGGAAAGACACACAAGAAACAAGTAGATGAGAGGGAGGGAGACTGCTTGGTGTTTACCTTGCTACGGTCTTTCGAATTTTGAACCATATGAATGTATTACTTGTTCAAAACAAATAATAAAATTTTAAAAGACAGAAAATGATGTAAAAATATTTGAAATGTCATATTGATGTTAAAGGAAGGGAACATATCTGTTTATTTGGTTTGTTATAGTTTCTTTCCTTCCATTGAGCACTTAACGATTGGTCGAGACAGATTCAGTACCCACCGGCTGATGCCAAGGCTGAGTAGGATTTTCCCCCTCCCTTATCCCTTCCTTGGCCGGTCACCAAATCTAGTCCAAGTAATTACCTGTGTAGTCCATCATTTCTTTTTATCCTCCACTCTCGTTGCCTAAGTTCAGGCCACCAGCTTCCCTTCCCTAGTTTATTGCCTCAGCCTTCCCTGGGTCTTCCGGTCTCCAGTCTCATCCCTCCAATTCATCCTCCAGGTATAACCAGAGTTATAATCTGATAAAATCTGATCTTGTCCCATTCCTGTGCAAAGGCTTTGGTTATCTCCCCTTCGTCTACTGCCTTCAAGATAAACTCTAACTCGTTATTCAGCACACAAGGTTCTCCATGATCACACCCCTGCTGACCTTTCCAGCCTCATTCCTTCCTGGTCCTACACTCCCCTCTCCACTGCCATATGGGAGGCATAGACGCAGCTTTCCCAACCCACCACCTCTTATCTCCAGACCTTTCTGAGTGCTATTTCCTCTGCAAGAAACACTCCTTCTCCCCTTCTTGGTTTTCTCTGGCATACTGTCATTTTTTCTTAAACCCTAGCTTTGGTAGGATCTTTGTGGGAAATCTCCCCTGACCACATCAATATACCTCACATTTTAAGAGTTAATGAAATTGAATGATAAAAGGATGCTACCTGGATAAACACAGTACAGGATTTACCAGTTTATATTTTCATATAGAACTACAGAATCTTGGAGAAAGTCCCCAGGTTATTTTGGAGTGATCAGCTTTAAAAATTGTGTTATTTAGCAAAGTTGTAAATGCTTTTAGCCTTTCTGGGTTAAGCCACCTTTCTCTATGATCCTATAGCACGTTCCCCGTCCCTGCCCCCGCCCCACACACCTGCACTCCTCACATATCATAGCACTAATCACACCATTTTATAATTGTCTGAGTCCCTCACCAGACTATAAGCTCCTTGGGGACAGGGACACTGCTCTTTAATTGTTGCATCTCCAGTGCCAAGCAGTGTAACCTACATGATGTTAAGCAAGAAGTGATTAAAGGGCAACACCTCTGAGCTACTCCCTACCTACTTCTACCAGGGAGGGTGTCAAATAGTGTTGCACAGCAATTGTCATGGACTCCTTAATTCTGAGCTATGACAAAGGTCTTTACAGACCTCCAAACAGGAAATGACTCTTTTGCTTCAAAGGGCTTTAAACGCCCCAAAGGGCTTTAAACGCTTTGGAGTAACCCAAAGCTATAGCGCTGAGAAACAAAATTCCACAGAGAGAACACTTGGAAGAGCTTTCATAAACAAGACCTAGAGTAGTCCTTCCCAATGTTAAGAAACAAAGTCTAATCCCTCTCTGGAGCTAGTAATAAGAGACCTGCGGCAAGGAAGTCATCTCCAAACCCATCACAGGAGGACGTCACATAGATACACAACTACACTGGAAGAAAACAACCCACTCTGGACCCAGAACTTTTCTCTTTGTTATAATAGTTAAAGAAGGATTACCAATTTCTCTGGTGAGGAGAAATTAGAGGCTTATATCAGACTCACTGTTGGAGCCTTTATTATTTTTATACTACAAGATGAATGAGTAAATATACAGTTTTCATTTATAGATTCAGTTATTCTTAACAAAGCTTTGTCTTAAACAACCTCTAGTTATCAATTTTATAAACACCTAGACCCAGGGGCTCCCGCCAGATAATTAGAATCAAAATTCTAGTCTTCAGAATGGGCAAAACTCGGTAAGTAGCTCCCCCATTTCCCTATGCCCTGTGCATTCTTCCTGCCCCACATCCCTTTCAGATTAGATCTTATTAGGGTTTATTTTTATCTCAGTGCATGACATGCATACATAATTGATGCTTAAGGTTTGTTGAATGAATAAGCGAATGAAGGAAGGAAATATACATGCCACCTGCCAACATTTCATTTTCTACAGCTTAACATTTTATACCTTGTACCACCTTCTCCGTTACAAGCATAAAACTAATAAATGGATATCATGTAATTCTGCTATGTTATATTAACAGCTATAGCTCTCATGCCAAAGACTGTATTTTCTTCTACCATTAATCTTTCTCCAGGTCATGAGCTGGAAAAGTCATAATGATGGGAGTTGTCATAATGAACCCAAACAGTAATTGTAATAAGAAAACGGAGGAAGAAAATTGAAAAAGAAAATGTCTCTCCCACAGCACCACAGATAAATGACCTTATTCTCTCCCGATTCCAAATCCACAAGGTTATATTTGTTCTTGTCAAGATCATTAGGTACCAAAAGACCATATGACATTAGTGGGAATGATATTTTTAATAGGAGTAATATATTGATGAAAAAAAGAGCATACCTCTTATTTCTGCAGGTTCTTGTCTAGTTTGCAAAACTTTAAAAGTTAAAATGCATTTAAGATACTTAATATAAAGTTTGTATGAATGAGACATTAAAGTGAGTATCCTGCCTTAGCCAATTTTCTTAAATCGAGATAAGTAATTACTTCTAATAAAGCAATCAAGGATTTGAATGAGAACAGGTTTAATGCTAACTTAGTTCAATATTAACTTGGGGATTTAGAAGATTCTTTCCATAGCTCTTTTCTCCTCTTTTTTTTTTTTTTATAAAAAAGATGTTTTCAAAGTCATTTTGATAAGTTACATCTTCCTGTCATTCCAAAGCATTTAGCATACAATGAGAATTACTAGAGAATATAGAGAAGTTTATAAGACTGCTAAATCATTCGGACACCTTCTGGGTCCTGATGGATTTAGTAATGAGTTCCACAATGAGATCCCAGACAAATTAAGTAATGAAGCACTTGATCCAGAGGAAAAAGTGCGGCCTTATTCCAAAGTGCCAAGAACTTACTTTGGAAAGATGGCTCTAACCACTCTAGCCATTTAGCAGTGACGCCCTAAGAAGGCATTACTTACGTTAAACTGATATTAATTTCATACTGTCTCCTTCCACAACTTCCTTGTTCTTGCCTTGATGCTTACCTCCCTCCAGGTAAGTTAATGACAGAGAACGATGATCTTGTCCCAACATTTATGCTTTAATTTAGGAGAGTGGAACACACATTCTTAAAATAGAGAAATTATTTCTTCTCCAATCTCTTTATTTTTCTCTAGCTTCCTGAAAGTGACTACTTCACATTCAGCCCAACTCTTAGACAAAAATAAGAAATCAGAGAAGTAGTGGGTTAAGTCCAGATTCTCAATCCTGGCTGCACACTGGAATCACCAGGGAGCTCTTAAAATAGTCCCATGCTCAGACAACATCCCAGGCCAATGATGTCAGAAGATCTGGGGCTGTGGAGGCTGGATCCAGAGATCTGCTTCTAAAGTTCTCTGAGAGATTCCAGTGTGTCACCAGTGTTGAGAATCCTTAGGAGAGCTGAATCAAGTTGATGGGGTGTGCTCTGAATGACCAAAAACTCAGTTCGTTCAGCACTCCGCCCACAGGTAGCATTGGGCCTGCAGATGCTCTAGCAATCTATGGCATACAAGAACCTGAAGGATGATTTATATCTAGGAAAATATCCATGAAAAGACTTTTACTTGGTTTAATTTAAAAGACTTCAAATTCATGCACCATGCTAGTGTAGGGACTCTCAGCCACCTACCATAACAGGAGGAATCGGATAAAAAAGTAAAGCGTTGCTATGAACCCAAGGTTCCCAACACCAACTTTTTCATCAAGTTAGTTTCTCTCTGCAGAGAGATCTGCCAAGACCTCACGGACCTCTAAAGGGTCAACGCAAATGACATAAAAACCTACTGGGAAAATTAAGCCCATCTCTTCTTTAAGAGTAAATAAGGGAAGAAAAGTTCTATCCAACTTGAAGGAGATGCTGCTGCATTGCTATATCACCCAAGGCTGTAGCCCGCATGCAGGGTAAATTTCTGACACCTTAAAATTTCAGGGTTAGAGGACTGGTCATGTGGCAGATTACCAGGAGCAAGATGGCACTTTGAGGGAGCTGGAACTGATTTCATGGACGGATTCCTAGATGGCTTTTTCAAGGACTCTCCCTCACACTGAAGGGAGACCATTAAACTCGTAAGCCCAGTGCCCAGTGGGCCAGATGTATGACCATCATGGCGGATAAAGCTACACTGTATGGTTGGGTTGTATCTGCTCCTACAGCAATGCCTGCAGAAGTGTCTCCATTATTAAGGCCAGTTTGACTCTTTTGGATTCCTACTTCAAGAATGTTTGCTGTGTAGACCTGTCCTAAGCCCAATTCACAGGAATGAGCAAGATTTTCTACACATTTATTTCTCTTTCTTTTTAACTGTAAAATATAAGCTTTTTGAGGATAGGGCCTTTGCTTTGAAGTCCTCTGCAAGCATTAAAGAACAAAATGGTTTTGGGGTCTCTGTTTCTCTATTAATTTAACAATATCTGGTATAGGTTCTAAATTTTATAGTTTTGCTATTAACCAACACATTTGGCCAGGATTTTATTTTATTTATTTATTTATTAAATTTAATTTTTTTAACATCTTTATTGGAGTATAATTGCTTTACAATGGTGTGTTAGTTGCTGCTGTATAACAAAGTGAATCAGCTATACATATACATACATCCCCATATCTCCTCCCTCTTGCTTCTCCTTCCCACCCTCCCTATCCCACCCCTCTAGGTAGACATAAAGCACTGAGCTGATCTCCCTGTGCTATGCGGCTGCTTCCCACTAGCTATCTACCTTACGTTTGGTAGTGTATATATGTCCATGACCAGGATTTTATTTTTAATGAAAATACCCAGGGTTAGCAGGTTGATCTGTACAGACTTTCTGAAAGACAACTTTTGCAATATTGATTTAAAAAAAAAACCTCTTAAAATATGCATACTCATTCACTCAGAATTTCTGCTTCTAAAAAAAGTGTCCAAAGGAAATATATATATATATATATATATATATATATATAAGCATATGTGCCAAGATTAACTATAAAGAAGTTCACTGCAGTGTTGTTTATAATAGGAAGTGTTTGGAAATAACCTAAATGAAGACAGATTGGTTAAAAATATTATGGCACATCTGTAATGACCCTTGGGTCCACAGGTTTCCTTGGTGGTACCTTAGGGGCCACAGGTAGGTAGGGAAGGAAGAAAGTCAGTGGGAGCCTAAGTGAGTGGGACCCTGGATCTCCCATTCCTGCTTCAACTTCAAAAGCTTGAATTTTATGTTTCATGTAGGGTGGCTCCTTTTGCAAAATTAGTTCTGCTGCCAAAAATAGCTGGAAACTGTCTGAACATGATTGAAATAGATGTCTACAATACCTTGTAAAGTGGAATAAAGCAAACTGTAAAACTACCTCAGTTTCACCTCATTTTTGTTTCTGTGCATGTATATGTATATAGACATAAAAGATACACACACACCAGGGATTTATACAGCAACGATCATGTTACTCTTTTGAGTAATAGGAAAAATGTTATTTTTAACTTTAAAAATATGTTTTCTACATGATTCTCAACACTTCAAGTTTTTCAACCATTATGATCCCTAAATCAAGTCAATAGTTAACTATCAACTCTTCATCTTAAGACTATAACTTTGAAAAGAATCTTGAAATTAACTGTTGTCTATCGCTTATCAGAGGTAGAGAAACTGAGGAATGAAATGATACTGTGAATTACTGCAAAATTGAAAAACCGCCACAGATCCCACAGATAGTTTCCTTTTCAAGTTATGTTTCAAGTGTTACCACAGAACCGTTCAGTTGGATAAATTAGTTGGTAGGCAGAGGAAAACCATATGTTTCCACAGTAAAAAACATAAAATTCTAACATGTTTTGTACTCATTGAAATTATAAGAGCAAAGAGATGGTAATGAAAAGTTCATATAACCAGAGGCAGATGGCAGGGTAAGAGGAAACCAGTGGGCAGGATGATGTGTGGCCATTATGAACAGCTGAGGATGGCAGAGAGCAGCGGGGCAGTAGCTTCGTCTGGGCATCACAGGCACTGGAGGCATGTAATCCAGCTCCAAATGATGGCAGTGGTGGTGATGATGATGGCGATAGTGATGGTAACACTAACATTTACTGAGAGAGTACAATGCGCCAGGGACTGTACTTAGTACTTTACATGAATGAGCTCTTAATTCTCACCACACCCTTATGGGGTAGGAACTATTATTAGTACCAGTTTCCTAAAGTAGAGACTGAGGAACGGAAAGACGACACAATGAGCATTGATGCCAGGATTTGAAATGCTTCTTTCATTTTTTTTTGTAAGGTTTTTATTGGAGTATAATTGCTTAACAATGGTGTGTTACTTGCTGCTGTATAACAAAGTGAATCAGCTACACATATACATATATCCCCATATCTCCTCCCTCTTACGTCTCCCTCCCACCCTCCCTATCCCACCCCTCTAGGTGGTCACAAAGCACCGAGCTGATTTCCCTGTGCTATGCGGCTGCTTCCCACTAGCTATCTATTTTACATTTGGTAGTGTATATATGTCCATGCCACTCTCTCACTTCGTCTCAGCTTACCCTTCCCCCTCCCCACGTCCTCAAGTCCATTCTCTACATCTGTGTCTTTATTTCTGTCCTGCCCCTAGGTTCTTCAGAACCACTTTTTTCTTTTTTTTTAGATTCCATATATATGTGTTAGCATACGGTATTTGTTTTTCTCTTTCTGACTTACTTCACTCCACATGACAGACTCTAGGTCCATCCACCTCACTACAAATAACTCAATTTCGTTTCTTTTTATGGCTGAGTAATATTCCATTGTATATATGTGCCACATCTTTATCCATTCATCTTTCGATGGACACTTAGGTTGCTTCCATGTCCTGGCTATTATAAATAGGAAATGCTTCTTTCATTTTATTATCAGCACTCTAAATCTAAAAATACAAATGAGATTATTGTCATTGGCTTTATTTTGGAACACATGGAGGCATAATGACAAAAGACCTCTGATGCCAACAGACTTAGGTTCAAGTTCTGGATCTGATTTTCCTCTCTGAGGCTCAGTATCCTCATCTGTAATGGGGGCTAATACTATTCATCCTGTAAAGGTGCTGTGAATAAGATTTCATGTGTAAAACCTTGGCCCAGAGTGTGCTGCAAGTGGGTATAGAATAAATGGAAGCTAATAAAGTTATTAAAGCAAGAAAATGAAGCAAGTGAAGAGACTTAACTGGATAATATTTTAAGTTATTTTACTACTTTAAAAAGTAAATGAATAAATGAACCCAGGAAAAAGTATGCTTTTATGGTGACTATATAATTTATTATATAAACCAGGAGACTTTAGAGAAGAAAGGGGTTATATTAATAATTATTCTGAGATAACAGGTATAAGCAGACTCTGTCCTGGGCAAACCAGGATGTGCAGTCATCTACTGGTGAGCAGTCGTTCTGAGCCCACAGCTGTGGGACCTTTCCTGGACCTTCACCTGGCCCACCAGCCCCTACTTCAGGATGGTCATGAGCCCAGGGAGGGAGGAGCACCAAAGAGGAAACTTTCTAGCCTGTACATTAGCAAATGCAGGAGACTGTGAGTTTATATTGCCTTCTGCTTAGATGGAATCTGTTCTTAAGAATTATCTTTATTAATTATTGAAAAAACCAATTCTCATCTGGAATGCATGTTCCAGTATGACATCTTGTCATACGATCACCCACCCCTCTGTGGTCTTTGAAAAGAAGGACTATACAAGCTCATAGGTAGAAATTTAAAATCAAACCTCACATACACATCCTCCTTCAGGAGGTTCTGTTGCCCCAACAGCTGTGATTTCGCTGCACGTGCAATGTGCTTTCTGAACTTACGTAGCTCTTGCAATGACACAGTACTTGGCTGGCAAATAGCACTTCCCATTCCCATTTCATAGCATAGCAGAGCTTGCAGGCATTCCTTAGTCCAATCCCCTCATTTCAGGCTGAGAGATCTCAAGTGACTTAACTTAGCCAAAGCCACACACCTAGCTAACTTCAGAAGAAGAACCAGAACCCGAACCCAAGATGGAGCTCAGAACACACTATTTTTTTCATTGCTTTACACTTGCTTCCCTGAAAAATAGTCCTACCAGCTCAAAGAGCAATATAGTAATTCCAAAAATAACACATGATTTCAGACATTTCAAGGTTGTTAGTAGGAACTGAATATTTCTCCCATTGTAGTCAGTAGCATTCTTATAATTAGACATATTTTTCAGTTTTTACTGGGAGAAAATTAAAATTAGATTTATGTTTAAATTCTCTGCATTGGCCAGGTAATAAGGAGGCTAAATAAAACATGTGCTGCAAAGGCCAGATGATAAACATAACCTCTAAGTTGGGACATTTATTTCCAACATTGACAGAAATGGGAATATTTTTTTTAAAATCAGATATCCCAAGCCAGAGTAAGGAAGCCAGGAAAGAAAAACTGACAGTTATTAATCTGGTGGCATGGGGATGCCAGTCCAGGTATAAAAATGAAAAGTAACCTAAGTCGGTTATTTGTTTGGTTTCTATTGTTTAAAATTTTCATTTTCCCAACCTTTGTATTCAGTATGGTGGTTTAAGATAAGACAGGAGACTGGGGTGAAAGAGAACTGGATGAATGCTGCTTGCTGGGACATTGGGTAATGTCAACGAACACAGCTTTTTAAAGAAAAAAAAAAGTACTCTGCCTCAAATATATATTCCTTTCTAAATAGGGGAATCAGAGAAGAGAGATGGCTTAATTGGGAATGAAAAAAAAAGAACACCAACAAATGGATTTATTTGCAAGATACTGGATTCCTAGACATACTTGGCCTCGCCCTACTGAACTTTTTCTCTTCTGACAAAACAAATTCCAAATTCTCCTGACTCTTCTTAAATTGGATTTAAAATACTCAATGAGCCAGGGAAATCAGGCAATAAAAAGAAATAAAAGGCATCCAGAATGGAAAGGAATAAATAGATCTATTTCTATTTGCAGATTACACGATCTTATATACAGAAAATCCTAAAAAATCCACCAAAAACACTATTAGAACTAATAAACAAGTTCAGCAAGGTTTCAGCGTTAAACATTGATATTCAAAAATCAATTGTATTTCTATACATTAGCAGTGAACAATCCAAAAATGAAATTAAAGTCACAATTACAGTTATATAGCATCAAAATGAATAAAATACTTAGAAATAAACTTAACAATAGAAGTACAATGTTTGTACACTAAAAAGTATAAAACAATGTTGAAAGAGTTAAAGAAGACTTAAAAAAATGGAAGGGTATCCCACTTCATGAAACTAAAGACTTAATATAATTAAGAGGGCAATATTACCTAAACTGATCTACAAATTGAGTGCAATCCTTGTAAAAAATCTCAGTTGGCTTTTTTGCAGAAATTGACATGCTGATGATAAAATTCATGTGTAAATGCAAGGCCCTAGAAAAACCAAATCGATCTTGAAAAAGAAGGACAAAGTAGGAAGACTCATGCTTCCCAATTTCAAAACTTACTAGAGCTGCAGTAATTAAGGTAGTGTGGTACTGGCATAAGGACAGACATATAGATAAATGGAATAGATGTAAAAGTTCAATTAATTTTTTGTAATGTGCCAGACAATTCAATGGGGGAAAAGAGTCTTTTCAACAAATGGTGCTGGGACAACTGGACATTCACGTGGAAGAATGAAGATGGATCCCTATTTCACACCATATACAAAAATTAATGGAAAATCAGAGACTAGATGACCCAAAACCTACGGGATGCAGCAAAAGCAGTTCTAAGAAGGAAGTTTATAGCAATAAAATCTCACCTCAAGAAACAACTCAAATAAACAACCTAAACTTACAACTAAAGCAACTAGAGAAAGAACAAACAAAACCCAAAGTTAGTAGAAGGAAGGAAATCATAAGGATCAGAACAGACATGAATGAAATAGAAACAAAGAAAACAATAGCAAAGATCAATGAAACTAAAAGCAGGTTCTTTGAGAAGATAAACAAAATTGATAAACCTTTAGCCAGACTCATCAAGAAAAAAAGGGAGAGGACTCAAATCAATAAAATTAGAAATGAAAAAGGAGAAGTTACAACTGACACTGCAGAAATACAAAGGATCGTTAAGAGAATACTACATGCAACTATATGCCAATAAAATGCACAACCTCGAAGAAATGGACAAATTCTTAGAAATGCACAAACTTCTGAGACTGAATCAGGAAGAAATAGAAAATATGAACAGACCAATCACAAGTAATGAAATTGAAACTGTGATTAAAAATCTTCCAACAAACAAAAGCCCAGGACCAGATGGTTTCACAGGTAAATTCTATCAAAAATTTAGAGAAGAGCTAACACCTATCCCTCTCAAATTCTTCCAAAAAATCACAGAGGAAGGAATACTCCCAAGCTCACGCTATGAGGCCACCATCACCCTGATACCAAAACCAGACAAAGATATCACAAAAAGAAAATTACAGACCAATATCACTGATGAACATAGATGCAAAAATCCTCAACAAAATACTAGCAAACAGAATCCAGCAGCACATTAAAAGGATCATACACCATGATCAAGTAGGATTTATCCCAGGAATGCAAGGATTCTTCAATATACGAAAATCAATAAATGTGATACACCATATTAAAAAATTGAAGGAGAAAAACCATATGGTCAGCTCAATAAATGCAGAAAAAGCTTTTGACAAAATTCAACACCCATTTATGATAAAAACCCTCCAGAAAGTAGGCATAGAGGGAACTTTCCTCAACATAATAAAGGCCATATATGACAAACCCACAGCCAACATCGTTCTCAGTGGTGCAAAACTGAAACCATTTCCACTAAGATCAAGATTTCCCACTCTCACCACTACTATTCAACATAGTTTTGGAAGTTTTAGCCACAGCAGTCAGAGAAGAAAAAGAAATAAAAGGGGGCTTCCCTGGTGGCGCAGTGGTTGAGAGTCCGCCTGCCGATGCAGGGGACACAGGTTTGTGCTCAAGTCCGGGAAGATCCCATATGCCACAGAGCGGCTAGGCCCGTGAGCCATGGCCGCTGAGCCTGTGCATCCGGAGACTGTGCTCCGCAATGGGAGAGGCCACAACAATGAGAGGCCCACATACTGAAAAAAAAAAAAAAGAAAAGAAAAAAGGAATCCAAATCAGAAAAGAAGTAAAGCTGTCACTGTTTGCAGATGACATGATACTATACATAGAGAATCCTAAAGACACTACCAGGAAACTACTAGAGCTCATCAATGAATTGGGTAAAGTTGCAGGATACAAAATTAATGCACAAGAATCTCTTGCACTCCTATACACTAACAATGAAAGATCAGAAAGAAAAATTAAGGAAACAATCCCATTTACTATTGCCACAAAAAAGAATAAAATACCTAGGAATGAACCTACCTAAGGAGGCAAAAGACCTGTATGCATAAAACTATAAGATACTGATGAAAGAAATCAAAGATGACACAAACAGATGGAGAGATATACCATGTTCTTGGATTGGAAGAATCAACATTGTGAAAATGACTATACGACCCAAAGCAATCTACAGATTCAATGCAATCCGTATAAAATTACGAATGGCATTTTTCACAGAATTAGAACAAAAAATTTTACAATTTATATGGAAATACAAAAGACCTTGAATAGCAAAAACAATCTTGAGAAAGAAAACTGAAGCTGGAGGAATCAGGCTTCCTGATTTCCGACTATACTAAAAGCTACAGTAATCAAGACAGTATGGTACTGACACAAAAACAGAAATATAGACCTATGGAACAGGATAGAAGGCCCAGAGATAAACCCATGCACCTATGGTAACCCAATCAATGACAAAGGAGGCAAGGATAAACAATGGAGAAAAGACAATCTCTTCAATAAAAGGCGCTGGGAAAACTGGACAGCTACATATAAAAGAATGAAATTAGAATACTCCCTAACACCATACACAAAAATAAACTCAAAATGGATTAAAGACCTAAATGTAAGGCTGGACACTATAAAACTCTTAGAGGAAAACATAGGCAGAACAAGCTTTGACAGAAATCATAGCAAGACCTTTTTTGATCCACCTCCTAGAGTAATGAAAATAAAAACAAAAATAAACAAAGCTTTTTAATTAAAAAGCTAAACCTAATTAAACCTAAAAGCTTTTGCACAGCAAAAGGAAACCATAAACAAAACAAAAAGACAATCCTTAGAATGGGAGAAAATATTTGCAAGCGAAGCACCTGACAAGGGATTAATCTCCACAATATACAAACAGCTCATACAGCTCAATATAAAAAAAACCAAATAACCCAATCAAAAAAAGGGCAGTACGGGACTTCTCTGGTGGCACAGTGGATAAGAATCCGCCTGCCAATGCAGGGGACAAGGGTTCGAGCCCTGGACCGGGAAAATCTCACCTGCTGCAGAGCAGCTAAGTCCATGCGTCACAACTATTGAGCCAGCACTATAGAGCCTGTGAGCCACAACTACTGAGCCCATGTGCCACAACTACTGAAGCCTGCCTGCCTAGAGGCCATGCTCTGCAACAAGAGAAGCCACCTCAATGAGAAGCCCGCATACTGCAATGAAGAGTAGTCCCCGCTCGCCGCAACTAGAGAAAGTACACGTGCAGCAGCAAAGACCTAACGCAGCCAAAAATAAATAAAATAAAATTTAAAAATGGGTAGAAGATCTAAATAGACATTTCTCCAAAAAAGACATATAGATGGCCAAAAAGCACATGAAAAGATGCTCATCATCACTAATTATTAGAGAAATGCAAATCAAAATTACAATGAGGTGTCACCTCACACGGGTCAGAATGGCCATCATCAAAGTCTACAAACGGGCTTCCCTGGTGGCGCAGTAGTTGACAGTCTGCTTGCTGATGCAGCGGACACGGGTTCGTGCCCCGGTCCAGGAAGATCCCACATGCCACAGAGCGGCTGGGCCCGTGAGCCATGGTCGCTGAGCCTGCGTGTCTGGCACCTGTGCTCCACAACGGGAGAGGCCACAACAGTGAGAGGCCCACGTACCGCAAAACAAAAATTAAAAAAAAAAATCTACAAACAATAAATGATGCAGAGGGTGTGGAGAAAAGGGAACCCTCCTACACTGTTGGTGGGAATATAAATTGGTACAGCCACTATGGAGAACAGTATGGAGGTTTCTTAAAATACTAAAAATAGAACTACCATGTGACCCAGCAATCCCACTACTGGGCATACACCCTGAGAAAACCATAATTCAAAAAGAGTCATGTACCACAATGTTCACTGCAGCTCTATTTACAATAGCCAGGACATGGAAGCAACCTAAGTGTCCATTAACAGATGAATGGGTAAAGAAGATACGGCACATATATACAATGGAATAGTCCTCAGCCATAAAAAGAAATGAAATTGAGTTATTTGTAGTGAGGTGGATGGACCTAGAGTCTGTCATACAGACTGAAGTCAGAAAGAGAAGAACAAATACCGTATGCTAACACATATATACAGAATCTAAAAAAAAAAAAAAAGGTTCTGAAGAACCTAGGGTCAGGACAGGAATAAAGATGCAGATGTAGATAATGGACTTGAGGACACAGGGAGGGGGAAGGGTAAGCTACAAAGAAGTGAGAGAGTGGCGTTGATATATAAACACTACCAAATGTAAAATAGATAGCTAGTGGGAGGCAGCCACATAGCACAGGGAGATCAGCTTGGTGCTTTGTGACCACCTAGAGGGGTGGGATAGGGAGGGTGGGAGGGAGACGCAAGAGGGAGGGGACATGGGGATATATGTAAACCTATAGTTGATTCACTTTGTTATTCAGCAGAAACTAACACAACAGTGTAAAGCAATTATACTCCAATTAAGATGTTAACAAAAAAAACTAAAGATAGAGCTAATATCTGACCCACCAATCCCACTCTGAGGCATATATCTTGAGAAAACCATAATTCAAAAGCATGCATGCACCCCAGTGTTCTTTGCAGCAGTATCTACAATAGCCAGGATGTGGAAGCAACCTAAGTGTCCATCGACCGAGGAACGGATAAAGAAGATGTGGTACATAAATACAATGCAATATTACTCAGCCATAACAGGGGATGAAATAGTGCCATTTGCAGAGATGTGGATGGCCCTAGAGACTGTCATACAGAGTGAAGTAAGTCAGAACAAGAAAAACAAATATCATATAATATTGCTTCAATGTGGAATCTAGAAAAATGGTACAGATGAACTTACTGGCTATGCAGAAATAGAGTCACAAACGTAGAAAACAGTCTTATGGTTACTAAGCGGGGAAGGGGGGCATGAATTGGGAGATTGGGATTGATATATATATATATATATATACTAATATGTATAAAATTAATAACTAATGAGAACCTATTGTTTAGCACAGGGAACTCTACTCAATGATCTGTTGTGATCTACATTGGAAGGAATCTAAAAAAGGGTGGATATATGTGTACATATCTGATTCACTTTGCTGTACAGCAGAAACTAACAACAGTGTAAAGCAACTATACTCAATAAAAATTTTAAAAATGAAGAAAAACAAAAGAAAAAGAAAATCAGAGACTAAGTGTAAGAGCTAAAACTATAGAATAATTAGAAGAAAATATAGGGACAAGTCTTGTGACCTTGAATTAAGCAATGGTTTATTAGATATGACACCAAAAGCACAAGCAACAAAAGAAAAAATAGGTAAATGAGACTTCATCAAAATTTAAAACTTTTGTGCATTCTTCACCAAGAAAGCAAAAGACAACACACAGAATCAGAGAAAATATTTGCAAATCATCTATCTGATAGTGGACTTGTATCCAGGAAACACAAAGAGCTCTTATAACTCAAAAATACAAAGACAACCCAATTTAAAAATGGGCAAAGGACTTGAGCAGACATATTTTCAAAGAAGACATACAAATGGCCAATAAGCATATGAAAAGATGCTCAACCATTAGTAAAAACATTAGCCATGGGGAAACCTTCAAGATGGTGGAGGAGTAAGATGTGGAGATCACCTTCCTCCCCACAAATGCATCAGAAATACATCTACATGTGGAACAACTCCTACAGAACACCTACTGAATGCTGGCAGACGACCTCACACTTCCCAAAAGGCAAGAAACTCCCCACATACCTGGGTAGGGCAAAAGAAAAAAGAAAAAACAAAGACAAAAGAATAGGGACAAGACCTGCACCACTGGGAGGGAGCTGTGAAGGAGGAAAAGTTTCCACACTAGGAAGCCCCTTCACTGGGGGAGACGGCAGGTGGCAGAGGGGGGAAGCTTCAGAGCCACAGAGGGGAGCACAGCAACAGGGGTGCAGAGGGCAAAGTGGAGAGATTCCCGCAGAGGATTAGTGCCAACCAGCACACACAAGCCTGAGAGGCTTGTCTGCTCACCTGCCGGGGCGGGTTGGGGCTGGGAGCCGAGGCTCCGGCTTTGGAGGTTGGATCCCAGGGAGAGGACTGGGGTTGGCTCCGTGAACACAGCCTGAAGGGGGCTAGTGCGCCACGGCTGGCCAGGAGGGAGCCTGGGAAAAAGTCTGGACCTGCCTAAGAGGCAAGAGAACATGTTTCAGGGTGCGCAAGGAGAGGGGATTCAGAGCACCGCCTAAACGAGCTCCAGAGATGGGCGCAAGCCATGGCTATCAGCGAGGACACCAGAGACGGAAATGAGACGCTAAGGCTGCTGCTGCAGCCACCAAGAAGCTTGTGTGCACGCACAGGTCACTATCCACACTTCCTCTCCCAGGAGGCTGTGCAGCTCATCCCTGCCAGGGTCCTGTGATCCAGGGACAACTTCCCCGGGAGAACGCATGGCGCGCCTCATGCTGTTGCAATTTCATACTGGCCTCTGCCGCCGCAGGCTCACCCCTCATTCTGTACCCCTCCCTCCCTGCAGCCTGAGTGAGCCAGAGCCCCCAAATCAGCTGCTCCTTTAACCCCATCCTGTCTGGGTGGGAACAGACGCCCTCAGGCGACCTACATGCAGAGGCGGGGCCAAATCCAAAGCAGAAACCCAGGAGCTGTGCGAACAAAGAACAGAAAGGGAAATCTCTCCCAGCAGCCTCAGGAGCAGCAGATTAAACCTCCACAATCAACTTGATGTACCCTGCATCTTTGGTATACATGAAAAGACAACGAACCATCCCAAAATTGAGGTGGTGGGCGTTGGGAGCAACTGTAGACTTGGGGGTTGCTTTCTGCACATAATTGGTTTCTGATTTTATGTTTATCTTAGTTTAGTATTTAGAGTTTATTATCATTGGTAGATTTGTTTATTGATTTGGTTACTCTGTTCCTTTTTCTCTTATATATAGATATATATATATTTCTTTTCCTTTTTCTTTTTTTGTGAGTGTATATGTGTATGCTTCTTTGTGTGATTTTGTCTGTATAGGTTTGCTTTTACCATCTGTCCTAGGCTTCTGTCTGGTTTGTTTTGTTTTTTTTTTTTTAGTATACTTTTTACTGCTCGTTATCATTGGTGGATTTGTTTTTTGGTTTGGCTGCTCTTTCTTTCTTTTCTTTTTCTTTAATGATTTTTAAAGTTTTAATAATTTTTTTTATTTTAATAACCTTATTTTATTTTATTCTTTCTTTCTTTCTTTTTTTCTTCCATTTATTCTGAGCCGTGTGGCTGACAGGGTCTTGGTGCTCCAGCCAGGTGTCAGGCCTGTGCCTCTGAGGTGGGAAAGCTGAGTTCAGGACATTGGTCCACCAGAGTCCTCCCGGCTCCACTTAATATCAAACGGTGAAAGCCCTCCCAGAGATCTCCATCTCAACGCTAAGACCCAGCTCCATTCAACGACCAGCAAGCTACAGTGCTGGACACCCTACGCCAAACAACTAGCAACACAAGAACACAACACCACCCATTAGCAGAGAGGCTGCCTAAAATCATAATAAAGTCACACACCCCAAAACACACCACCGGACACAGCCCTGCCCACCAGAAAGACAAAATCTAGCCTCATCCACCAGAACATGGGCACTAGTCCCTTCCACCAGGAAGCCTACACAACCCACTGAACCAACCTTACCCACTGGAGGCAGACAGCAAAAACAACAGGAACTACGAACCTGCAGCCTGCAAAAAGGAGACCCCAAATACAGTAAGTTAAGCAAAATGAGGAGACAGACAAACACACAGCAGATAAAGGAGCAAGGTAAAAACCCATCAGACCTAACAAGTGAAGAGTAAATAGGCAGTCTACCTGAAAAAGAATTCAGAGTAATGGCAGTAAAGATGATCCAAAATCTTGGAAATAGAATGGAGAAAATACAAGAAACATTTAACAAGGACCTAGAAGACATAAAAAACAAACAAACAATGATGAACAGCACAATAAATGAAATTAATACTTCTCTAGAAGGAATTGATAGGAGAATAACTGAGGCAGAAGAATGGAAAAGTGACCTGGAAGATAAAATAGTAGAAACAGCTGCCACACAGCAGAATAAAGAAAAAAGAATGAAGAGAATTGAGGACAGTCTCAGAGAGCTCTGGGACAACACTAAACACACCAATATTCGAATTATAGGGGTCCCAAAAGAAGAAGAGAAAAAGAAAGGGACTGAGAAAATATTTGAAGAGATTATAGTTGAAAACTTCCCTGATATGGGAAACTAAATAGTCAATCAAGTCCAGGAAGCGCAGAGAGTCCCATACAGGATAAATCCAAGGGGAAACACGCCAAGACACATATTAATCAAACTATCAAAAGTTAAATACAAAGAAAAAATATTAAAAGCAGCAAGGGAAAAACAACAAATAACAGACAAGGGAATCCCCATAAGTTAATCCCCATAAGGTAAACAGCTGATCTTTCAGCAGAAACTCTGCAAGCTAGAAGGGAGTGGCAAGACATATTTAAAGTCATGAAAGGGAAAAACCTACAACCAAGATTACTCTACCCAGCAAGGATCTCACTCAGATTTGACGGAGAAATTAAAATCTTTACAGGCAAGCAAATGCTAAGAGAATTCAGCACCACCAAACCAGCTTTACAACAAATGCTAAAGGAACTTCTCTAGGCAGGAAACACAAGAGAAGGGAAAGACCTACAATAACAAACCCAAAACAATTAAGAAAATGGTAATAGGAAAATACACGTCAATAATTACCTTAAATGTAAATGGATTAAATGCTCCCACCAAAAGACATAGACTGGCTGAATGGATACAAAAACAAGACCCGTATATATGCGGTCTAAAGGAGACCCACTTCAGACCTAGGGACACATACAGACTGAAAGTGAGGGGATGGAAAAAGATATTCCATGCAAATGGAAATCAAAAGAAAGCTGGAGTAGCAATTCTTACATCAGACAAGATAGACTTTAAAATGAAGACTACTACAAGAGACAAAGAAGGACACTACATAATGATCAAGGGATCAATCCAAGAATATATAACAATTGTGAATTTATGCACCCAACGTAGAAGAACCTCAATACATAAGGCAAATGCTAATAGCCATAAAAGGGGATATCGACAGTAACAAAATCATAGTAGGGGACTTTAACACCCCACTTTCACCAAAGGAAATATCGTCTAAAATGAAAATAAATAAGGACACATAAGCTTTAAGTGATACATTAAACAAGATGGACTTAATTGATGTTTATAGGACATTCTATCCAAAAAAAACAGTATACACTTTCTTCTCAAGTGCTCATGGAATATTCTCTAGGATAGATCATATCTTGGGTCACAAATCAAGCCTTGGAAAGTTTAAGAAAATTGAAATCATATCAAGTATCTTTTCTGACCACAATGATATGAGACTAGCTATCAATTACAGGAAAAAATCTGTAAAAAAAACCCAAATACATGGAGGCTAAACAATACACTACTTAATAACCAAGAGATCACTGAAAAAATCAAAGAGGAAATCAAAAAATACCTAGAAACAAATGACAATGAAAACACGATGACCCAAAATCTATGGGATTCAGCAAAAGCAGTTCTAAGAGGGAAGTTTATAGCCATACAATCCTACCTTCAGAAACAAGAAACATCTCAAATAAACAATCTAACCTTACACCTAAAGCAATTAGAGAAAGAAGAACAGAAAAAAACCCAAAGTTAGCAGAAGGAAATAAATCATAAAGATCAGATCAGAAATAAATGAAAAAAATGCAGGAAATGAGAGCAAATATCAATAAAACTAAAAGCTGGTCCTTTGAGAAGATAAACAAAATTGATAAACCATTAGCCAGACTTATCAAAAAAAAAAGGGAGAAGACTCAAATCAATAGGATTAGAAATGAATAAGGAGAAGTAACAACTGACACTGCAGAAATACAAAGGATCATGAGAGGTTACTACAAGCAACTATATGCCAATAAAGTGGACAACCGTGAAGAAATGGACAAATTCTTAGAAAAACACAACCTTCTGAGACTGAACAAGGAAGAAATAGAAAATATAAACAGACCAATCACAAGCACTAAAATTGAGACTGTGATTAAAAATCTTCCATGAAACAAAAGCCCTGGACCAAATGGCTTCACAGGAAAATTCTATCAAACATTTACAGAAGAGCTGACAGCTATACTTCTCAAACTCTTTCAAAATATAGCAGAGAGAGGAACACTCCCAAACTCATTCTACGAGGCCACCATCACCCTGATAAGGAAACCAGACAAAGATGTCACAAAGAAAGAAAACTACAGGCCAATATCACTGATGAACATAGATGCAAAATTCCTCAACAAAATACTAGTAAACAGAATCCAACAGCAAATTAAAAGGATCATACATCATGATCAAGTGGGGTTTATCCCAGGAATGCAAGGATTCTTCAATACACACAAATCAATGTGATAAACCATATTAACAAACTGAAGGAGAAAAACCATATGATCATCTCCATAGATGCAGAAAAAGCTTTTGACAAAATTCAACACCCATTTATGATAAAAACCCTCCAGAAAGTAGGCATAGAGGAACTTACCTCAACATAATAAAGGCCATATATGACAAACCCACAGCCAACATTGTCCTCAATGGTGAAAAACTGAAACCATTTCCTCTAAGATCCGGAACAGGACAAGGTTGTCCACTCTCACCATTATTATTCAACATAGTTTTGGAAGTTTTAGCCACAGCAATCAGAGAAGAAAAAGAAATAAAAGGAATACAAATTGGCAAAGAAGAATTAAAGGTGTCACTGTTTGCACATGGCATAATACTATACATACGGAATCCTAAAGATGCTATCAGAAAACTACTAGAGCTAATCAATGAATTTGGTAAAGTAGCAGGATACAAAATTAATGCACAGAAATCTCTTGCATTCCTATACACTAACAATGCAAAATCAGAAAGAGAAATTAAGGAAACACTCCCATTTACCATTGAAACAAAAAGAATAAAATACCTAGGTAAAAACCTACCTAAGGAGGCAAAAGACCTGTATGCAGAAAACTATAAGACACTGATTAAAGGAATTAAAGATGATACAAGCAGTTGGAGAGATATACCATTGTGTTGGATTGGAAGCATCAACATTGTGAAAATGACTCTACTACCCAAAGCAATCTACAGATTCAGTGCAATCCTTAACAAACTACCAATGGCATTTTTCACGGAACTAGAACAAAAAAATCTCACAATTTGTATGGAAACACAAAAGACTCCGAATAGCCAAAGCAATCTTGAGAAAGAAAAACGGAGCTGGAGGAATGAGGCTCCAGTACTTCAGACTATTCCACAAAGCTACAGTAATCAAGACAGTATGGTACGGCACAAAAACAGAAATATAGCTCCATGGAACAGGATACAAAGCCCAGAGATAAACCCATGCATGTAGGGTCACCTTATTTTTGATAAAGGAGGCAAGAATATACAATGGAGAAAAGACAGCCTCTTCAATAACTGGTGCTGGAAAAACTGGACAGCTACATGTAAAAGAATGAAATCAGAACACTCCCTAACACCATACACAAAAATAAACTCAAAATGGATTAAAGACCTAAACATAAGGCCAGCCACTATCAAACTCTTAGAGGAAAACACAGGCAGAACACTCTATGACATAAATCATAGCAAGATCCTTTTAGACCCACCTCCTAGAGAAATGGAAATAAAAACAAAAATAAAGAAATGGGACCTAATGAAACTTAAAAGCTTTTGCACATCAAATGAAACCATAAACAAGACGAAAAGAAAACCCTGAAAATGGGAGAAAATATTTGCAAATGAAGCAACTGACAAAGGATTAATCTCCAAAATTTACAAGCAGCTCAATAACAAAAAAACAAACAACCCAATCCAAAGATGGGCAGAAGACCTAAATAGACATTTCTCCAAAGAAGATATACAGATTGCCAACAAACACATTACAGGGTGCTCAACATCACTAATCATTAGAGAAATGCAAATCAAAACTACAGTGAGGTATCACTTCACATTGGTCAGAATGGCCACCATCAAAAAACCTACAAACAGTAAATGCTGGAGAGGGTGTGGAGAAAAGGGAATCCTCTTGCACTGTTGGTGGGAATGTAAATTGATAGAGCCACTGTGGAGAACAGTATGGAGGTTCCTTTTAAAAAGTACAAATAGAACTACCATATGACCCAGCAATCCCACTACTGGGCATATACCCTGAGAAAACCATAATTCAAAAAGAGTCATGTACCACAATGTTCATTGCAGCTCTATTTACAATAGCCAGGACATGGAAGCAACCTAAGTGTCCATCAACAGAAGAATGGATAAAGAAGATGTGGCACATATATACAATGGAATATTACTCAGCCATTAAAAGAAACAAATTGAGTTATTTGTAGTGAGGTG
Source organism: Delphinapterus leucas (assembly GCF_059928025.1). Classification (NCBI taxonomy): domain Eukaryota; kingdom Metazoa; phylum Chordata; class Mammalia; order Artiodactyla; family Monodontidae; genus Delphinapterus; species Delphinapterus leucas. The sequence goes on along the minus strand of NC_143131.1, from coordinate 54,407,113 downwards.
GATGGACCTAGAGTCTGTCATACAGAGTGAAGTAAGTGAGAAAGTGATAAACAAATACTGTATGCTAACATATATCTATGGAATATAAAAAAGAAAAAAGAATGGTTCTGAAACACTTAAGTGCAGGACAGGAATAAAGATGCAGACATAGAGAATGGACTTGAGGACACGGGGAGGGGGAAGGGTAAGCTGGGACGAAGTGAGAAAGTGGCATGGACTTAAATACACTACCAAATGTAAAATATATAGCTGGTGGGAAGCACCTGCATAGCACAGGGAGATCAGCTTGGTGCTTTGTGACCACCTAGAGGGGTGGGATAGGGAGGGTGGGAGGGAGGGAGATGCAAGAGGGAAGAGAGATGGGGATATATATATATATGTATAGCTGTTTCACTTTGTTATACAGCAGAAACTAACACACCATTGTAAAGCAATTATACTCTGATAAAGATGTTAAAAATAAAAAAAGCAAACATTAGCCATTAGAAATACACAAATTCAACCCCCAAAGGGAGGGGAGTAGCGAGTTATTGTTTAATAGGTAGTTTCTGTTTGGGATGATAAAAAACTTCCAGAAGTGGATGGTGATGATGGTTGCCCAACATGCATCTGTACTTAATGTCACCAAATCGTACACTTAAAGTGGTTAAAATGGTAAGTTTTGTTATGCATATTTTACAATGATAAAATTAAAAACCATAATGAGGTGCTACTTCATACCCACTGGATAGCTATAATGAAAATGACAATAAGTGTTGGTGAGGATGTGGAGAAGTCACAATGCTTATATACTGTTGGTGGGAGTGTAAAACGGTGCAGCCACTTTGAAAAACAGGTAGTAATTTTTCAAACAGCTAAACATAGTGTTACCATATGATCCAAAAATACCACTCCAGGGTATATACCCAATAGAGTTTAAAACCCATTTCCACACAAAACCTGTAGATGAACATTCAATGGCTATTATTCCAAAAAAAGTGGAAACAATTCAGGTGTTCATCAACTGATGAATGGATAAACAAAATGTGGTAAACTCAGGTAATGAAATATTATTCAGCCATGAATAGTAATGCAGTACTGATACATGCTACAACATGGACAAACCTTGAAAACATTATGCTAAGTAAAATAAGCCAGACACAGAAGGCCACGTATTGTATGATTCTGTTTGTATGGAATGTCCAGATTAGGCAAATCCATAGAGACAAAAAGTAGATTAATGTTTGCCAGGGGCTGGAGGAGGCAGGAATAATAAACAACAGCTAATGGGTACACAGTCTCTTATTGGGTATGAAAATGTTCTGAAATTAGATATTGGTGATGGTGGTAGCATACTTTGTGAATGTGTAAATTATATTTCAATAAAGCTGTTATTTTTTTTTAAATGATCAAGTGGAGTGCTGAGTAGGCATGGCACTTCAAATAGTTTAACACCCTATAATTATAACACTGCTAAGTGCACTGAAAGCAAATATTTTAGGGTTGGAAAAACCACACACCTGACATACCCCTTTCTCTGCCTGAGGCCATTGTTCATCATTTCCAGGTGATTCACATCCCTTTGCTATGATCTCTTGCTCTACATAAGAAGGATCAGCTGAAAGAATGGAAACCTACAAGTGTCTGCGTGTTCCCTTGTGAAATATCGAGAGAAACAGTGACGATCATGCATGTGACTCACTGCTTCACTTGTCCCTGGCTTTGGTGAGGGCAGAGAGCCACATTCTTGGGGAAATGAAGCCAAGCAAGAAATAGTTATAGGTAAGCCCATGTTGGTCAGAGAGTAGCAGTACCCACGCATGCTTGAGACAGAGCTTGTGCTCTCAGCATCCCCAGAGCCAAGTACAGAGAACCCCATGAAATGGATCCTCGCAAAAGAAATGTAAACAGTTCTAGAGAGACTTTAGGCATAAGCAACACGGTGCTCGGGAAAAGCCTCCACCACACACCAAGACGTAACTATGGTCTGCTGTGTGTCCAAAAGACTTAAACCTTAGCTTATTACACTAAACAAAATTTGGTGCAGAATGAAGTAAAACGAGTAAATGGAGATTCTCTGCCACTTTGGTAGAAATTGTGGTATCTTTAAGCATTACATAGCATTTTAGGCATCTTTTCTTAGTAATATCTTGAAATAAACAGAACCTAAAAGTGGTTTTAAGTTATTGGAGAGAGATAATATAATGTACTGGTCAAGTTCAAGAGTTTAAACAACTCTAGCACCTCTTCTTCCTAGCTATAACTTTGGGGAAATTACTTAAACCCTCTGAGCCTCTGTTTCCTTATTTGCAACATAAGGATTACATTAGCATTGACATCATAGGGTTGTTGAGAAAACTAAAGAGGTACAGTGCAGGTAAAGTGCTTCAAATGGAGCCTGACATACGGTAAGCCCTTAACTGATAAATCAACTCTTTTGAGCAACAATTCTCTTTCACCGGAGTAGGGAACATAAAGGTCTGGGAAGTGCCTCCTCCTAATATTACTTGTGTACCAGGAACTCCAGTCTCCCTCCCATCCTGGCCTCCATCTCCTACGGGGTACATTGTGCTCAACGGGAACTTCCTTCTATTCTTCCTACAAATCGCCTTCTCCTTCAAATCTCACCGTTTCTCTCAATGGCAACCTTATTTGAAATCCTGAAGATATCTTTGACTCTCATTCCATTCCCTATACCCCCCAAAACATTTTAATTCTTGTCAACTCTTCCCTTCAATCTATCTTGGCTCTCTGACTTTCACTGTATGTATTGCTGTTGTCATCCCTGTAATTTATGCCCATTCTTGTCCCTGATGGATCGCCTTACCTGCAGGTCTTTGTAAGGCAAAATACTCTGTTACATATTGGATCAAAGCTAAATATCAATTCTGACTAAAGACCCAATCATTTTGCCTGTTCAGTTTCATCTACCACCATTTCCCAATATGAAACGTCTGCTTTATTTTATTTTTTAAATTATATTATGCAAGTAAAAAGTTTAACCCCTTATTTTCATCAAATTAATCTCCTTATCATCTGTCAAAAATACCAAACAGTTTTTCTGGTCCTAGTTGTTTTTTTACATAAATTTTACTTTTAAAATTATCATACAGTAAAATTTACTTTTTTCTTCTGATGTGCAGATGTATACTACATGTTAATACATGTGGGGATTCATGTAACCACACCATAATCAAGATACAGAACAATCAAAAATAAAGTATGGATGAAAAAGACAGGTCAAACTGGGGAGTCACAAGACTGAGACTCAAGAGTTATGGTCCCATTGCTGTCGATAAAAAAAAAGATATAGAACAGTTCCATTATCCCCCAAAACTCCCTTTATAGTGCTATCCCTTGAGAGTCACACCCTTCTTTCCACCATAACCCCTGACAGCCTGACATACCTTTTGCTTATGCTAATCTCACTACCTAGAATGTCTCCACCCCTCTGCTCTTCCAAGTCTATAGAACTCATCTGTCGAGATATCACACAAGGGCTTCCCTGGCTTCCCTGGTGGTGCAGTGGTTAAGAATCCACCTGCCAATGCAGGGGACACGGATTAGATCCCTGGCCCGGGAAGATTCCACATGCCATGGAGCAAACAAACCTGTGTGCCACAACTACTGAGCCTGCACTCTAGAGCCCACATGTCACAACTACTGAAGTCTGTGTGCCTAGAGCCTGTGCTCCACAACAAGACAAGCCACGGCAATAAGAAGCCTGCACGCCACAACGACGAGTAGCCCCTGCTCGCTGCAACTAGAGAAAGCCCGCGCACAGCAACGAAGACTAAACACAGCCAAAAATAAAAATAAATTAATTAATTAATTTTTAAAAAGATATCACACAAACTCCATGTCTCTGTGAATCTCTGATTATAAACCATGTGCTGGTCTATCCAGATATTCACCCACTTATTTATTCATTCTTGATTCAAGAAGCATTTATGAAACACTATATGACAGACACAATGTGAGGCACAGGGAATACAAAGATGGATCAGAGCAGCCTCCTGCCCTGAGGAAGCCCACACAGGGAGGTAATAGTGGGTATTGATCACTGTACTACGTGCAGCAGGAAGGATACCTGCACGATATACAGTGACAGTCCAGGAAAGGGGAGGTCAGTTCTGTCAGAGGGGACAACATGTACACCATGTCTTCAGAGGAAATGAACATCCCATGAACGTCTTCATGTGCTGCAGGGGCAGATTCAGTTTATGAGGCCTGAAGAAAATGCCATTTGGGGCTTTTGATTAAAAATGAATGCAATGTTACAAATATGAAGATAGGTAAAATTACAAATTTTCTACATCTGATAAATATCATGAGCATCAAGAATTCCACAAAAACAACACATTATTGTTATTGTTTTGGGTTTTTTTTGTTTTGTTTTAGTGAATTAACTCTCCGAAACACTTGTATGATCCCTCAGCACTTTGGCCTCCTCCTCTGATTTTTTTTTTTTTTTTTTTTTTTTTTTGCGGTACGCGGGCCTCTCACTGCTGTGGCCTCTCCCGTTGCGGAGCACAGGCTCCGGACACGCAGGCCCAGCGGCCATGGCTCACGGGCCCAGGCGCTCCGCGGCATGTGGGATCTTCGCGGACCGGGGCACGAACCCGTGTCCCCTGCCTCGGCAGGCGGACTCTCAACCACTACGCCACCAGGGAAGCCCCTCTGATTGATTTTATATTACCCTTTTCAATAGAGACACTGAGAAGACAATTCAGTCTTTCCTCTGTCATGGGTGTGAGAAATCCGATTTTTGTGACTGATGATTTTAGAAGTTCCTTTTGGTTTTACAACTCTGTTATCAGCCATGCCTCGTCTGTAACTTGCTCTGCAGCATCTATCTGGGGCAGAGGAAAGCCTGAGAGGCTCCGCATCCTCTGATGGCACCCCAGGGATGGAGGTGGGAGTGTGAGGTGGCCGTGGAGCCCGAGGCATAGTGGTCCCCAAGCAGGGGCACAGGCAGCTTCTAGTTCAGATCTTCCCGAGGAGGTCAAAGACAGGCAGATGCTCAATGAGGCGGTCAGGGGCAGGCTATCACTGAGGTCTGGGCAGGTGGGGAGGCAGCATGGGCAGCCCACTGGCGCTGCCTGTAGTCCCAGGACTACCACCCCAAGGTGTGACAGTGCTCCTTGGCTCAGGTCCCTAGCTGGGCTGTTGCTTCCTCCCTGAGTCCCAAGAATATGCCAAGCCTTGGAAGGTGCACCTGCCAATGATGGGCCCTAAAGCATAAGGTTCATAGCATCACCATAAATCCGCTTCTGTGCAAAGCAAGAGTGTTTAAAACAGCAGGGCATATTCAGAGAACTGCCCATTGTCTAGTATTGCTGGGGGACTGCGGGGAAGTTTGGACTTGATTCTTCAGGCAAAGGGAAGCCAAAGAAGGTTTCAAAGCATGTAAAAGAAGTGGTCAACTTTGTCCTGTGGGAAAGGCAATGAGGTGAAAGCTGCAGGATGGATTAGGGGAAGAAGTCTTGAGAAGGTGATTGCAGTGGTCCAGGAAAGGAATGACAACGGCTGGAATGAAAGCAGGAGGAGCAGAGTTGGAAATGTAATGACAAGAATGAAATTAGGAAGCTCGGTAGAAACTATTGAGCATGGTGCCAAGTTCTTGTAAGTGTCTTAACTCATTTAATCTTCAGAGATCCTCAGAAAACAGATGAAGAAACTTAGACTTTCAGAGGTTAAGTAACTTGTCCAAGATCAGTATGGAACAGGGAATAGGACTCAGTGCATCTGTTTCCAGCGCCATGGAAAATGATGCCAGATTAGATTTGGGGGTAGAGGGAGACAAAAAGAAATGTTGGAAAGGGAAGAATTTAAGGTGAATAAGATACTGTAAACTGAATCAGGAAATACTTTTCCCTCCTCTTAATTCTTATAGCAAAAAATTTATATTATTGTCTAGGTGTTTCGCAGGTGAGTGTGCTATTTCTACAACCAGACCATAAACTACCTGAGTACAGCATTACTTATGCTATGTATCATATACTCAATCAACAATGAGTGGGTGTCCACGTAGAGCCAGAGCCTGGGCTAGTCACCAGGGATACAAAGATGAAGATGACAAAATGCCTTCCCTGAACTTCAAGAGTTATAGCCCAGTGTGAGTGACAAAGGATTTTGATGTGATATTACAGGACAACCCTAGAGTTATAAACACTGTAATCTTAAGAGCACAGGGGTGAGAGCTCATCTAGACCCACCTGAGCAGGTCATGAAAGTATTCAATGGCAATAATACTTAACTAGGGATCGGCATATATAGAGGAGTTCATTAGATAAATATATTGTATTGAATAGAAGGGCCTTCCAGCCTGATGAAACTAGATGCATAGCAGCTAGAGATGCTAGGTGTATTTGGTAAGAGAAAAGAGTGACTTAGATGGAACAGAAACCTAGAGGTGACTGGTTGGAGACTGACAGTAAGTAATTCTGAAAATTACCATTAACGACCAGTCTGTACTTACTTGACTGCCTGGAATAACGGATGCATGGGATGATTTAACCAGGGTGTTGAGAGCAGGTGAAGCAAGATGTGGCTGCTCACGGTAGATTGCCGTTCCTTATATGCACACCCTTTTCAATGTGACTTCGCTACTCTTCCCATCAAAAGATGGGTCTGTTTCCTCATTCCTTGAATTTGGGCTTGGCCATGTAACTAGCTTGGACAAATGGGTCACTAACAACTGTGACGTAAGCAAAAGCTTGAGAAGTGCTTACACATTGGGGTTTACCATCTCTTGCTGTTCTCTGGGAATTCTTCTACCACTGTGTGAACAAGCCCAGGCTTGCCTCCTGGAGGATAAGAGGCCTAATGGATAGAGGCTCTATCCCAACCATTCCTAAATCATCTAGACATCTGAGTGACACCAACCTAAATGATCCAGCCTCAGCTAAGCTGGCCTAGATAAGAAATGCCCATTAAACCCACAGAATAGCAAGAAAGTATAAATATTTATTGCTTTAAGCCACTAGATTATGGAGTGGTATGTTACATAGCAAAAGTAACAGACACACTGCCCTACTGACTCTCTTCATTTTGACCACAATCAGGATTAATGAACATCAAAAGCAGTTATTCACTTGGGTTCTTTCCTTAGACCTTGGGAGGGTAAACCAGTGAGTCTTTATGATTAGAAAAAAAAAAAATCTTCCAAACCTGGATGCCATTACTATTTGATTCTAGGATTCCAATGCCATTATAATCTGTGAGCTAGTACAAGGACTTTGCTGACTACTTACCAGCTCTCTCGTCTCTCTAACCACATCTTTTCTGGAGATGCTAAGTTGGGTTTAGGCTCAGGGGTAATAACAGCAAAGCGGACTCATGTTCTATGAGGAGGATGGAATCTTTCTCCCCTTTGAGCTTTATTGAAAAATTGTGGAGAGATATTATGGGGCTGATTTTTCCACCTCAAGGGGAAAAACTCTGGGTTATTGTCTTTTCATAAGCCTATATTGTACCGGCTGTTCTACAAAAGAAACAGTCTCTTACTTATGATCCCGATGAAGTAAAGCTTAAGATTTTCTGCTTTGTTTTCTACATAGTTAAGTTCGTCAGTTACTTTCATTAGTTAATCTGAAATATCTTGGAAGAGTGTTGAAAGGGGTTTCACAACAACAAATAATTCTCCTAGAGGGAAATGTCAGGAAATCAGCTACAGATGAAATAAATGTGAAACATGCCATGTCTACCTGATCCACTCCCCATTCCACCCTCTGAGAAATGAGTAAAGATAAAGATGAAAGATAGTAATTTTTGATACTTGAAACTTTTCTGTAGTAAAACTGACTTGAGGCTAAAAATCAAAAGATATTTCTTAAGTGCATTTGTTTAAACACAGAAGTTGAAGACAGTGAGAGCTACAGAAGAAGGAACTAAATCTGTATACCTATCTCAGGGTTCTGAGACTTCAGGGCAGATCACCAGGAGTCCAATTTGCATGAGAGCAAGAGACACCAAGATTAAGACTTTTAGGCAATGAGAGGAAGCAGAGGTAATATTTCAGTATTCACTCTCTCAGAAAGTAGCTCTCCAATTTACACAGTGGAGAGGCCATTCATATCTCCAAACTCAACTCAAACATCACCTCTTCTAGAAGCATTCCTGACTACTGTACCCTAAAAGGGAGTTCATAATTAATTTGTGTTTCTATCTTTGCACTTTACCAGCCTGCTTTATAATGTACTTTCTCACATATCTGCTTCTTTCACTAAACTGATAATGGCTTCAGATAGCAGGGGATGGAGGGGCTGTGTCTCATTCATCTAGCAAAGGAGTTATCATACAAGAAATAGAAAATAAGTAATTGTTGAATTAATAAATTAGACACCAGTTAATGGAGAGTGAATAAGATAGAGGGTAGAGCTACTCAAATATTCTTTGGTACAGACACTAAGGAACTTATTCCAGGTTCCTCAATAAATGTAACAGACAGAAGGCATGCAGTAATCCAGGTCCTTGCTATTCAAAGGATAGTCCACAAACCAGCAGCATCAGCATGATCTGAGAGCTTGTTGCAAATGCAGAATCCCAGGTCCCACTCTAGACCTACTGAATCAGAATCTTGATTTTAACGAGATCCTTACATGATTCACATGCACATTAATGGCTGAGAATCACTGATCTAAGACAGTGGCTTTCACAGTTGCCTGTATATTGGAATCACCAGGAAAGTTTTACAAAATATTGATCTCTCAGTCCTACCTCCATAGATTCTACTTTGAATGGTCTGTGACTTCTTTCTAGCCAAGATTGAGTTGCAGAGACCTAATTTACACTTCCTGCCTTAAATGACAGAACAAAAATAGCATATATGACACAGTGATTTTCAGACTGCATTTTCTATTGCTGAGTAACAAGTTACCCCCAAATTCAGCAGCTTAAAACAACACGCATTTATTACTTTGCAGTTTTTGTGGTTCAGGAAACCAGGCATGGTTTAACTATTATGAAATTGCCACAAATTATCAATATCAAGAATGACCCAGGGTCTCTCCCAAAGCTGCAGTTGAAGTATTGGCCAGTGCCATGGTCTCATCTGAATGACTGAATGAAAAAGAATCCACTTCTAAGCTCACTCATGTAGTCACCGGCAGGACTCAGTTCCTCGTGGGCAGTTGGACTGAGGGCCTCCATTACTCTCTGGCTGTTGGCCAGAGACTGCTCTCAGTTCCCTGTGCTTCATCAAGCAAGTGAGAGAGAGAGTGTGTTCTAGCAAGATGGAGGTTAGAGTATTCTGTAACCTTCTGTAATCATAGAAGTGACATCCTACCACACATGCCATATATTTGTTAGTTACTAGATCTAGCACCCACTCAAAGCGTGAATACCAGAAGGTGGGGATCATTGGGGGCCACCTTAGAAGCTGCCCACCACATGGATACTGAACAACAGATATCAAGGCACTGCGATTTCTAACAAAAGGGTAACAAACAAAGCCAGCTGAACAACTGTACCAGCGTATTGTCAGAAGGCAGTTCTGGGCTGCAGTGCGTGAAAGGGGAAATCAAGAGAGTTCTCTATGAAGTGGTCCCTATGAAGTGAGGATACAGAGAGGCCAAGGCTGTAAGAATTTATGAGTCAGAGTACTATTTGCAGAGAGAAAGCTCAGGAAATCTACTGAGGGGTCCCCTTGAGTCTCTGGCTGTGCTAATATGTGCATGTCTGAAAAGAAACTACCTGGATATAGGGAAATGACCATGAAAAAGGAGTAAACAGAACAATTTCCAGAGTTCCCACACAGGGCAAGAATGGAAGTGACCATAATCCGCAAGACATAGAGTAGAATCCTCAGATATTCTTTAGCCTATACTAAAGGCTGCACTGGACTTGTCCTAACAAAATCAAAGGAAGTCTCTAAAGTTTCAACTAATTCCAAGTAAATTAATTGAGTGCCAGAGCAAAATCCACCACTATTTGAAAAAATACCACAAAATCCAACAATCGATAATGTAAAAGTCACAAAGTCTAACATCCAATAAGAAATTAGCAGGCATGCAAAGAAGTAGGAAATAGGCCTAAAACCAGGAGAGAACTCAATCAATAGAAACAGATCCAGAAGACAGAGAGAATGGAACTAGCAGATAAGAATCTAAAAAAAAAATGTTAGAACAGCTATTGTAAATATGCTCCAAATGTTTAAGAAGGTATGGAAAAATAAGACCATGATGTTGAGAAAAATTGAAGATATAAAAAAGACCCAAATGAATGACAAAAAAACCAAAACAAAACAATCCAACATGTGAAATGAAAAATACACTGTTTGGGATTAAGAGAAGACTAGACACTGAAAATTTCAATGTTTTTGAAGACACAATCATAAAAATACCCAAAATGAAGCAGAAAAACACTGAAAAAATGTGAAGAGAGCAGCCGTGATCTGTGGGACACCATCAGGCTAATATACGTGCAGTTGAAATTAGGATCTATGAAGGAAGATTTTGAAAGGGTTGGAGGGGCTTCCCTGGTGGCTCAGTGGTTAAGAGTCTGCCTGCCAATACAGGGGACATGGGTTCGAGCCCTGGTCTGGGAAGATCCCACATGCCACAGAGCAGCTAAGCCTGTGTGCCACAACTACTGAGCCTGCGCTCTAGAGCCTGCGAGCCACAGCTACTGAGCCCAAGTGCCAGAACTACTGAAGCCCACGTGCCTAGTGCTCCGCAACAAGAGAAGCCACTGCAATGAGAAGCCCACGCACCGCAAAGAAGAGTAGCCTCTGCTGGCCGAAACTAGAGAGAGCCCCTAGAGCACAGCAACGAAGACCCAACGCAGCCAAAAATAAATAAATTAATTAATTTTAAAAAATAAATAAATAATAAGTGTTGGAGGTAATTTTGCATGAAAAAGAAAAAGATAAAGAGCGACTAGCTGTTTTCAAACAAATTAAGAGTAATTACCAATAGATAACTAACAGTATTGCTCATTCCTACTACACAAGATAGAAACAAGAAGAAATGATTTTAAATTTCAACAGTGAAATTTGGTCACTGAAAGTAGAATTTATTGACCAGGGGGTGATTAAGCACAGAGAAAGCTCTAGGTTTGCAAAACATTTCAAGTGAAGCTATGCTCTCCTGACAGCAAAACATCTGGTGATACTGAAAATTTCATCCAGCTGACCTTTTAAAGTCATGTGGATAAAACATCTGTAAGATAACTGGATTTTTTAATGGATTAATTGAACCGAGAAAATGTTTTGTGGCTTTGGGGAAATTTCACCTAAATAATGAAAAGCAAAGGAGTCATATTCTGTTTGACCTTTTGGGAGGAATAATTTAGATTACATAATTAGAATAACAATCTCCATCTGGCAGCGGACCCATTCCTATGGGCTCATACGTACAGCAGACACAGCTCCACCTAATTAGTCAAGTGTTTTCAGTGAGATTACAGTAAGATTTACTTAAATTACTCGATGTCCCGACTCCCAGTGATTCACTGCTCTCTGCCACATATAACCAAAAGCTTATAAAAACCCTAAACAAACGGATAATTTTTTTTTAGAACAGAGAATGAAGGTATTGAGAATTCTCATCATCTTCCAAACTCGTTATCTTCTTGGATTCAGGCAAGAAAGGTCTTTTCTGACTAATGTTTTAGAGCAAGTAAAAACTAAGATGAAGTGAAGTTGGAGGACTGTCATGCATCCATAAGCTCTTTTTCCGGAAAGCTAATCACCAAATGATCAGGGCAGGTTCTCCAAGTGTGTTCTCAGCGTCTTCATCACCTGGGAACTTGTCAGCAATGCAAATTCTTGGGCCCCACCCAAGACCTACTAAATCAGAACTTTGTAGGTGGAGCCCAGCAATCTGTGTTTAATAAGCCTTCCAGGTGATTCTGATACACACTGAGGTCTGACAGCCTGTGGGTTAAAAGAATGATTATTCCCAGCTGAGCTGAAGCTGGGTTTCAGCGTCTGGCTCCTCGTGTAATCGGTGATCCTTATGGGTCTCTCTCCATGAACTGGGATGCACAGGAGTTTCAGGTTTTCTAGATGAAGGAAAGGGACATGGAAGATGGGAGTACAGCAAGATGTCTGGACATTAAACGTTATAGTGTATATTAAGTCTACTTAATTTTAAAATTGTTTACTCATTTAAAATCTACTCATTTTAAAAAACAGAACTTTTACACATAACAGAATCCATAACTATTTGTTGAGTATCTAATTCAGCTTAGTCCTTCTGCCTAATGAACTGGTTTTGATCCCCAAAGGAGTGGGGAGGGCCAGAAACTGAAAGATTGATGCTCATTGAAACAAATAAAAAAACAAAAGCAAAACCCATAATAGGACTCAGAGCATAAGCGACTCGCTTCGGGGCCCAGGAAGAAAACAAGAGGTCAGCCCTGGACCACTTTGGAGCCTCGGCCCTTTGGGGGCTTGGAGCAGCTCCAAGGAAAAGCCAGCTGTTCCTAGTTCTAGAGTGTTCTCTTACAAGACAGCAGCAGTAGAAACAACGGTAAGAACACCAGAGGAACCTAGAGAGGGGCTGAAGTACTACAGCTGCTGTGATCTGAATATCAGTATGACCATATCTCTTTATCCACAGGTTGGTAAGGCCTGGCACAGTCAAATTATAAATATAATATAAAACAACACTAAACTCAACTGGGAGAAGTGAAAAAGCATGTTACCCAAGTTCCCTTCTGGGTGTTACAGAGATGGTAATTTGAAGCTCTGGCAAGAATGGTCTAGGTGCTTTCAGATTCAAAGCAGTACAGTCATGTCAGGCTCAATAGCTAGCTATCTGCTGATGTCAATAGTTTGGGAATTATGCACCCCTCAAAACATCAGTCCTTATAAAGTTTTTTATATGGAGTAAGCTGCAGTAGCTTCTATATATATGGTCAGTAGAACAGAGAATATTGAAGCCATGAGGCTTCAGGTCTATCTTGAACCAGGGGTCAACACACATTTATCGCTTTTATAATGTGTGTCATTCATTCATTCTAGAAATATTTGTTGTGTGCCTCTTATGTGTCAGGAATGGTGCTGGACTCTGTGAGCCATTGGAATCAGACAGACTGTGGTCAGGTGCTCTAGAGCTGCTCTCTTCAATACAGTAGCCACTAGTCACATGTGACTACTGCAATTCAATTCCTTTGTCACCTTTGCCACATTTCAAGTATCAATACATAACAGCCACGTGTGGCTAGTGGCTGACATCTGGGAGAGCACAGATACAAGACAGAAGGTAACAGAGAGGAGTTTCCCATTGTCTGTCTTCCCAATTCCTAGTGCTGGGCTTTTCCTTGCCCACTTCCATCTCCTCCAGGGTCTCAAAGCCCTCCTCCGTTTTTCTAGGCTGATGTTGTCATGAGCATCCTGGACCAGGGCATTGGCAGAAGGTGTCTATGGGAAATATTTTGACTAAGTCTCAGAAAAATCTCGAGGCAGATGCAGGCCTCCATTGGCTAAGCGGACCTTGGGCAGTATGCCACATTCTCTTTCCAATTCCATCGTTACGGCATAAACCCTGGGTATGGTATAAAGCCCTCAGACTTCCCCATTTGATTCTCAAAAACTCTGTTTTGAAAGGTAAGGAAAAAAAGAAATCTGAAACATTAACAGTTTCCTGCTTTTCTCTTCCATTTTTTTTTCCCCAAGGCAGTGTAGATGCCTCTGCCTGAGAGGCGGAAAGTCACTTGCAAGGACAAGAGGAAAACAACAGCATGAAGATTAATATTTCAAGATACCTTGCAACATCAAAATAGTAGAAAACATGATTCTTGCCTCCAAGCTGCCTATATAACCGAGGAAACATGAAAAATGGGGAAATTCATGAAAAGTTAATAACTGTAAAGAGTAAAGGAACAATATTAAACAGAAAGGAAAGAGCTGTCACCCAGATCTACATGATTCATAGCCCAGGGCTGGTACAGACCCTAAGTGTGGCTTTTCACCAAAGGGTGAGGTCTGAGCTGCACAGATTTAGATGAAGAGAGGGGAGAAGAGGCAGAATTTCAGGTGGGGCCACACTATAAGCAGATGTGTGAATGTGCGGTGCAAGTGTTGTTTAAGGTACAAGGAAGGTAGGAGTTTGTCATGCAGGGAGAGGGGAACTAAGACTCCAAGAGTAGGCTGAGGAAATACCATGGAAGACCTTGACTGTCAGGCTGAAGGATTTGGTCCTTATCCCATAGCGGGATGGGGATGTCATTGACGATTTGAATAGGGAAGTGATGTAGTTAAAGCAGCATTGTGTTGATGAATCCGACATTGAACCCTAGCAATGATATTTGGATCTACTGAAGCCGAGGCAGTCTGGAGAGCAGAGGGTGGTCAGGAGGCTACTGCAGAGGTGTAGGCATGAAATGCCACGGGCCTGGAACAGGTGAGTAGCAGTGGAATGACAAGGGTGCAAGGAGTGAGCAGCATGTTGAAGGAAAATCAACAGGGCTTTGATTTTTGGAGCTGAGGGAGAGAAAGAAATCAAATATACTATTAACTTGGGCAAATTACTTAGCATCTATAAATAGCGATAATGGCTATGTTTTACAGGTTTGCCATGTGAATTAATAAAAAGACCTTTGTAAAATGTAAGAAGTCTCTGGCATACAAATGCAATTGAGATCCACTGTTTGGAACTCAGATGGCCCAGAGCTGTCCTCCCCATTCCAGCAGTCAGGGCCCCAGGCAAGCACATCCTGCTTCAAGGGCAAGACCAATGTGCCCTCTTTTCTTATGGCCCTGGAGTCATTGCGCCTGCGTGCAGACCCACATTCTGAACACTCCTGCTCACACAGGGTTTACATCCTCTGAGTCTAACGCTCAGTGGTGGTCTCAGGCCAGAACTCACTGGCATATGATAGAAGTTGCCAGAATATACTGCGTCCCTCTGCTCTATTTCCAAGCACATGCCAGGTTCCAGGTCCCTCTTAAAGATTTCTTTTTTTCTTTTTTTTTTTTTTTTTGCGGTACGCGGGCCTCTCACTGCTGTGGCCTCTCTCTCCCGTTGCGGAGCACAGGCTCCGGACGCGCAGGCTCAGCGGCCATGGCTCACGGGCCCAGCCGCTCCGCGGCATGTGGGATCTTCCCGGACCGGGGCACGAACCCGTGTCCCCTGCATCGGCAGGCGGACTCTCAACCACTGCGCCACCAGGGAAGCCCTCTCTTAAAGATTTCTGAGGCCCCTCCCCTAACAAATAAAAGATGCAGCTCAAAACCTGACGTGCTTTTGCCTTTTATTGTCTCAGACATTTAGTCCCCTTCTGTAAGCCACCTCACCACCTGCTTTCCCTTGGTTTCTAATCATTCCTAAGAAAATGGTGCTTATATTTCCACATAGTCCAGAAAACCTTGGTCAACACACAATATTGCTGCATATGCCTTAGATTTACGATGAAAACTACAAAAGGGTGCTGTTATGTTAGCTATCATTTTTAAAAAGTAAAGAAAATAAGAAAAAAATGAGTAGGAAATTATTTTCTTCTATTTATGTTGAATATTAGTACTTGAAGAAACCTGGTTAAATTAGTGAACAATAAAGGGGCAGATAGATATTTCTGTAAGAAGTTTTTAACATCTTTATTGGAGTATAATTGCTTTACAGTGGTGTGTTAGTTTCTGCTTTATAACAAAGTGAATCAGCTATACGTATACATATATCCCCATATCTCTTCCCTCTTGCATCTCCCTCCCACCCTCCCTATCCCACCCCTCTAGGTGGTCACAAAGCACCGAGCTGATTTCCCTGTGCTATGCGGCTGCTTCCCACTAGCTATCTGTTTTACATTTGGTAGTGTATATATGTCCACGCCACTCTCTCACTTCATCCCAGCTTACCCTTCCCCCTCCCCGTGTCCTCAGGTCCATTCTCTGTCTGCGTCTTTATTCCTGTCCTGTAAGAATTTTAAAGGAAATCTTTTGAGCACTTTCAAGTGGTCTAGAAATTGAAGGTCCCGAGTCTTTATTATGTTTAATGTAAAATCCCTGACCATCCTTTTTACTTCAAACAGGTATATATCAGCAACCTGTGAGGAGATAGATATATGGGTGCATGTGTGTGTGTCTGTGTGTGTGTGTGTGCGTGCACACAGGTGTACACACACACACACACATATGAGTGTATATACCCATAAAAGGAACGGGAAGGGAAAGAGAGGATAATATGTCAGAAGAAAGATTTTCCTGCGGTACCTCTAAATAAGGGCAAAGGGGGAAAGAAGTTAAAAAAAGAGCATGTGTGTATAGAAAAAGGAATGAATTGATCTGTGGAAAAGCAAGAGCGGAAGGGAAAAAGAGAAGAAGATAAAGACATAAGTCCGGCACCAGGAGGTGTTTGGTGGTGGTCTAGTGAATGAGACCCAGATGCAGAGGCAGTGCAGCTGTACAGTGCCAAGAGGAAAATCAGTGTCTGACTAGTCATATGAATGTTCAAGGTCTGAGGTGGTAACTTGGAGAGTGTCTCCTTTCTGGAAACTAAATAGAGGTAGCACAAATCGAAAGTTGGATTATAAATAATTGGTACTCTCTTCCGAAGGACACCATGCCTCTTCCTGCTCTGGTTAGACAGGAAGTGCCACCAAGGCACTAACTAGAGCACCACTGCCAGATTTCCTTATTGCCCTGGCCCCCTCAAAATATTCCAATCTGCTGTCCTCTAATTTCAGAACACTGTTCTAAGTGATGGTTTGCTAACCTTACCCATACACATCCGAATGGGAATATTAATGAGTTAATCTGCAGTAGCGCTTATGATTTGCTAGATGATTCTAGATTTTCTAGATGATTTTAGATGGTTTTCTAGAAATATCTATTTAGGCTCCAAAGATGTTGGAGTTGACAGGTCTGTAGGAAAGACAAGTTTGGATAGGGGAGTTTCTATTGGCACAACTTGTTAGGTCACAACATGTAGAACTTTGATTCAGCCCGAACAGGGGAGGCAGGGCTTCCTTCCATAGGTCACTGCCAAGGGGCAGGGCCAAAAAACAGAGAGAGGTCCCGTGAGCTGGGGCTATTTTGCCCTTTTACAATTAATTCTCAGAGGATCCAATCAAGACTGCTGGCAGCTCTTGGGCGACGGAGGGCAACTATCCCAGTGAGTCTGGAACTGAGCAGCTCCAGGGACATGGAACTCTCAGTATTAAAGCCAGGAGAATTCTAGGCAAACTCACTCTGTTGGTCACTCCAATATTCCTTCTCACCTAGGTCAGGGCTTGACTTGAGTGAGGAATACCAGGAAAGAATAGCAAACTTCATCTGCACCTCAGCTAGCTCTTTAGTAAAGACGTGGTAGAGCTCAATATATATCCTATCAAGTCTTTACTATTTCCCAATGTCTTCCCCACCTCCATCCCCACTCCCCAGACATTTGCTGCTCTGTAGTAACAGCCAAAGCCAGGTCTGTTGTTTGGTAACGTCAGTGCAAGTTAAAAGGGCAAGTCTGAAATTATAGAAGGTCACAAAGCATCCCATGCAATAGTCTGAGTTTATAAAGCCCAAGGCTGGCCCTCGAAAAAATTACAATGTTCCTATTTTAGGTGTCTCAAGTCCATTACTATCTTCTCTCAAGCAGGACTGGAGTGCTTCATGCCCTTTCTTCCTCGTAGTAAAACCTGTGCCCAGGGAGCTATCTAATACCAGCAATTTACTCATTAGTGTGAATGAAGTCGTATCTCTCCCAGGCTGAATTAAATTGTGAAGTCTTATCTTTAATTATATTCTTTCATTCCTTCTCCTAAGAAATATTCACTGAGAGCCTTCCATGACTAAGTTGGAATACCGTAAGTGAAAGCAACGCAGAGTCTGCTCCCAGGGAACTTAGAAATTTAGCCTCCATTAATTGCAGGCATCAGCTTGCCAGCAAGAAAGGAGCAATTCAGGGCAGGGATGGATTTCCTAAATGCCCCTGAAACGGGAGCTCTCAGGCTGGCACTGAGAGAGGTTGTTGTGTCAGGGTGAGAGGGTTACGAACTCATTGGAGGAATTAATATGGATATTAAAGCTTAAAATCTCAGAGTCTTGTCTTACTTCTCTCTGTATTATATTTGTTTTGAATTGAAAGATGATGTGAAGAGCAAAGGGGAGGGAGATTGGAGAAGTGGTCCCAGCACAGTCTAGACAAGGAAGAAAATTTTAAAAAGGAGAAAATTTTAAATAGAGAAACATAAACTCTTGATTGTGGTCCAAAAAGTCATTTGATTTCAGGATTATCATAAAATCTCCCCCAAAGAAACCATTTGACATGCAATGATAGAACCACCTCAAGGTCTGAGACAAAGAGTGGGTGAGTAAATACGGTATATCTTACTGTGGAACTTAATGCAGCTATTTTAAAGTATAATTATAAAAAATAATACAGTAGCTTGGGAAAATGTTAATATGTTACCTTCAAAGTCAGGATATGAAAAATTGTCTAGGCTATGCTGAAAACTATATACAATTTGTATAAGCCTATGAGCAAGGACTAGAGAGGAACTTGGACAATTAAAAATTGCTGATGTGGGCCTAGTAAGATTCTAGGTCACTTATTTCATTTTTAGCAGTCTTTTCATGATATTATCTGTACAACAAATATTATAATGAATCAATTGGGCAGGTAAGGATGGGGGAAAACAAAGGCTGGTTTGCAAAGCATCTGGTGATTGGACTGACTGCCAACTCAGAATAAGCCAAATGACAGTATTATGAGACTACTTCTTTAAAAAATGGATGAAATCAGACTTCATTAATGGAAATATAATGCAGATCCAACAGAAAATATAAGCTTCAGCATTCTGTGCACTAATATGACCACATCTGGAATATTCTGTTTAGCTCTGGTGACTTATTTTAGAGGAGACGCTGATAAATTAGAGTACAGTAAAAGAAGACAACCGGGCTTCCCTGGTGGCGCAGTGGTTGAGAGTCCGCCTGCTAATGCAGGGGACATGGGTTCAAGCCCTGGTCCAGGAAGATCCCACATGCCGCGGAGCAACTGGGCCCGTGCGCCACAACTACTGAGCCTGCGCGTCTGGAGCCTGTGCTCTGCAACAAGAGAGGCCGCGATAGTGAGAGGCCCGCGCACCGCGATGAAGAGTGGCCCCCGCTTGCCACAACTAGAGAAAGCCCTTGCACAGAAATGAAGACGCAACACAGGAAAAATAAATTAATTAATTAATAAACTCCTACCCACAACATCTTCAAAAAAAAGAAGACAACCAGAAGATCTGGAAAGACCCAAAATGAATAGTAAGGGACAAATGGCTTTAGAAACTTTGGGATTCTAACTTGGAAAAGAAAAAACTCAGAGCGGGTACATCTGTTGGATTGTTATTGTGAAAATTGTATCAGGTTTTTGTAAGTTTAGAGGGCAGAATTAGAATCAAAAGATAGAACCTTTAGGGAAGCAGTTTCCTGGCTAGAAATAAAGAGGAACTTTCTAATAAGAAGTAGCCAACATTGCAATGAGCTGTTTCAAAGGTGACCTTCCCAGTGTGGAAAGTGTTTAAGTAAAGACAAAGTGCTGACATTTGTTGGGAGGTTGCTCTAGATGGTACCTAAAGACCCACTGAATCCTTATATGGTATGTTTCTGTCAAATTTGAGAATGAGAGAAATTCGATTATGTTTCTACAATTCTTTAGGTATAGACATGAGACAGGTCAAGTTTTCCCTTCCATATCCTCATTCAATTTAGAGACATAAAATGTAATTAGACTGAAGCCAGATGAGAAGAAACGGATTGGTGTCAGTTCCCACTGGATTGTGTGGGTGTCTCCTCTGATTTTATTTTAAAATTCCATTGCTCAATATCCATTTGATTACATCTCAGCCTAATTACTTTTGGCCACATTGTAATTACATTCTTGACATTTAGTCTAATCACTGAGGAAAGAGTTAAAAGAAATAACTTTTATGAAGCATCCTCTATGTGCCAGGCACCATATTATGTACATTACATACGTAACTTAACCTAGTCCTCCAACCACATGAGGGAAGAGTTATCATCCCCATTTTATAGTTAAGCAAACGCACCTAAGTTCCCATAGCAAGTGCCAGAGCTGAACTTCAAACCCTGAGTCCAGTTTATTCCAAAGATCTGTTGCCTATGCTACTGCTTCAGCTTTCCCCAAGTCAAACCACTGTGAGGCTGAAATTTATCCAGAAACAACTACAGCCCTATCTCTGGGTAAGTCTCTATGTGTTTTTTTAAAAATTTTGTTTATTTATATATATTTTTGGCCACTCCATGCGGCATGCAGGATCTTAGTTCCCCTACCAGAGGTTGAATTTATGCGCCCTGCAGTGGAAGCTTGGAGTCCTAGCCACTGGACAGCCAGGGAATTCCCTGCCTATGTGTTTTATTTGTTTTGTCTTTGGAAACTGAGCTCATTCCCACAAAAGGACCTAAAGCTGCTTGTTCTTTGAATGAAAATGTTCAAGCCAGTAACTTGCTTCTGGGGTTACTGGCTTCAGAGCTGTAGTAAAATAAAAATAAAAATAAAAAAATAATATCCCCAAAGAAGTCCATGTGGCATGTAAAAGGGACTTTTCAGATGTGATTAAAAGTTTTGAGATGGATTATCCTGGATTGTCCTAGTAGATCCAACATAATCACAAAGGTCCTTATAAGAAGAAGGAAAGAGGGTCAGAGAAGGACAAGTGATGATGGAAGCAGAGGAGGGGGGAGGGAGGGAGATAAGGGGAGGTAAGGAGAGGGAGGGAGGGAGATCTGAAGATGCTATACTACTGGCCTTGAAGGAACCATGAGACAAGGAATGTTGGTGGCCTCTAGAAGCTGGAAAAGGCAAAGTTACAGATTCTCCAGAAGAACTCAGCCCTGCTGATACCTTGATTTTTAGGACTGCTTTACTTCCAGAAATAAGATAATAAATTTGCGTTGTTTTAAGCCACTGGATTTGTGGTAATTTGTTACAGCAGCACAGGAAACCTCGGCCTTACATATTCTATTTGAATAAAGAGAAATTACCGTATTGAAGAACATCTTGACAACTGTGGAGAGGCTGGGAACCTCTGTCTCTTCTCTTTTCAGTTCTGTTTGCTGATGAGAGAACTAGGTTGGCTGTGAAGGTCCCTGGCAGGCCTAAGACCCAGGTGGGAGAAAAGGGAAAGGGGGAAAGAAAGGGAGAGAGGGAGAAGGCCAGGAGGAAGGTGGGATCAAGAGAAAAGGAAGGATAAAAGAGTAAGGGTAGAGGAGAAAGAAAGAACAACGTACAGGTGGTAACGAGCAGTACCTCATCACTAACTTTTGTCCCACTAAGAATGATGTATTTCTAAGTAGTCTATTCCTGAGTGAACTTACAGTGTCAAAGTTAATACTTCTGTAATATAGGTACTGTATTAATACAAAGAGCATCAACTTGCTTCAAATTGTTGGAAGGGTTTTAATTTGTTTCTAAACTGCTTGGATTCACTCCAGCATTACTCTGTCCACACACACACAACCAAGGAGGAGAGGCAGTCAGAAAGCCATGCTACAGGCAGGGATCACCGCGAGCTCTGACTAGAGAAGGCATGCGTTACCCCTAGTTTCGAGCCCACGCGGGCCAAGTGCACTGCAGTCCAGCCCTGCTCCGTATCAAGAGGCAGCACTCAAGCTCTCAGCCCAGTAGCGAGTCCCTGATTCTAACCCTTCTCAGCTTTTCAAAAGACAGCCGCAAAGTGCAGTCCCTGAAGCACCCCCTCCACTCCCTCCTCTGCCAGGGTGATGATCTGCATACTCACAGGGCTGTAGGCAATCCTAATTCTACTGAAGCAGATGGATTTGTCCTTAGGTGCTCTGTAATATTAGGAACTTTTGTCTTCCTATAAGGTTTGCCTCATTTATCTCAACCAAGCCATAACCTGACTTGAGATGATATAACCAGAATCTGTACAAAATGCTGCACTTGATTCTACATGATCGCTGACTGTAAAAATAGCTAAGGAACTTCTGGGATTCCAAGGAACCTTGGAAGCTTACTAGCTGTGGGGTCCCGGTAGATTTATGTTTAAGTAAATACTGCTTCAAGAGTATTTAGCATACTGCATCGACAAAAGTCAGCTCAGACATTATTTCACTGTGTGACATTATTTCACTGTGTGACTTTGAGTAAATTACTTCATCTCTTTGTACCCCTGTTTCCTCATCTAGGGTTCAGCTTGTGCTGGGATTCTGTGAGTCTAAGGAAATGCAAAGTGCTTTGTTCCTATTTGCATTTCAGTGACACTCTCCCTGGACCCTGTATTAGATGGTACATTTTTCTAAGTTGTTTGGTATGAAACGCTCTCTTCAATGCCAGGAAATACATCTTCTCTCAATATGAAATTCAGCTGTTCCTCTGCTCGCCATCTATTCTCCATTTAAAATGCTCTCATCATCTCTGTAAATCCAAAAGTCATCATTTGTGATCTTTTGCTTGGTCACTTTGAAAGCAGGAAAAAAAAGATTCAGAGCAGAGTAACTGGAGAGCCAGCCCCCAACAATCAGTAATAACAAAAATATATAACCATGCCTTTACTGAGCTCCTCCCATAAATATTAGTTCTTTCCTTCAATGAATACTTATTGAGGGCCTCCTATGTGCCAGGCACTTGGGATGCAGCAATGAACAACACAGAAAAAGTTCCTGCCTTTCAGGAAGTTACATTCTAGTGGGGGAAAACACACATTAAGCAATAAGCACAAATCAGAAAAATAATGCTGGATGAAAGGATAGAGAGGGATGAGGTAGGCAGAGGTGGGCGGGCGTTGCACTGTGCTAGGCAGGTGTAATGGCAGGAATCATAAAATATCACCCACGTGATGAAAATTTTACAATTTGGATAAAGAGATCGAACACCACAGGTTGACATTTAGGGGACCAAACAAGATAGTTTACATATTTTGAGCTAAATTCAAAAAGCTTTTGGGATATGCTGAGGAATTAAAGAAATTGGGAGGGAAGAGAAAGACATAGAACTCCCCCCAGAAGGTCCCTTGGATCCACTGCATGGATCAGAAACAGGGGGTGTGCTGAATTAGTGGAGCTACTCCCCTGCTGGTTCCCAGGTGCAGGACCCCTGCCATGGACTCAGGAGCCCACGTCCCTTTCTCAACTGGGACCCACACCTCAGAGTCACGTTCCTAAAAGAAAAGGCTGATTTCTGCTGTCTCTTCCCTAGCACACCTGACCTCATCTCTCCCAAAGGACCACAAGGGAGGATTGATGAGGTAATGTCTCCAAATGTGTGAGTTAGTGCTCTGCTGACTCTCTCAGTAAAATGCAAATTATAACCAGGTGAAGTCACAGTCTAAAATGGAAATCCTGAAGTTCAAATATTCTAAACATAACACCGAATAATCTCTCCCTAATCAGACAGTTGAGAGTACATAAGATGTGGCAGGTTTTCCTGTCTTTCCTCACCATTCAGAACCCTCTAACCTTTGGCAGTAGCATGTGGGTTTTGGGATGCAATGTGGAAAAACTACAACTGACTTTTTGTGAGCCATGGAACGGCATTCCAAAGTAAATCAGGACACACATATATCAGGCATGTTCATTTCCTTGGCTCTGTGTTTGGCCAGATGATGTCAATACTTAGTTTGCCATAACTCTAGTTCCAGCTGCCAAGCTGTGTCTGCACAAGTTATAGGATTTTAAGGACTGAAAGATGCAGCGTGACCCAGAAGATGAAGTACAGGACGGTGAGATAGAGAAGCTTTCACTTTCAACAGAAACTCCACAAATCAGCTTATCCTAAAACTTCAATTCATCATCTAAGTGAAAGCCTCTTGTAGAGCTGTGAGGTGTCTGATTAGTAGATGCTTTCAAAATACAACTCAGATATGAAATTCTATGGTAATACTGAAGGACAGTCAAATTACATCCTTTAACTCTCCCTTCTGAAGGTGCTGCCTTGTGAATTGGAAGTCTTAATGGGGCTGTTGAAAGTGGTAGGCTTAAACATGAAAAACTGACCAAAAATACGTGTGTTATTCTTTTGTGATAATATATTTTTTAAAAATTTAGGATATGTAAAAATACATATAAAAGTAAATTTGTATCATCCATAATCCCACTGCTCTGAGATAATCATAGAAATAATTTGGAAAATAGCTTCCTGCATTTTTGAAGGCACATATGTTTTTAGTAAACTTAGGATCATATTTTCTATGTTTTATAACTGGCTTTTTAAAATAATTTTGAATCAGAATAGAAATTATATGTGATGTGACTGGTTCCTTGAAAGGCAGCTCAAAGTTTGACCTTCTCAAATACGTTTTCCAGTGTTCACTTAACCAATGCCTAGGAGGAACAATAAAAGCCCCAGGCTAACCATAGAACAGACATCACACAGGGAGTGGCTATAATATAGGACTTTCTTCTGTATAACATAGGACTGTACCAATGAAGAGAACATATTGTTGGAGTGACGGGCATCAGTCACTGTGATGGTTCAGTGAGGTCTTCCATAGCATCTGCTTCTTTCATATACTTACTAGACTTTCTAACTGGGTTGTGTAGGAATTGAATTGACCCTAAAAAAACATAGGTTTCCCACTGCAGCTAACAATAACCTACACGTAGGCATTTCTTTCTTAATCAAAGTAGTTCACAGATATTTACTAACCTCTATTTCAACCTAATTTATTATCTCAGCGTGCTGTGGAACTTGTGAGGTGAGGTGGGTGAAAGCTATTTTAACTCTAATTTCACAAGTTACCAAAGTGTGGGGAAAATATACAGAATTTGTCTAGAGCCATTCAATAAGCAGATTAGTCCCTTAACAGGAACTCAGCTCCCCAATTACTGCACTGCTTCCTCTGTGCTCCTAGCTAACACTAAAGGCTTACTAATTCTTTAATGAAAGTGTCCTTGTTTGAAATAATATATATTTTCTCTACTTTGTTCTTTCCCTGACTTTAATTTCCATGAATACTTAAAATGATATATTTGTTTTTAAGAGTTCATCAGCTTCTGCTACATACACTGCAGGCATAATATTCTTTTAATGTTGGCGTATATATGACTGGAGGGAGGAAAACCTGTATAGAGGGGGAAATGAGCTTTATTTTTAAAGGCCTATTTCCTGTTTTCTCAGGTAGCCTTTTCTTTTTCTCTGTCATACATTTTAGGTGGACTAGTTACTCTGCAATGCCTCTGTAAATGACTCCTATCCCAGCCAGAAACCATGCGGGAACTTGTTGCTCCCACCCTGGGTCACGCATAGGGATCTGCACAGCCTCCCTGCTGAACACTATGGTCAGAGTGGTGTGCTGGTAAACCGGTTCTTTGGGAAGAAAAGCCTTGAATTGTAGCATTTGCCAATTTCCATGGTGTAAATATTAGCACCAAAGGTAATTTCGATCTACCAACATTATGTCACTAAGCATGGAGCTGGGATGAGATGCATGCAGACCACTCAGACATAAGCCAGGGTTGGTACACCGTTGCATGGAGCCCTGTGGAACGTGTTTGCCTTTCTCCAGGGTGGCACTGGGGGAGCAAACCCTTGTACTAACACACAGTGAGTACCCCTAGATGCCCCCCCAGCAATCTTCTGCTTAATGTACATAAATCCAAGGATTGTTTTGGACCCACAATGAGTTCTCAGAAGCCCTAAGAATAACCCCTTCCACAGGGTGCTCCTGGTGAGGCCTGTACCCAAAGTGTGGTCTGAGGACCCAAAGTGTTGGCCACACCTCAGAGCTTGTCAGAAATGCAGAATCTCAGGTCCTCCCCAAGCCTACTGAATCTGAATCTGCATTTTAACAAGATTCCCAGTTGAAGAAGCCTTCATTTAGTAAATTTCATCCAATCTCAAAGCTATGATATGACCCAAGAAGAACACTGCATATCCCATATGTAATTCCCCAAGGTAAGCATTAAACAGAATCTAAGACCAGAGACTGCAGATAAAATGAGCCCCCTGAAATGAAAATAAGTATACTAGTAAACTTATTAGGACAGGTGGATTTTAGGATCTCAAAATTGCTAAGGGGAGAAAGCCTTCATTAGAGTTTGGAGATCTTTCTCCTACCAAGAGCCACAGACTCATAGGAAATACATAATCAACAGAGAGCCACTGAATTTATCTGACTTGCCTATCTGCTTTTATGTTATAGTTAGATGTAAAATATTCTTTTACTTTATTTTAATGAGGAAAAGGGAATTAAAAGTGCTTTCCATGTTGCTTATGTAAATTTAGTGAATTACATCTGACTGCCGCATAACATTCCATGCATATAACATACTGCAGTGCTTGAGTTCCCTGGTAAAGGACATGTAGAATGTTTCCTACTCTTTGCCACTACAAATAATGCTTCCATGAACATCTGCATACATTTCCCCTTTTGGATCAATGTGAGAGTTATTCTGGGTGTGCATCCAGGAATGGGATCACTGGAATTGCAGGATACGTACACACATAATTTCACTGAATACTTTCAGACGGCTCTCCAGGATGGCTGCACCAATTTACACTCCCACCAACAGTGCTTCAGGGTGTCCTCTTCTCCACTTCCCTTTTATTTTCTGACTTTTGAGTTTTTGCCAATTTGATGGATATAGAACGTTATACTTCTTTTCATTTGTATTTCTTCTGATATGAGATTAACCATCTTACCACATATTACTGGCCACTAAGATTCTACCTCCGAGTAATTGCCTACTCATCTCTTTTCAGTGGGATTCTGCTCCTTTTCATGTCCATTTTCAGGAGTCTGTTCACTCAGTTACTTAAATTTTTATTGAACATCTACTGTATCAAGCTTTGTTCTAGGGGCTAAGACAGTAAAATGAACAGAGTAGACAAAAAGTCCTGACATCATTGAACTTAGAATATATTGGGGGAAAAGACAATGAACAAATAACCATACAACATTGGATTTTGATAGGTGTTATGAAGAAAAATAAAGTAAGTTAATGGGATTAAAAAGTAAGGAGGGAGTAGTGTTTTGGATAGAAATTCAGGGAAGTCCTCTCTGAGGTGGTAATGTTTGACTAGAGAACTGAATGAGGGATTTCTTTTTTTTTTAACATCTTTATTGGAGCATAAGTGCTTTACAACAGTGTTATTTTTTGCTGTATAACAAAGTGAAAAAACTATACATATACATGTATCCCCATATCTCCTCCCTCTTGCGTCTCCCTCCCACCCTGCCTATCCACCTCTCTAGATGGTCACAAAGTACCAAGCTGATCTCCCTGTGCTATGCAATTGCTTCCCACTAGCTATCTATTTTACATTTGGGAGTATATATAAGTCCATGCCACTCTCTCACTTCGTCCCAGCTTACCCTTCCCCAACCCGTGTGCTCAAGTCCATTCTCTGTATCTGTGTCTTTATTCCTGTCCTGCCCCTAGGTTCTTCATAACCTTTTTTTTTTTTAGATTCCATATATATGTGTTAGCATACGGTATTTGTTTTTCTCTTTCTGACTTACTTCACTCTGTATGACAGACTCTAGGTCAAACCACCTCACTACAAATAACTCAATTTCGTTTCTTTTTATGGCTGAGTAATATTCCATTGTATATATGTGCCACATCTTCTTTATCCATTCATCTGTCGATGGACACTTAGGTTGCTTCCATGTTCTGGCTATTGTAAATAGAGCTGCAATGAACATTATGGTACATGACTCTTTTTGAATTATGGTTTTCTCATGGTATATGCCCAGTAGTGGGATTGTTGGGTCATATGGTAGTTCTATTTTTAGTTTTTTAAGGAACCGCCATACTGTTCTCCATAATGGCTCTATCAATTTACATTCCCACCAACAGTGCAAGAGGGTTGCCTTTTCTCCACACCCTCTCCAGCATTTACTGTTTGTAGATATTTTAATGATGGCCACTCTGACTGGTGTGAGGTGATACCTCATTATAATTTTGATCTGCATTTCTCTAATGATTAATGATGTTGAGCATTCTTTCATATGTTTGTTGGCTATCTGTATATCTTCTTTGGAGAAATGTCTATTTAGGTCTTCTGCCCATTTTTGGATTGGGTTGTTTTTTTTTTTGATATTGAGCTGTATGAGCTGCTTGTAAATTTTGGAGATTAATCCTTTGTCAGTTGCTTCATTTGCAAATATTTTCTCCCATTCTGAGGGTTGTCTTTTCATCTTGTTTATGGTTGTATTTGCTGTGCAAAAGCTTTTAAGTTTCATTAGGTCCCATTTTTTATTTTTGTTTTTATTTCCATTTCTCTAGGAGGTGGGTCAAAAAGGATCTTGCTCTGATTTATGTCATAGAGTGTTCTGCTTATGTTTTCCTCTAAGAGTTTTACAGTGTCTGACCTTACATTTAGGTCTTTATCTGTTTTGAGTTTATTTTTGTGTATGGTGTTAGGGAGTGTTCTAATTTCATTCCCTTACCTGTAGCTGTCCAGTTTTCCCAGAACCAGTTATTGAAGAGGCTGTCTTTTCTCCACTATATATTCTTGCCTCCTTTAACAAAAATAAGGTAACCGTATGTGCATGGGTTTATCTCTGGGCTTCCTATCCTGTTCCATTGATCTATATTTCTGTTTTTGTGCCAGTACCATACTGTCTTGATTACTGTAGCTTTGTAGTATAGTCTGAAGTCCGGGAGCCTGATTCATCCAGATCCATTTTTCTATCTCAGGATTGCTTTGGCTATTCGGGGTCTTTTGTGTTTCCATACAAATTGTGGAATTTTTTGTTCTAGTTCTGTGAAAAATGCCATTGGTAGTTTGATAGGGATTGCACTGAATCTATAGATTGCTTTGGGTAGTATAGTCATTTTCACAATGTTGATTCTTCCAGTCCAAGAACATGGTATATTTCTCCAACTGTTTGTATCATCTTTAATTTCTTTCATCAGAGTCTTACAGTTTCCTGCATAAAGGTTTTTTGTCTCCTTAGGTAGGTTTATTCCTAAGTATTTTATTCTTTTTGTTGCAATGGTAATTGGGAGTGTTTCCTTAATTTCTCTTTCAGATTTTTCATCATTAGTGTATAGGAATGCAAGAGATTTCTGTTCATTAATTTTGTATTGAATGAGGGATTTCTTGTGTATGATGTATATACTATGTCCATTGGGATCCTTTGTCAATTTTAGATGCTGTGAATATCCTTTCCCAGAAGGTTACTCATCTATTAACTTTATCCATGGTTCTCTTTGTTATTCAGAAATCTTTAATACTGATATAGTCAAACTCATCATTTTTTCCTTTATGGATTGTGCTTTGTTGAGTCTTGTTTATGAAATCATTACTCAAAGTCACAAGGATATTCTCCTCCATTTCCTGCCAGTAACTTTATAATTTTACCTTTACACTTAGGTTTTTACTTCACTTGATATGGAAGATCAAATTTATTTTCTCAGACAGAAAGCCATTTGTCCCAGGATGATTTATTAACTAACCCCTTACTTCTACATTGATTTTGGATGTCACTTCATTATATAGCAAGTTTTAAGATACTCATGAGTCTTTTAATGAGTTTTCTTTTTTGTTTCACAGAGGCATCTACCTGTTTCTGATGAGCACCACACTTTTGTCTTGTCCTGTTGAACTATGGCTTTGTAATATATATCTTCATATCAGCTGGGAATCTGCTCTTGATAATAGATAACTGTAAATTTCTGAAAAAAGAAAACTTTAACTTGTCGAAAGGAAAGCCTATGATTCATTCATTTTTGTGTTCTTGGTAGAACATAGCATACGGTCTTATAGGCAGGTGTTGCTCAATTATGATTTTAAAATTATATAGAGGTAACCTTGTTCTTCAGATGTTGCTACTCACTTGGGCTTTGAACATCATAAACAGTTACCTATTGTCCTGTCCATTTGTAGTGCTAAATTTACTTTATCTGGATTGGGAAACTGATTTTCTGCTTTTATCTTAGCATAAAAGCACATTTTGAAAAACAGGCTTATTTTATCATGTAAGTCAGAAGATTTTACATGGGTGAGTGACAATGGTATAGGAACTTAAAATGAGTCTATCCATTTATGATTGAAGTTTTTCATTACCTCGAATTTTGTGAAAAATTAAGATTCACACATTCTATCATATTTTAAAAGTATCATGAAACTGGCATGTATTTCATTATTCTTAGCATTTTTTCTGAATCAATTCCAGCTCTAGTGAGGAAAAGATAAAATTCAGTTTCTTTTATCAGTATTAAATTAAGTACTTTGAGAATAGGACTCCTGTTTCAGTTAATGTTGGACTGGGTAATGTAGAACAACCCTCTTTTTTAGAAACATTGAGACCATAGGGGAGCTAATAAGACAGTGAAGAATTGTGAAGCAAAGATACAGAAGAAGGAAACACCAGAAAGTTATGCCTAGCATTTAAATCTGATTTTCCCCTAGGAGCATCTGGCAATTAAAAGAGTCATCCATGAGAAGTTAAACACAGATCTTTGTCAGTCTTACCAAGGGAATAAAAATGAGAGTCAAGGACCCACCAGGGAAGAGGAGCCCTCCTGTGCTTTTGGTTAGGACCCCTAAGGGTTACACCTTAGAAATAAAGGTGAACTAGAATAGTCTGGCCCTCACTTAGACTGAAGCCCAGCTTTTTTTTAATATATATTTTAATGTTTTTTTTATACAGCAGTTTCTAATTAGTCATCTATTTTGTACACATCAGTGTATACATGTCATTCTCAATTGCCCAATTCATCACACAACCACCACCACCCTTCAGCGGCTTTTCCCCCTTGGTGTCCATATGTTTGTTTTCTATATCTGTGTCTCAATTTCTGCCCTGCAAACCAGTTAATCTGTACCATTTTTCTAGGTTCCACATGTATGCATTACTATATGATATTTGTTTTTCTCTTTCTGACTTACTTCACTCTGTATGACAGTCTCTAGATCCATCCACGTCTCAACAAGTGACCCAGTTTCGTTCCTTGTTATGGCTGAGTAATATTCCATTGCATATATGTACCACATCTTCTTTATCCATTCGTCTGTTGATGGGCATTTAGGTTAATTCCATGATCTGGCTATTGTAAATAGTGCTGCAATGAACATTGGGGTATATGTGTCTTTTAGAATTATGGTTTCCTCTGGGTACATGCCCAGTAGTGGGATTGCTGGGTCATATGGTAATTCTATTTTTAGTTTTTTAAGGAACCTCCATACTGTTCTCCATAGCAGCTGTAACAATTTACATTCCCACAAGCAGTGCAAGAGGGTTCCCTTTTCTCCACACCCTCTCCAGCATTTGTTGTTTGTAGATTTTCTGATGATGCCCATTCTAACTGGTGTGAGGTGATAACCTCCTTGGAGCTTTGATTTGCATTTCTCTAATAATTAGTGATGTTAAGCAGCTTTTCTTGTGCTTCTTGGCCATCTGTATGTCTTCTTTGGAGAAATGTCTATTTAGATCTTCTATTTTTGGATTGGGTTGTTTGTTTTTTTAATATTGAGCGGCATGAGCTGTTTATATGTCTTGGAGATTAATCCTTTGTCCGTTTATTCATTTGCCAATATTTTCTCCCATTCTGAGGGTTGTCTTTTCATCTTGTTTATGGTTTCCTTTGCTGTGCAAAAGCTTTAAAGTTTCATTAGGTGCCATTCATTTTTCTTTTATTTCCATTACTCTAGGAGGTGGATCAAAAAAGATCTTGCTGTTATTTATGTCAAAGAGTGTTCTTCCTATGTTTTCCTCTAAGAGTTTTAGTGGAAAAGTTTTAGTTTTAGTGTCCAGTCTTGCATTTAGGTCTCTAATCCATTTTGAGTTTATTTTTGTGTATGGTGTTAAGGAGTGTTCTAATTTCATTCTTTTACATGTAGCTGTCCAGTTTTCCCAGCACCACTTATTGAAGACACTGTCTTTTCTCCATTGTATATCCTTGCCTCCTTTGTCATAGATTAGTGGAGCAGAGGTGCATGGGTTTATCTCTGGGCTTTAAATCTTGTTCCATTGATCTCTGTTTTTGTGCCAGTACCATACTGTCTTGATTACTGTAGCTTTGTAGTATAGTCTGAAATCAGAGAGTCTTATTCCTCCAGCTCCATTTCTTTCCCTCAAGACTGCTTTGGCTATACGGGGTCTTTTGTGTCTCCATACAAATTTTAAGATTTTTTTGTTCTAGTTCCATAAAAAATGCCATTGGTAATTTGATAGGGATTGCATTGAATCTGTAGATTGTTTTGGGTAGTATAGTCATTTTCACAATATTGATTCTTCCAATCCAAGAACATGGTATATCTCTCCATCTGTTGGTATCATCTTTAATTTCTTTCATCAGTGTCTTATAGTTTTATGCATACAGGTCTTTTGTCTCCTTAGGTAGGTTTATTCCTAGGTATTTTATTCTTTTTGTTGCAGTGGTAAAAGGGAGTGTTTCCTTAATTTCTCTTTCAGATTTTTCATCATTATTGTATAGGAATGCAAGAGATTTCTGTGCATTAATTTTGTATCCTGGGGCTTCCCCGGTGGCGCACTGGTTGAGAGTTCGCCTGCCGATGCAGGGGACACAGGTTCGTGCCCCAGTCTGGGAAGATCCCACATGCCGCGGAGCGGCTGGGTCCGTGAGCCATGGCCACTGAGCCTGTGCGTCCAGAGCCTGTG
This sequence comes from Delphinapterus leucas, assembly GCF_059928025.1. NCBI lineage: Eukaryota > Metazoa > Chordata > Mammalia > Artiodactyla > Monodontidae > Delphinapterus > Delphinapterus leucas. The sequence goes on along the minus strand of NC_143131.1, from coordinate 54,374,656 downwards.
CTCCACAGCGGGAGAGGCCACAACAGTGAGAGGCCCGCGTACCGCAAAAAAAAAAAAATTTTGTATCCTGCAACTTTACGAAATTCATTGATTAGCTCTAGTAGTTTTCTGGTGGTATCTTTAGGATTCTCTATGTATAGGATCATGTCATCTGAAAACAGTGACAGTTTTACTTCTTCTTTTCCAATTTGGATTCCTTTTATTTCTTTTTCTTCTCTGATTGCCATGGTTAGGAGTTCCAAAACTAGGTTGAATAGTAGTGGTGAGAGTAGATATCCTTGTCTTGTTCCTGATCTTAGAGGAAATACTTTCAGTTTTTCACCATTGAGAATGATGTTTCCTGTGGGTTTGTCATATATGGCCTTTATTATGTTGAGGCCCTCTATGCCCACTTTCTGGAGAGTTTTTATCATAAATGGCTGTTGAATTTTGTCAAAAGCTTTTTCTGCATCTATTGAGATGATCATATGGTTTTTATTCTTCAATTTGTTAATATGGTGTATCACATTGATTGATTTGTGTATATTGAAGAATCCTTGCATCCCTGGGATAAATCCCACTTGATCATTGTGTATGATCCTTTTAATGTGTTGTTGCATTCTGTTTGCTAGTATTTTGTTGAGGATTTTTGCATCTATGTTCATCAGTGACATTGGTCTGTAATTTTCTTTTTTTATAGTATCTTGGTCTGCTTTTGGTATTAGGGTGATGGTAGCCTCTTAGAATGAGTTTGGGAGTGTTCCTTCCTCTGCGATTTTTGGAACAGTTTGAGAAGGATGGGTGTTAGCTCTTCTCTAAATGTTTGATAGAATTCACCTGTGAAGCCATCTGGTCCTGGACTTTTGTTTGTTGGAAGATTTTTAATCACAGTTTCAATTTCATTGCTTGTGATTGGTCTGTTCATATTTTCTATTTCTTTCTGGTTCAGTCTTGGAAGGTTATACCTTTCTAAGAATTTGTCCATTTCTTCCAGGTTGTCCATTTTATTGGCATAGAGTTGCTTGTAGCAGTCTCCTAAAATGCTTTGTATTTCGGTGGTGTCTGTTGTAACTTCTCCTTTTTCTTTTCTAATTTTATTGATTTGAGTCCTCTCCCTCTTTTTCTTGATGAGTCTGGCTAATGGTTTATCTATTTTGTTTATCTTCTCAAAGAACCAGCTTTTAGTTTTATTGATCTTTGCTATCATTTCCTTCATGTCTTTTTCATTTATTTCTGATCTGATCTTTATGATTTCTTTCCTTCTGCTAACTTTGGGTTTTGTTTGTTCTTCTTTCTCTAGTTCCTTTAGGTGTAAGGTTAGATTGTTTATTTGAGATTTATCTTGTTTCTTGAGGTAGGCTTGTATAGCTATAAACTGCCGTCTTAGAACTGCTTTTGCTGCGTCCCATAGCTTTTGGATCATCGTATTTTCATTGTCATTTGTCTCTAGGTATTTTTTGATTTCCTCATTGATTTCTTCAGTGATCTCTTGGTTATTTAGTAACGTATTTTTTAGCCTCCATGTGTTTATGTTTTTTACGTTTTTCTCCCTGTAATTGATTTCTAATCTCATAGCGTTGTGGTCAGAAAAGATGCTTGATATGATTTCAATTTTCTGAAATTTACTGTGGCTTGATTTGTGACCCAAGATGTGATCTATCCTGGAGAATATTCCGTGCGCACTTGAGAAGAAAGTGTAATCTGCTCTTTTTGGATGGAATGTCCTATAAATATCAATTAAATCTCTCTGGTGTATTGTGTCATTTAAAGCTTCTGTTTCCTTATTTATTTTCATTTTGGATGATCTGTCCTTTGGTGTAAGTGAGGTGTTAAAGTCCCCCATTATTATGTGTTACTGTCGATTTCCTCTTTTATAGCTGTTAGCAGTTGCCTTATGTATTGAGGTGCTCTTATGTTGGGTGCATATATATTTATAATTGTTATATCTTCTTCTTGTATTGATCCCTTGATCATTATGTACTGTCCTTCCTTGTCTCTTGTAACATTCTTTATTTGAAAGTCTATTTTATCTGATATGAGTATTGCTACTCCAGCTTTCTTTTGATTTTCATTTGCATGGAATATCTTTTTCCATCCCCTCACTTTCAGTCTGTTTGTGTCCCTTGATCTGAAGTGGGTCTCTTGTAGACAGCATATATAAAGAATAAAAGTGAAACATAGATAATTTTATATGAAAAGATAAATTGGGGTTGGGAAATTTATTTCTGGCAGACACATTACAGGATATACTGGAGGATACACAATGAAAGTGATCCCAGTTAGAAGCTCAAAGATACAGAAAGGAATGACAAGCAACCAAACAGTAAGTGTGTGGTAAAATATAAATGAATACTGACTATATAAAACAGTGTTAATAATTTCTTACATGACTTAAACTAGATATAGAAGTAAAATACATGACAACAATATCATATATGTAAGAATGGAGGGATTTAAAGTATTCAGTGAGTTACCGCACACCTGTTAGAATGGCTATTATTAAAAAAAAAGACAAGAAATAACAAGTGTTGGGGAGGATGTGGAGAAAAGGGAACCCTTGTGTACGGTTGGTGGGAATGAAAATTGGTGCAACCACTGTGGAAAACAGTATGGAGTTTCCTTAAAAAATTAAAAACAGAGCTACAAAATGATCCAACAATCTCACTTCTGGGTATTTATCCAAAGAAAATAAAAACACTAACTTGAAAAGATATGTGCAGCCCCACATTCACTGCAGCATTATTTACACTAGCCAAGAAATGGAAACAAACTAAGTATCAGTTAGTGGATGAATGGATAAAGAAATTGTGATATGTAGATATAGGTATAAAATGGAATATTATTCAGCCATAAAAAGGAATGAACTCCTGTCATTTGTGACAACATGGATAAACCTCGAGGGCATTATACTAAGTGAAATAAGTCAGACAGAGGAAGACAAATATCATATGATCTCTCTTATTTGTGAAATGTAAAAGAAAACCAAAGGAAGCTCATAGAAATAGAGAAGAGATTGGTGGTTGCCAGAGTTGGAGGGTGAGGGGTAGGAGAAATGGGTCAAGGGGGTCAAAGTGTGAAAAAAAATTAAAAATGAGATCTTTGCATGGGCCGAGATAAAAATGTTGGTTTCTAAACCATGATAAGTCAGCATACATGTTTTCATCTCCGGGTAAGCACTAGAGCCAACAAACAAAAACAGTAAAGCAATGTATAACTGTATATAGTGTATAATCTATGGTAGACTGTACTTTCCAAAGATGGCCACAGCAATATCTTCCACATGCTTTTTACAATGTGACCTTGTCTCTCCCCTGATAAGTTACAGACTCTATTTCTCCACTCCCTTGAATCTGGGTGGCCCCTGTGACTCCTCTGACTGGTAGAATATGACAGAAGTAATGCCGTGTCAAATTCAGGAAAGCTGTGACCTAGATTGACAGCATCCGCTTCTGCCTCATAGAAGCCTGTCTTCATGTGACAAGTGTGATTATCCCGAACAACTACGCAGTGAGAAGCACAAGCAAAAGTAAAGAGACTCTACAAAATGAGATGTCACGTGAGGAGAGAGAGAAAAAAAGAGAGAGTCCAAGGAGCACCATGGTATCAGATATAAGAGTAAAGACGCCACCTTAGAAGTTGATCCTACAGCTATGCCATGTGCATCAGAAATGAGTTGCCCAGCTAAGTCCTTCCCGAGTCTTTGACTTACAAAATCATGACAAAAATGAAATTATTATTACAAGCTATTAAGTTTTGGGGTGGTTTGTTATGCAACCATAGATAACCAGAACAGCTACCAAGCTAGGAAGTAGGGTGAGGAATGAAATAATAACTACTCCAATCAACCTGAAGAGTGGCAAGAAAGATGGAAATAGAAAGAATATAGTAAGAGGGTAGATTTAAATCTTAATATACCAGCAGTTACATGAAATGAACCAAATGTCTCAGTTAAAAGAGAAAAAAAAAATCACCAGCCAAGATTTACAAAAAAACAAAAATATGCTCTTATAAGAGATAACATCAAAAATATAAGGATATATAAATATTGAAAGCAAAACAATGGAAAAATATATAGCATCCAAACACTAACCAAAAAAAAAATACTGTGACTATTTTAATATCATAGAAAGTAAAACTTAAGGCAAAAAGCATTATTAGAGATAAAGAGGAACATTTTTATAATGATAAAGTGTTCATCAGAAAGAAAAATTATTTTAAATTTGTATGCATATAATAATATATTGTTTAAATATATAAAGCAAAAATTTAAAGCACTTCAAGGAGCAATGGATGAATCCATAATCCAATTAGTTTGAGAATAAATTAGCTAACTCATTTATTCATTTAATCCTCTTTTGGATCCTCACTCAATAAATAAGAACTGTGCTAGATGGTTGCTGTGGGTGTTATACACTCTGTATTGGTTGCTGTGGGTGTTATACACTCTGTATTGGTTGCTGTGGGTGTTATACACTCTGTATTGGTTGCTGTGGGTGTTATACACTCTGTATTGGTTGCTGTGGGTGTTATACACTCTGTATTGGTTGCTGTGGGTGTTATACACTCTGTATTGGTTGCTGTGGGTGTTATACACTCTGTATTGGTTGCTGTGGGTGTTATACACTCTGTATTGAAGGGTGTTAACACTGTATTATTCTAAGTGATGATTCACCTCTCTCTGTTCAAGCCAAAGAAATTCAGGTAAGGCCCAAATTTCTTCTGAAATCTTAAGGTTTCTCACCCATCATCTGCCTAGGCTTTGTTAACTGACAGATTTTTGAAGGGGTTGGGGAAAGACTAGCCGTCTAGAATCTCAAGGAGTTAATTTTCCGCATCATCTTATTTACGGACTTATGGGACTATCTCAGTACTTCCCCAGGGACCTCTCCTTTTCTTTTAATCAGATGTCAGATGAACTTACTAAACAACAGTATTTACCTATTTAATTAAGCTCTAGGCCTTTTGCTATATAGTGGGTCTCACTAATTTCTTTCTTTTTTTTATTGAAGTATAGTTGATTTACAATGTTGTGTTAGTTTCAGGTGTACCGCAAAGTGATTCAGTTATACCCTAATATGTACTTAGCAGGGGTGAGGTACTATGTCACAATGAGCTAACCAACAGATCAGAAAGTGGATTATCATCCAAGACACATCTACCCATTCTGTAGAGCAGATGGGCTGATCTTACTCCTCTGTGGCTTAGTTTTCTCCATTACCCCATGGTGATAATAATTTACTTCCCAATAACGATCACTACAGAGCTTATACATATATTCAATTAACAGCCAAACTAACCCATTTTCCTCTATTTGCTTGTTGATAACCACTATATGACAGTTCTGTTGCATTTGAATCATCTGTTTAATCACACTTGCTCATAATGCTTTAGCTCTGTTTACACCATTCTGTTCCTTAGGAATCACAGATTATCTTACTATTGACTGTGGTCCATCAGGAATATGGTCCCTTGCCTTACCTTGATTAGAGAGCACTGTTTCTTACCTTAACCAAAAAGATAAACATTCAGAAGCCTTCAATTTTATAATCCTACTTGGTAACATTTTTGCTTATCTAGGTATGCACATCACTTGTACTGCATGAACAGTATGGTTCATTCTGAGCATTGTTTTAAATGTTCCGGTATTGAGATGAATATAGGCTCCTGGCAGCTAGACAGAGTACTGGCAGTCTATCACCCTCTAGCTCATGCAGGTCTCCATTAAACAGAGTCTGGACAAATCTGTGCAGTCGCTCCTGCCAAGTCTTCCTACCGTGACTGTCACCATCACTCCATGGTCCTGATTCTCAGCCAACAATACATTTATTTAAGTCTGCTAAATTAAAATGGAGGAACAGATTTTTTGCTTATCTGCCAGATAAGCACTAAGGGTTACTCATGGAAGCAGTCAGAGGAAATCTTTCTACAAAATACCTGTCAATGGGATATAGATCCTGTTTAGGTAGAATAGCTCCTCTAGCAGGGATGATGAACTCTAGCCTCCAAAATCTCTGGTGCCTAAGCTCTCTAGAACATCTTTTACAAAGTTAATATACTTTTTCCTCAGTTTCTAACCCCAATCTATGGGTAAATCTATGCTTTTTGCTCAGTTTGGTTATCTTTACTCCAAAGCCACCTAATCACCGTAGAGAAGCAAAGTGTCTATCTCACTCTAGTAAGTAGGATGTGTCTCCCCTGCTGAGAGCTAATACTCTTCACTAGGCTAGGTCTTGTCTTTGATCTGCTGACACAATTGATCTTGAATTTCTATTGGTTCTGATGCATCTTGTTTTGCAATTTCTCTCACTAGGCTTTGTTTAATTCTCTCTTGCTTGTCGTTTTATGTCTGAACTTTGAACCCCCGAGGGGCTTGATTTCTACTCCCCATCCCCATTCCCTTTTCTCTTTTTTCTTATTTTTAAAGCTGATTTAGCAAGATCTTCATGTAGTGTTTTAGAAATAATGTGTGTGTTGGGGGCAGGGGTGGGGGGTGGCAGGAGAGTAGCATTGGGATCTTAGCAGTGGTGTATTCACAGCTAGGTTGCATTTTTAAACGTCTATCATGTCCTCAGGGAATCTTTGGGGGCTTTCTGCTTAGGGCAGTTGTATATTTTCCACAACTTAAGAGCAAGCTAACTAAACAGTCATTTAATGTTGTGGTTTAGTTCTGCTGCCTTTATTGTAGCTTCCTGCGATTCAAAGACACCTGCGGTCCATGGCTGGTGCTACCAAAATTTTAGTTATATAGAGTAAAATAATGCCTTAACTTTGTACTTTAAATTTGTACTTTAAAATTGAAAATCTGCATTGACACTCAAATGACTTTCGGTGCATCCTTGCATATTGGCAGAACAGGAATAGACCTGGAAACACCGATAAGCCAGAGGGGTCAACAGGAATCCCTCCAGGAGGCTAAGCCCTCTTCCTCTTCACTCCTCCTCAACAGTAATGGATATTAACCTGTGCCCTTAGCCTAAAAAGAATCTAAGGCCAACTGAAACACAGAAGCCAAAATGAAAAAATGCTTGCGGAGCATTGTATGCTGTCTTCAGTTTACAAATTACACTTCCCTAATGGGGAGCAGAGAGGTGAGCTACCTCCTTTGCTTCAGTAAACAAATTATGGGGAGGAGGCTTTAGTTACATGCACATTTCCAGGGCCTTGATAGATAATTAGCCAAGTGACTATCATTAAGGTTAATGGACTTCCCTCTGTTAAATTCCCTTCCATCCTATGCCATTGGAAATAGATTCTTTGGGTCAGTGAAGCTATTTTAGGGTCTCTACTGTTACCCAAAAAAAGTACAATCCCAGAGCCCACCTCTGGTTTGGCTTAACTGATGAATTAACAACAGCTTCTAAATTACTCAGGGATAGAGTCCGTTTCCTGGACCAGACTGTGGAAACCAAGCACTAAGGAGAGTTCAACACAAGCTAAGTAGATAGCCTGAAAGGAGCTACCACGTGGCGGTGCAAATAAGAGCACAGCTTCTGGGAATAGCAGGTAGGAAAATGGAGCCAGCTATGGGGGGGAAACAACTCAGGAAGGTGCCATGAAAAATCACCTGTCTACTAAAATTACAGCAAAAAACAGCATGCTGGGAAACTTAAGAAGGATTTTTATGCAGATGGGGATTTACTCTTTTTTTTTTTTGCATCTGCTGCCACTAAGCATTAGACCATAAACATCAGCAAACACTGATTAAGCATATTGCCTTGATGAAACTTCAGGCGAAAGAAGAAAGTAGTTCAGCAACTCCAAAGCCCAGAAGACAAATTACTCTTGGTATAGCAATTAGAATGGGGAAAATTACTGCACCTTTTTGAAAAAGCACTCTGAGCTTGGTTCTGTAGACAACCTAATAATAGCCAATACGAATTCAGAGAAAGCACTAGTGCTCCTAGTATGCACTGTAATTTTTTGAAAAGTATTTCAGCTTTATAAAATTCCACGTCACCAAAACTATAAAGGTAGGCTATTTCTAAGCTATACCTCAGACTGGATGTTTTAAAGTAGTTTGCTTCAAGAAATATGTGGTATATTAAGTGAAACAACAAAGACTTTAGGGACCCAGGATTCCTGTACTTCCTGGAGTTATGTCCATCCTGAGCTGAGTTTTCTGCCAATTTCCATCTAGCAAGTCAGTAACATGAATGTTTCACAAGCAACTTTAAAATGCATTAGTCATTTGGGGAGGCATTTCTTCAGTGTTCTCGCTACTTCTTTTGATCAGCAGTTGCAGCTGGGCTGTGGGCACAAAATAGCAACACTCTCAGTTGAGAGGACCTATGTATGCAGTGAACACAATTCTAGTTTGCTTCTAGCTTAAACACACCCACCCGAATACATGTGTGAATAAAAGTAAGGCTGTATAAGTTCATGTGTGTGTGTTTGTGTGTATGTGCTGTGCACATAGCCAAAACTGGACACGTTTATTCTTAAGTCTATACTGCTTCTCTCCTTGAAGTGGAAGGAAAATAAAATTCATGTTTATTGTGCATTTATTATGTGTCAGGCTTTGTGCTGGTCCTAATCAGAGCAGCCTAGTGCTTAGGTATAGGGTCTCTGAAGTCAGGCTGCCTTTGTTGAAATCCTGACTCTGCTATTACTGGCCATGAAACATCAGAGAGGTATTTAACCTCTCTAAGCCTCTGTTTTGTCACTTGAGAAACATGAATATTAACAGAGTATATGTCATGGGATTATTGGGGTGATTCAATAGGTAAATTATGGAAAGTGCTGAGCACAGGGTCTGACGCATGATAATGCTCAATAAATGAGATACTATAATATCTCATTTAGTATGACAATAATCCTATGAAGTACATACCATTAGTCCCATTTTATAGATGTGACAAGTGAATCTAAGGAAAATAAATTGACATATCCACAATTTCAAAACTAGTAATGATCTCATCTATGAAAAAATTAAATGAATGAACAACTATATTCATTAGGGGAATGCTAGCTGCTGCAACAAATAAACCTCAAGATTTTGAAAGCTCAAACACAACAGAAATTTCTTCCATGTAACTTTTGACAGTGGTTGTTCCTAGCTGGCAAATGATCCTCCTCCTTGCCATGATTCAGACATGCACATTTCTTCCATCTGGGAGTTCTGCCATCCCCCAAGGCCTTGAAGTCATTTATATCCAGCAAGCACAAGGGGAGAGGGAGAGCATGGAAAAGGTATAATGACTTCTGAAAAGCCCTGGCTCATCAGACATCATTTCTGCTATTCTATTGGTAAGAATTAGTCACATGGCCACATCTAGATGTGGAAGGTGCTGGGTAACATAGCCCCAAGCCAGGCAGCTGATTCCCAGAGACAACTCTATTCTATGTAAGGGGGAATACAATGTCAAAATCATACAGCTTTCATTCCATGCTGTCAGTGGATCAAATGATAACATCTTTAAATATGATAGACATTATTTGTTTTATTTTCCTCTTAGTTCATGAAATTTCTCCAAATTGAAATTTCATTCCTCTTCTGCCTATCATTTTCCTTACTTCTTGCCAAAGGAATTTCAGATCGATGTATTTCAGGGCTTGAACAATTTATCTTCATGGGTCAAGGTAAGTTTGCTACGCTAAGTCTGACGGAGAAAAGAGCAGGAAGAATCTGGCCAATTCAACTTATAGCCCGAAGCTTGTGGGTTCGTTATGTGTGTGCTTTTCTGGGCTTCAAATATTGATAAGGGCCATCAAATGAGTCCCTCTTAAAAAAAAAGTCAAAGCCCTGTGCTGATTGTGAGCTAGAGGGATTTGGCATTGAATAGCTAATAAAACCCACAGAAAAACCTACTAAATGCCTGGAAGTGAAGTGCAGCTAAATGAATAATTAAACATGACCACACATATAATCGATGAGCCCTGTTTCAGTTAACTATTATTGTGTAAGAAACCACTTCCAAACGGTGGCTTTAAATAAGAATCATTTATTACCCTCATGATTCAGTGGGTTGACTGAGCTCATCTGGGAAATTCTGTTCTACATGATGTTGGCTGTGGTCATCTGTGGACCTGATTGAACTGGAACATCCAAGGTGGCTGTCTCCTATGACTGGTGCCTGGGTGGAGAGCACGGGAAGGTGGGTACAGCTGGGACACTGGGACAGCTGGGGGCTCCCTGTCTCCACATGTAATCTCCAGGCCTCTCCCTCTCCATGCAGCCTCTCCAGGAAGTGTCTCCATGTCATTTCTCCAGGAGAGTATCCACACTTCTAATATGGTAGCTCAGGATGCCCAAAAGCACAGAAGTGGAAACTGCAGTCTTACCAAGACTCAGTCCCAGAACTAGCAAAGGGTTATTTCTGCCGAATGCTATTGGTTAAAGTGAGGCACAGGTGCAGCCCAGGTTCAACAATCTGGAAACATAAAAGGATATATACTAGGAGGTGTGATGCACCGGGCACCATCTAGGAAGCTATTACCACAACCTGAGCTGAACAATGAGAATAAGAACCATGTTATCGTGCTTATAACCATGTTATAGTCAAGGTCTAGAGCGGATAAGAAACTTGATATACTTGGCCTCTAATCTTTTCCTTTCAGTTTACTCTTTCCTAAGAGTTGGTTTTACAGGGGAGCACTGTGACTCCATAGCATTCTTGATTTCAGAGTGAGAATAGGCAGACGGTGGTAATCTGAGCGGTGATGATACAACTTAATTCCATTTATTTAGAGATGCTTCCTTCACTGTTCTACTTTTTTTTTAATCTTTTTTTAAAAAACATTTTTATTGGAGTATAATTGCTTTACAATGGTGTGTTAGTTTCTGCTGTATAACAAAGTGAATCAGTTATACATATACATATATTCCCATATCTCTTCCCTCTTGCATCTCCCTCCCTCCCACCCTCCCTATCCCACCCCTCTAGGTGGTCACAAAGCACCGAGCTGATCTCCCTGTGCTATGTGCACTGTTCTACTTTTAGACAGCTGAAGAGATGGGATTAACAAAGCTGAAGAAAGTAGAACTAGAAACATGAGGAGGGCAGACAGTCAAATAATCCCATAACAAATGGGATGGCAACTGTGACAAGGGCCATGGAGTGGCATTAGAGGCTGGGAGAATAGTTAGGGAGGCCCTGTGCAATCTAGACAAGAAACAATGAATTCTGGATCTGCTGTAAACCCCAGAGGGCTTTCAGAAAAGGAGATGCATTTAAGAAACATTTATAATGTATAATCCATAGGATTTGATGACCAGTGGCTTTCAAAAGGGAGGGAGAATAACTCTGAGTTTAAGGACTTGAGTGGCCAGATGAATGAGTTCCATCAGATACCAAAAAAGGAGCAAGAATAGGAGGTGTAATTTGGTGTAAATAACGGAGATTTCATTTGGGACACTTTTGGTCAGAACTGGAGGTGGCTGTAAATGATCCAATGAAGTACAGTGGGCAAGTGGATAATCGGCTCTGTGGTGGCTCTTTGCTTGTTTTTCCTTTACTTTACCTTTCTCTGTTCCCTTTTCTTCCTTATTTCTATTGCCCATGTCCCTCACTTTGTGTAGGTGGGAAATTCTCCACTGAATGAGTCCCAGTGAGGGACAGACCATATCCCAATCTAAAATCTTAAAAGGCCAGATGTGTGTTTTCCCAGGCCCCTTACAGCTAGGATATGTATCCATGATCTAGGTTTGACCGATCAATTGCACCCACCTAAGACTGTGAATTAGGATCGAGTGACTCAAAGAAACAACGACAGTGGAGAATTCATTCTGGAGATGGTGACAACACCATTTTCCAAAGAACACCGCTGAGAGTGCAAACTGCAGTGTCCATTGCCTCGGGCGGCAGGGACCTCCCTGGACTAATGTGGCTTAGCTTTGGCCTCCCTTTCTCCCAGTCCATTTTCTGAGTCTTGTTCTTCAGTTTTCCCACAATTCTGAGAGCTACACAGTATCTCTTTGATAATTCACGTTTCTGCTCCAGTCAGCCTCTGTGGCTTACAGCTGAGATCCCTGGCCGGCCCATGCTTGGAAACCTGGAGGAGGGACTGGGGGTTCATCAGAGAAAACACAGAAGTGGAAGCCACAGGGGTGAATGGAATTGTGCAGGGAGAGGATGTGAGGGTTAAAAAAGGAGTGGGCTGAGGACAGGGGCCTGAGGAGCAGCCACGCACAGAGGCTGAGCAGAGCAGAAAGACAACACTGGGCAGGAAGGGTTTGCTTCCTCTGCCGCTCTATCACAGTGACATAATCCAGGGTATAGTGGATTCAGGTGTCAGGGGTGTTTAGAACTCAGAGTCCCACCAACATAAAAGATCTGTTGGTACCTCAGGTCGGAGAAACCGTGAAGGCCATCAAGGGGAAGAGACAGAACTGGAAGCAGGAGGCCAACCTCAACAATCAGACAAGTGGCATCTGGAGAAGGGAAAAGGCAGAAAGGATGGGTGCAGCACACATCTTGGTGCCCCCTCCCTGCCAGCGCTGTTCTCCCCAGCTCTGGACTCGGAGGTCCCCATGCCTACACCTTTCAGCTGTACCCAGGATTAGCTACCCTGTCCTTTCACACTTTATACCACCAGGAGGTGCCTGGTCAGGGCCTTATAGGTACATACGTAGAGCCAGAGAAAAAACAAGGGCCCGCAGGGGCAAGGATTTATAACTGAAGCAGGAGAGGAGTGCTAGGCCTCCTTGGAAGTTCCTACTCCAGGCAACACAAATGACTGAGTGGTTGAAATAATAAAAAGATTTTATCCAAATATTTCTGGGTGTGAGTTCATCGCTGGTGTCAATAGCCCATATCAATAGTTGGCACTGCGTGGTTTAGCCCTGTAAAACACACTGTCTTGGGCTTCAGTTGTAGTATATCTAAGTCTTTTCAACTTGGCTGGAGCATCTCGTAGCATTTCATACCTCTTTTGTCCTTCCCCAGAGTAGCTGGCAAAGCACTAATATGTGTAAGTATTCAGTAGGTACCTGACCTGGGTGGCTTATACCTCTAGAACAAGTTTTTATGCCAAAACTTCAGATCCATTCTTACCATAGATCATGGCATATTTTTACCATAGCCTTTTTTTTTTTGCTTTAGTACTTGTCAGAAAAAAACTAGGACACTTAAACTTGAGGACTTACTGAAGTTTGGAGTCGTCAGTTATCTGATGTCTATGAAGCCTGACCTGTCTACTTCTCGTCAATAAGATCATATGAAAGCTTCAGTGACAAGCTTCTACTTTGCTAACGATTTTAAGATCCTGCTACCCATTGTAATTGCTTAAAGGGCATTTTAATTACCTGCCTTAAATGACTTTGCTTTTTTCCTAAATGCAGTGTGTGCTTTAGTTAAAAATATGGGCCACTGGTGTTTCCCTTTACAAGGTGGCTATGTTTAGTACAAGGGGAAATAAGCATATATTTGCAGTGGTTTTACTCAATCATTTCTGTATCTCAGGTTGATTTCTGGCATATAAATGCTTCAATACTTTTGTGGGTTCAGTGTTGTTATGTAAAGGTTTATTACATTTTCCCTGATTTTTAAATACTGTTAATTCATTCATGAGCTTTCCACAGTTCCAGTTTATTTCTGGTACCTGCAACAAGTCAATCTGCTGTGTTGATGATTAGACACAGTTTTAGAAAGGAGAATTGACTTAGTACATGATGTGCCAGGAAAAAAATAAAAAGAGAGACACTTACTATAGATACAGATTTGTCTTCCCTGCATTCATTGCTTCTGCCAAAACTACCATCCATGGCCTTATCTACTGTCATGGTATCAGTAAATCACTTCACAGCAAATGAAGTGCAGCAATGGGCCCATACTCGTGGAATTCACTGGTCTTAACATGGTCCCCACCATCCGGAAGCAGCTGGCTTGATAGAACAATGGAACAGACTTTTGTAGACTCAATTACAGCACCAGTTAGATGGCAGTATCTTGGGCTGGGACAAGGTTCTCTAGGAGGCTGTCTATGCTCTACATCAGTCTCTAATATATGGTGCTTTTCCTCCTCTATGGTCAGGATTTATGGGTCCAGGAATCAAGGGATAGAAATGGGAATGACACTCCAATTGCCCCTAGTGACTGACCAGCAAATTTTTTGCTTCCTGTGCCTGCAACCTTATTCTCTGATGGCCTAGAGTTCTTAGCTCCAAAATGAGGAATGCTTCCACTGGGAGACACAATAGTGATTCCACTGAACTAGAAGTTAAGACTTCCACCCAGTCGCTCTGGGCTCCTTATGTCTCTAAATCAACAGGTAAAATAGGGAGTCACTGTGTTGGCTGGGGTGACTGATGCTGACTACCAAGGAGAAACGGGACTGCTGTGCCACAGTGGAAGGAAGAGTGTCTAGAATGTAGGAGATCCCTTGGGACATCTCTTAGTATTGCCATGTCCTGTGATTAAAGTCGATGGAAAACTACATCAACCCAGTCCAAAAAGGATGACTAATGACTGAGATCCTTCAGGAATGAAGGTTTGGGTCACCCCACCAGACTAAGAACCATGACCAGATGGGGTGCTTGCTGAGAGCAAAAGAAATACAGAATGGGTATTGGAAGACAATAGTTATAAACACCAACTACACCCACATCACCAATTACAGAAACAAGGACTGTAATTGCCATGGGTATTTCTTCCTTATTTTGTTGTGACTATGTTTCTGTGTGTATGTGTGTATAGCAAATATCTTTGTTTTCATCCCTCTCTTATTCCCTTATCATGTAACATAAACTGTATTGACTTTATATCATAGTATTTAAGTATTGTTAACTTCACATCATAGTATTTCAGTTAAAGGATATCAAGGAGAAGAGTAAAGATCACCAAGGACTTTGTATCCTTCTCTGGGGAGAGGGTTAGTGTATTTTCAATTGTATATAGGATAGCTGTATCATGCTAGGCATAAGTGTGACCTTATTATTATCTGTATTTGGAGAGTAGGCATGATTTAAGATGAATATGGGTGCCAAGTTGCCAAGGGGTAGATTTGTGATGGTTAAGTTTGTATCAACTTGGCTTGACCACGGTGCCCAGATACTTGGTCAAAGATTATTCTGGATGATTCTGTGAGGGTGATTCTGGATGAGATGAACATCTAAATTGGTGGACTTTGAATAAAGGAAATTGCCAACCATAATGTGGGTAGATCTCCTCCGATCTGTTAAAGGCCTGAATAGAATGAAAGATGCCTTCACAAGGGGGAATTCTGCAGCAGACAGCCTTTGGACTTGAACTGCAACATGGGCTCTTCCCTAGGTCTCCAGCCTGCTGGCCCACCCTGCAGATTCTGGACTTGCCAACCTCCATAATTTTGTGAGTCAATTCCTTAAAATAAAAGGAATCTTCACTCTTTCTATGTATATATTCTCTTTCTCATTCTCTTTCTCTCTCTCTCTCTCTCTCTTCATCCCTTCCTCCCTCCCTCCTTCCCTCTGAACTGGTTCTGTTTCTCTGCAGAAACCTAATATACAGGATGATTAGATTACTTGTTGATGGCTGTCATGAGTATATTGGTTAGGATGGTGTATGAAAGGCTAGGCAGACTTCTGGTTCTAAAAATATGGCAGACTGGCTAACCAACCCCTACCCCTGATACACATACATAGAAATGCTACACATAATATAACAGAAAAATACCAAACTGAAAAAAATTGCCCAGAATTCAGCAAAGAAAATAAAATTATAGAAAATTAGAACCCGAGATTAATAGATGCAAGAAGTTCACTTATGTCTAATAGAAGTTCCAGAATGAAAGTGTAGCGCAGACACTGACATTTTTTTTCTGTAGAGAAACACACAATAAATCATTTAGGCTTTGTGGGCCATATAATCCCTGTCCCAACTACCCTACCTTGAAGCTGTAATGCAAAAGCAGCCATAGACAAATTTATAAACAAATGGGCATGGCTGTGTTCTAATAAAACTTTACAAAAACAGGCAATGACAAGATTTTGCCCGTGGGTCATAATTTACTGACCCCTGGTCAGAGATAATGGATGAAAGCCAATATCTGATAAAAGAGTAGAAATTTTTCCTGAATTTTAAAATGCTTGATCTTTAGGGCGAGGAAGCATACTGAGTCTAAAGCAAAATAAATATAGATAAAGCAAAATAAATATAGATAAAGCACACTGTGTCACATAGTAATGAAGCTCCAGAATGCAAGGATCAAGAAAAAAATTTTATACCCAACCAGAGAAAACAGAGTATCTATAAAGAACGAGCTGATATCACATTTCTCACCAGCAACAAAGAGAATCCAAAACAAAAGGATCAAATCTTCACAGAACTGAAGGAAAATAGCAAGCAATCTGTAATTTTACACCCCGAAAAACTATCATTCAAGAATGAGGCCAAAATAAAGATATTTTGAAACAAATACTGAAAAAGTTTACAACTCACATACCCTCGCTGAAAGGACTAGTGGAAGACACTTCAGAAAGCAGGAAATTGAAGCTAAAAGGAAGGAATCGTGTGCAATGCTGAGCAGAGACCCATTTTCTGTGGGTAATTTAAATATGCTTTAATGATAATAACTGATGTTCAAGATCTTAAAAATAAGAGAGAACCACAATACTAGGCAACAATAATTTAGATTTTTAAGTCAGGCGGTGCAAGTTAAGGAAAAAAACAAAAAATAGAACTAGAATGTTTAACTTCCAAAAAGAGTAAAAGGATTAAAAGTTAATTTGTCAAAAGATTAAATCGAATAGAAGTTGAAAAGGAAAAGAAAAAAGAATGATACATGGGAAAATACAAAATAATAGGCAGAAATCAATTCAAATACACCAGAAATTGCATCAAGTGGGTTAAACTTCCCTGTTTAAAAGATGGAAGTTACCAGGTTATATTTTTTAATATGACAACTGAATCAGCTGAATCAAATTATGAGCTATTTAAAAGAGTCACACCTAGAACTTAACAACACAAAAGGTTTAAAAAGATGGAAATGATATACTAAGAAAATACTAATAAAAAAGAGTTGTGGCAATATTGTTGTCAGACAAACTTCAAGACAGTGATATTAGGGCTAAAACAGGTCATTCTCTGATAAAAGGAAAAAATTAAAATTAAAAAACTTTTTTTGAACTAATATGCATCTAACAATGTAGTCTTAATATATACAAAGCAAACTTAGGCAGAATTACCCGGAGATGGTACTATGAATGGAATGTTTGTGTTCCCCTCCTCCGCCAAATTCATATGTTGAACCTTAGCCCTCAAAGGTAATTAGGTCTAGATGTGGTCATGAGAGTGAAGTCTTCTTGATGGGATTAGTGCCCTTATAGGAAGAGACCAGAGAGTGAACTCTCTCTCTTTCTTTCTCTACCATGTGACAATTCAGCAAGAAGGCAGCCATTTGCAAACCAGGAAAAGGGCCCTCACCAGACCCTGAATCTTATGGCATCTCAATCTTGGACTTCCAGCCTCCAGATCTGTGAGAAGTAAGTATGTGTTGTTTAAGCCATCCCACCTATGGTATTTTGTAATAGCAGCCTGAACTAAGACAGATGGGAAGAGCTAATTATTTCAGAAATACTTTACCAGTTGTTAGTGTCTTTGTGGGATCACTGTTTGCCAAGAGTTTAATATTCTTCAGTTCAAGAAGGGTGCTAAGAAACTGCTTAACTAATAATGTACAAGCAAGGAAAAAATGTACTAATATTCTGTGATTTGTGCAGGTGTGTTCGCTTTCATACAATCACCATCTGCATTACCCTATATTTGGCTTGTATTTATATGCAAAGGGGAACCAGATAACAAAATGGAAAAGGCAAAGATTCATGCCTGAGGAATTAAAGGAGAAAATGCCATAAGGAGTCAGGGATGAGAAATATCTCAGGTAGCAAGGTTAGCCTTGAACAGGTAGAGGGACAGCTTCTCCACTGAGATGTGAAGAAAGATGTATGTGGATACAGAGATGGGTATTTATGGAATGGTTTGGGGCAAATAGTTGAGGGGTTCCTCCCTGCCAACCTGTATTTGTTTGCAAGTTATCCAGAGGATGTAAACTCTAGAAAGGCAGATATTTGCCTATCTTGTCGCCATTATATCCTCAATACCTAAAACAGGCTACATGTACATGTAAATGGACAAATGTATTTGTTAATGTATTAATGAGTTGTTGAATGATGTGCTGTGACGGAGGGTGGGAGAAGTTAGAACAGAGAGCTTGGGGAAGTGAGCAAGTTAGCCCTCAGAGGGTAACGGGGCTTTGCAAATGAGTCCAGGACTGAATGCATCTCTCACATTAAACTTTGGTGGCAGGGTTTGGGGGAGGGAGTAAACTGTGTCCAATAGGAATCACAATCTTTGAAATAAGAAGTGCTAGAAGGCACTTTCAGACATATCATCTTAGAATCAGAGAGGAAGCAGTAGCTCTTTACCTGAGAGTAGAACCTGAACTACCAGTTAATGCAATTATCTTATAAAGCCAATGAAACATGAAGTAGCAGCTCAGTGGAGCCTGAAGAGG
Source organism: Delphinapterus leucas (assembly GCF_059928025.1). Lineage (NCBI taxonomy): Eukaryota > Metazoa > Chordata > Mammalia > Artiodactyla > Monodontidae > Delphinapterus > Delphinapterus leucas. Next base: position 54,356,248 of record NC_143131.1, on the reverse strand, counting down.
TCTGGAGAGGTGTATTAAGCCAGTCATTGGGACCTGGGATTTCAGGCTTAGATAATATCTTCACTCCATGTACAGGTCTGGATTAATACTCAACAACTTGCCTTTTGGAATATTCCGTATTGAATCATTAAGACCTGTCCTTACTCCTCTCCATTCTGAAGATTATAGAGTATCTGTAGACTACAGTAGTTGTACTTAAGTTGATGGCTTCCTTTTAAGATCATCACCTAAAACCCCTTTCTGAATTTGGAAATGCCCAAGTCTTAGCTGTAGCCCTAACCAATCATTTCCTAGGTGGCCTACTGCTGCGATGGTTTTCCCAGATGTCTGCTGGTACCTATCTTCAATGAGCAATTTCAGACAGTGACATTCTTGTAACTTATCAGAAAGAAGTATGCCATTTTGGACTGAGGTTTAGGATCTAAAACATCTTCATTTTCATTTTTTCTCAGACCCTGAGAAATCCAGTTCAGTGTTGCTACCCAATGGTCATATTTTAATTATTTTCCTTTAATGCTCAATTTTTTTTACAAAATTTAGATATTTTCCAGATAGAGTACCCTAAGGCTATGTCAGAATAAGCTATTATGGAATTTGATAAATCTAAGAGAAGTTGCAATTTTTGACTCACCTACAAGATAATAATTGGTTTCCTGTTAAGAAATCTTGAGTAAACAGTATTAGGCCATCCTTATTAGAAACAGATGTTTTTATTTTTCAAAATATCACTTAGTTTTTGATTAGCAGCTGAACACTTTTCAGAGGCAGTATCAGCGTTAGCACCAGGATAAATTTGGGCAACTGGGATATTATATTAGTCAAAATACACAGATAGTAAAATAGTAGAGACCCAAATCAAAATAGCTCAAGGAAACAAAAAAGGATATGTTTCCCTTATGTTAAAATGTCCTCAAATTATATCATCACAATGGCTTCATCCTCAGACAAGCTCTCTCCAAATGGTGGGAAAGATGCCCCCATTAGTTCCAGGTTTACACCATCTTTTGGCTTCCAAACCTAGTAGAGAGAAAGAGAACCCTCTCTCCCCCAGCATCTATATCAATCTATGAAAATACTCTAGCCCCCTTGGTTCATATGCTCTCCCAGACAGTTCACTAAGCCCAGGGATATTGAGTAATCTGACTGGCCAGCCCAAGTCCTCCCTAACCTCATCCCCACAATGGGAAAGGCAAGGCTACATGATTGACAGCCCATTTCCAAAGGCTAAAGATGCTGAGCAGACAAAAATAATAAATCTTCATCTCATTTCCAGGGACATCTCAGTGCAATGGATCTATACTCAGACATACCTGCACCATTCACTAGCTCGAGCATGTTACCTAACCCCTGTGGATCTCATTTTTTCTCATTTGTATGCAACTTGCAGAGCTGGAGGTCATCTATGTAAAAAAGCACTATTCAGCTACTTCCTTTCCTCCCTTATGTCTGTCTCTGTTCTTGGCTGATAACTGTGTCCTCAGGTGGATCCCCTCAAATGCCAGTCCTCAGCCTGTAGAAAGGAAGACAGTGTTCATCTGCTCCTGGAGCTGGCCTCCCTCCCAGTCCCAGCTCCTGGAGCTGGCCCTGGCTGCCTGCAAGTCTCCCTTAATGTGTCCTCATAACCTTTCCTGGTCCTCATTGAATTAGGTAGAGTTCCCTGTGCCATTCTTGGTCTCTTTGTCCATTCCAGCTGCTATAACAAAACACCACAGACAGGGTAGCTTACCAACAGCAGCAATTTATTTCTCACAGTTCTGGAAGCTGAAAGTCCCAAGATCAGGGTGCCAGCATGGTTGGGTTCTGGTGAAGGCCCTCCTCTGGGTTCTCATTGTATTCTCACATCGTAGAAGGGACAAGGGAGCTCTCTTGGGCCTCTTTTATAAGGGCATTACTTTTATTCATAAGAGTTTTGCCCTCCTGACCTAATCGCCTCCCAAAGTCCCCACCTCCTAATACTATCACATTCGGGGGTTAGGATTTCAACATATGCATTTTGGAGGGACACGAAGATTCAGACCATAGCACTTGGTCATTGGCTCAGTAATCTATGCTGTGCTAATTCCTCCTCTCCCCCTGCTGATGTGTGAACTCCCTCTTATGAGGAAGCAGACAGGTGCTGGGAAAGAGTTAGGAGTACAAAAATTTTATTGGGGAATCTACCTGTGAAAGAAAAAGAAAGGAAACAGGGCTGGGCAAAGAGAACTCTCAGACTGTGATGCAGACAGGACAAGCTCTCTGCCGTCCCAATAGGAAGCTACTCTCTGATAGGAGACTACAACATCAGGCAGAAATACCCAGGGCATGGATACATCATCTTCCTCAGTCATTGCCTGGGGGCCACCCAGAAAAAAGTACGCCCTCAACTACCATCCACTTGCTCAGGCATTGGTGGGGGGATGCCCCAAGAAGATTATGATCTGGGCTCAAAAGCTGAGGCCAACCCCAAAGAAACACCTGGTGCCTGCAACTAATTACATTCTTCAAGCTGGGCAGTGAGACCTTCCTTGAAGGGGGATCTATGTGGTGTCTTGCCACGTCTGTCATATCCTCCAAGATCCTGCTTAAGAGGAAGTTTTAAAGGAATCATTGTTTTACCTCAAAGGAGGCATCCTGATTATGGCAGGTAGATGGAGAAGACTTAGAGCAGGGGAACCTTCCTAACCACATCACCTAGAGGTCACCTGCTCAGCCCTCCGAGCCAGCCCTACCTACACCCTGATTCCCTCCAGGACCTCTTGAACCAGGGATCCTTCCAACTTCATCAAATATATCCTTCTATCCCTTCTGTGCCCCTTCCAGGTATTGTATTTTCCCAGATCATGTCCATCCAACATTTGGAAGATTCGGGTCAGGGTGGTGGCCTAAGAGAAGCCAATAGTGAGGAGTACTTACTACGTGGTAAAATTAACCAATACTTACTGAATACTTACCATATAGCTCAGTTATGCCCATTTTACAGGTTAAGAAACTGAGGCTCAGTAAGTATAATTAACCAAGGATACTCAACTAGTAAATGGGGCTGTGGGTATTTGTTCTCGTGCCCTCCAAAGTCTATATTCCTTCTATTGGCCATTCAGGAGAGTATGTAAAACATTTTTCAGAAAATTTCTTACCCAACATGGTTTTTGAATATTTTGTATGTTGTTAGACAAATTTCTGGCTATTCAGGGTGCATGGCTATCTAGAATGACCCATTCCAAAATGGTACTAGAAAGCTGAGATTTTACTCTCCCACAAATTCCATGGAAGAGGTCAGCATGAAAACTATTCAGAAGGGAGCTCTCTTTTATAAATATAGCTAACATTTGCTGGTTAACTCTTGATAGCTAATCCCCTTCAAACTGTGAAGGCTCTTTCTCAGTCTCTCCTCCCCCTGCCCAGGGGTGTTCCAGTTTCAGTTGACCTTGGCTATGACATTGAACGGTGTTCGTTTGTGAAAACCCTGTTGACCTGAGCATCTGATCCTCTATTTGTTATTCAGACCATATCCTCTCTGCCTTTATGTGAGGAGTTAATATACATATGAGGACAGCAAGGTCCAAACCTTACTCGTTAAAATGAGCAGGCCAGAATTACTAGAGGGACCAGTATCAAAAGCATCTCACGCACAAAAACAGTCCCTGGTTACTTTCACTTGTTTATGTCTAAGAGAGTCTGACAGCCTTTTTCATGGGAAAGTGCTCTTCAAGACCTGTGGCTTCCACCAGCTCCAGGGGAAGGGCAGACAGAGAAGCAAAGTGCTTGGCTAATAAGGACAGAGACATCTGCATTAGATGTTTGAAGAAGACAAAGGGAATTGGGAACATATTTGTTTAATCACATTACTTATTTCTTTATTATTATTCCCACTTAAAGTCTGGCTCTACTCATGTACACTCAACACTGGAATCCACAGTTTGAGATATTTAACTCCTTACTCCAAAACAAACATGCGCAACTGAGGAGCGGAGGATGTGATCTGAAACTCAACACCCGACCTGCACGATGCAGAGATTATTGGTAAAAGAGAAAGGCATGGGGTTTTCATGCATGTGTTTTTTTTCTGCCCTAGAACCACACTGATCCTCATCTTAAAATGCATACTGAAGAGTTAATGAATATTCTTTAAGCCAAGCGACCTAAAATTAAGTTACCCAACCAAAGTAGGATGCAAAGATCTGAGGCTTTCTGGTCAGGGGAACGTGGGGTCACGTGTGTTATATTCCTTGGTTTTTTTGATATAAGCTGCTGCTTTGGGAAAGGCAAATTGTGGAAGCTGGTGGTTCACAGCTCTGAGCAGCCAGCGTGATGCCGAGCTGATCTCTGCCATCATCAGTGTGTTTAGGCTTCCCTGTCATCAACACTCCGGCTCAGTTAGGATGGTGCTAGGTTGGTGTCAGCAAGATTGCTTCGGCATGTAATACCCATCTCTGCATGAAAGTCAGTTCACTCTTGGAAAAGTGTTACTTGTTACTTTATTTTTAAAACTTCCTTACAGAAATGCAGAAAACCTCACAAAACAAATGTATAGCATAATGAATGATTAAGGCAAACACTTTTATAACTATGATTCAGGTCAATAATTGGAACTTTGTGCCCCAGTCATAAGCTCTTCCCTTCCCCCTAAAGTAATAACCATTCTGATTTTTATAGCTGCCTTTTTTTTTTTTTTTTTGCGGTACGCGGGCCTCTCACTGCTGTGGCCTCTCCCGTTGCGGAGCACAGGCTCCGGACGCGCAGGCGCAGCGGCCATGGCTCACGGGCCCAGTCGCTCCGCGGCATGTGGGATCCTCCCAGACCGGGGCACGAACCCGTGTCCCCTGCATCGGCAGGCAGACTCTCAACCACTGCGCCACCACGGAAGCCCTATAGCTGCCTTGTGTTCCTGTATCGTTTTTCACTCAAGTGATAAAGATGTACTTTGTCTCCTTGAACCTACCAAAAAAAAAAAAGAAAATGCAATTCTTCTCTTTTCCTTATAATTTATCTGTTGAAGAACTCAGGAAGTTGGATGGGTAGAGTCTGCCATAGTCTGGATTTTGCTGGCACGCTGATCATACAGTCCCACATGTTTTTCTGCCCTAGGTATTTCCTACAAACTAGAAGCTGGAGTCATTACACTGCTTGACTTTTACAAGTCTGGTAACCAAAATTTCCTCCTTTTCCCCATCCCCGCCACCCGCAAAGGAAGGGGCCTTTCCTCCAAGGTGCAGACACAGCCTCTTTGGACACATTGCCCTTTCATGCTTCTATATTTTCTGCCCAGCTCGTTCCACTATCTGAAGTACCCTCCCTGCTTCTCTACCTGGAAATCGACTACTCGGTTTTCAGGGCCCAATTCAGAAGTCAGTTGCCACTCACAGCTCTGTGACATCTTCACACATCCCCTCGGCAGAATATGTCACAGCGTCCCCACCGCATGCTCACTCTCTTCAATCATAGCACTTGCCCACCATGTCACAACCGCCTGAACCCGTCACTTTTCCACCCCACACTGTCCCCACCCCTCCCCCCCTCCTTGACAGCAGTGACCGTCTTATCTGAGTAGAGGCAGATATTCAGTGTGGGCCACAGCCCTCCACTCCGCCTCTAGGGAACACCTGGATCCCTAACAAGCCCTCACCCACCAGTGGTCCACAGAGGACCACTCTCCTCCAAGGGCCCTGCTTCCTTTCCCGCTCCTCCAAGGTGCCTCTGCTCTTTAGCAACTCTTTTATTTCAAAATGCACAGCATGCTCTCCTGCCCTCAACTGCCTCTTCTTTTCTTAAGAAGGATCTGTACCCTCACCTGCTCTGAAGTTGCCTTGAAACCTAGCATTCAAAAAGAAGGGTCATAGAATATTAGCCCATCCCCTGCCTGCTCTGTAGCTCGGCACAACAGCATCTACAGTGTAATGAGGCCTTGCTTCAGTCATACCATTAACCAGTATAGCAATGGAAAGACAAGCCCCAAATTACACCAGCCCTCAAGAGGGGGATGGACAAGCAAAGAACGAGGTATTCTCTCATACCATTCCATTAAACTCTCTCTCACCTTTCAAATCTGGCTTCAAAATCACTTCCTAAGAACTTTCCCTGATTAACTTGACCTAATTCTCTTAATTCCTGTACTCAGTGAGCCTTCATTAATTATGTGCCTAGAGATTTTCCACTATTCATATGCTCTCACTATATAGTCTATGCATATGCTTTTCATATGCAGTTTCTCATATGCAGAGAGGAAAGTCTGATCTTGCAGTTCTTTTGAATCTCTCCCACCACATCAGTTCACATTTCTGCACAGAGGACAGACCCAATAAATGTCACTGACCGACAAACGTATGTTCCTATTCATGCACGAGAACTCTTGGAAATTTCTGGTACAAGAACTGAAAGAGCTAGGGAAGGAAAGATGATAACCTTTCTAGCCCCTCTGAAGAACATTTTATCCAAAATGTCTGTTTTTCTTTTCCTGAATGATTTTTTTTTTTTCTCACTGGTCTGCTGAAATTTGCTTGTGCCAATCTCTTGAGCTCTTGAAATAAAGACTTGTTGAGCAGATTTTTTTTTTTTTTTTTTGCGGTACGGGGGCCTCTCACCGCTGTGGCCTCTCCCGTTGCAGAGCACAGGCTCCGGACGCACAGGCTCAGCGGTCATGGCTCACGGGCCTAGCCGCTCCGCAGCATGTGGGATCTTCCCGGACCGGGACACGAACCCGTGTCCCCTGCATCAGCAGGCGGACTCTCAACCACTGAGCCACCAGGGAAGCCCTGAGCAGATTTTTGACTTTTGAAAAAAAGGGTTTCAGAACCCAATTTAAAGCCCTAAATATATTAAAGCATAGTACTTCAAGTATTGCTATAGCTATTTGTGTTCATTGTAAATAAACAGCATTGAGTCAGTGTTTTTTTCATCAACCTGTAGAATGTTCACGAATTCTCCTCCCAGTTCCCTATGATATCGTTAACAGTTTCTCTGAGGCAATGAGCCCTGGTAATAATGTCGTGAGTCAAATCTGAATTATTTAAATTTTTTATTACTTTTTACTCTACAAAGAGTATTTTTCAGGTCCTGCAGTACCATGATAGTTTAGAGTAAATGTTGATACTTTTCTGAAGACAAAGGGTACTTGCCCAATCTGGACTGGAGAAACTCGGTATTTCTTCTCAGAGAAAGTAAGCCCCCAGAAGACTCAAGTTATCTATTCATTTACCCAACAGTTTATGAAAAAACTAAGGAGCACGCATGTGTGTGTGTGTACGTGTGAGAAAGAGAAAATGTTCAAGTTCTACAGTGCAGGTTGGGGTCCCTCCTGCCAAGCTGAGGGAAGGACATCATGTATTCTAGAGCAATGACAGGAAGTTTCTTTGGATCTTTGCTCATGTTTTTCCAGTCAATAAATTAAGGAAGGACCTAGATAATGTACAGAAAATTGTAAGGTAAGATTAGCAGTGTGTGTGCACACATGTGCCATCATGCATGTTTTGGCGTTCAAATCATTAGTTAGTAAATGCATATGTTAGACTTCACCTATTAATTTTAATAAGAATCACAGCCTTGATTATGCTAACCAAGGTGAAACACGTTTTGTTTACTTATGGTAATTTACATATTTAAATTGGAAGATATTACTTAAAAGAAAAGAGAAGTTAATTTTGATAAAATGAATGAAAGAACTGAGTTCACACTATTTGCAGTGGGATCTCCCAGACTGGGTTCCCCTAGCAAAGGGCTGGCTGAGCACCCAGGCTCAGTCATTCATCCCTGACGGGCTTTCTAAGCTCCCTTCCTTCCTCCCACCCTCCATCTTCTTCCAAAACTAGTTAATACTTCTGCCTTTCTTATTTCTAGCTGCTCCAACAGCCTCCCCCCAGGGTTATTTTATTCCCTAAACCTCTCTCTATGCTCCCTCTTTCCATTCTCCCTGAAATAATCGATCTGACCCTTATAGTTCCAGGTTATTAGTTGTCCCTAAAGGAGAGGAAATAACGGGTTCAGAAAATCCTAAGAAGTTATAAACGTAACTTGTTGAAACATTTACAGCTTCTTCCTAGACCTGCATTGTCCAATATGGTAGCAACTAGCCACACATGGCTGTTTAAATATAAATTTAAATGAATTAAAACTAAATGAAACGAAAATTCCAGTTCTTTAGTCTCACTCACCACATTTCGAGTACTCAATAGCCACAGCTAAGGTATTAAATGACACAGAATATTTGCATCACTACAGAAAGTTCTATGGGACAGAGCACTATTCTAGATGTCCTTCTCTGAAGGACAGCCCTAATGTTTTTATTCTATCATTTTTTCCTTTCAGCAAATGTCGTTCACTCTTGTTGAGGTGGTCATTCCATTCACCTTCAGATGTAGCCAGTCCTCCCAATGGTGTGCTGAATCAGATCAGCGATCCTATTTCTGAATCAGGTGGATCATTTACCCCTCAGTGCAAGGCATATTATAAGTGCTCCATATGAAAGAATCTTAGAAGGACTCATACCTAGAGAGACCCAAGGAAACCAGCAAGACTTATGGAGCTTAGTTTTCTGCCAGAACATTAAATATAGAGTAGAGGAGGTACAGTAAAGCACATTTAAGGTTCAAAGACAGAGTACTCTCTCTCGTTAGGAGAGGAAATTTAGAATTCCAGTGCTATCTCACTTTATGCAACACTTAATGGTGTGTAAACAAATAGGTAAAGAATGCAGAAGCTCACAATTTAAAGAACAGCTGCAGTGAAAACACCACAAATTTAAGAATCCCTTTTCAAGTGTAAATTGCCATCCATTTAAAGGATCAGGCTTTTACAAAGCCATGGGGCACATCTGTTACCAAGACCTCAGGGAGTCTGCTCCCAAGGCCCCAGGCTTTGCTAATTTTCCTGGGGCTTCTCTTTTCAAGACTCTCCTGGGACCCATTTCCTGGACTTTTTGTTGTTTCCTGTCTAGCTCTACTCTTATTTTGCTAGAGAACATCTTCTAGTTGTTTTTTGAGACACTGTTTGGAATGAATGTAAGTATCTGAAAATGTCATTATTCTTTTTTTTTTTTGGCTGCATTGGGTCTTTGTTGCTGCGCTCGGGCTTTCTCTAGTTGCGGTGAGCAGGGGCTACTCTTCATTGTGGTGTGCGGGCTTCTCATTGCGGTGGCTTCTCTTGTAGCGGAGCATGGGCTCTAGGCGCGCGGGCTTCAGTAGTTGTGGCACGCAAGCTCAGTAGATGTGGCTCGCAGGCTCTAGAGTGCAGGCTCAGTAGTTGTGGCACATGGGCTTAGTTGCTCTGTGGCATGTGGGATCTTCCTAGACCAGGGCTCAAACCTGTGTCCCCTGCATTGGTAGGCGGATTCTTAACCACTGCGCCACTAGGCAAGTCCCAAATGTCATTATTCTACCCTCACATTTGATGGATAATTTGGCTGGGTTGAGAAGTCACTTTTACTCAGATTTTGAAGGCCTTGTTCCATTGCCTTCAAGCTTTCTGTGGTGCCAACAAGAAGCCTGATATCATTTTGATTTTCCTGATCTGTAGTGTTTGACCTGAGATAAAGTTAACTTGCATATCAGGACCCACAAAATGGAGGACTCCCCAGTGGTCTGGCTCAAGTCACAAATCTAAACCTAAGTCATCCTGCACTTACAGGAAACATCTGACAAGGAAACCGAATGCCAATCACAGTCCTTCACCTCAGCTTCAGCTAGCTCATCTTACACCAGAAAATAGGACCTGCTAGCCTTACAAGGAAATCCCTGACCTCCTAGCCAGTCATGCCCTGCTTCCCCATTGCCTCTTCCCTATAAAGCTCTCGTGCCCTAATTCCCTTGGAAAGCGTCCTCCACTGCTTGTGAGGCGCTGTAACCCACCTCCCACCACAGTCCATGGATTGTTTTCTCTTGAATAAAGGATCTCCTTGACTAAATTGTTTTAGCTTTGTCATTTGATGCTTGCTTTTTTTTTTTACCTGTTTAATGTGCATTCATATGGATTTTTAAAAATTATTATTATTCTTTGGGCAGGAAATTTGATGGACTCTATGTCTGGAGGCGTTAATCCTTCACTCCTGGTAATTACTGTATGCATTCAATAATAATTTTCTCTCAATTTTATCTGTTTTATCTTTCTAAAATTCTTCTTACCTAAGTGTAAGACCTCTTTAATTGAAATGTGTAAATATTTGACATGTACTGCCTTTTTTACCTCTATTCAGAGTAATTTTCTTTACAACTCATTTTATAGGATAAAACTTGTCAAAGACTCTGTCTCTATTTATCATTAAATGCTGTTTTCTGAACAAACTGCAACCAAGATATAAAGGACTCATTTACAAAATAATATACCATTGTAGGTCACACTTAGGTGGATTTACAGTTCTTCAAAGATTCAAAATTTTCTGAATTCCATTTGGTGACAAACAATGAGGAGGGAAAACACTTGTGGCCAGGCTGAAATAACTTTCTGAATTCAGCATCAGTTCTGTCACCAAAATTTTTATGGTTCAGTTACTCTATGCATATAAAAAAATATTTGTAAATCTTAACAACTACAACTTCTATTTTTATGGGAAGGATACTACAGCTTGTTTGAACACACAATTATGAATTATGCATGCACACAACCAGTTCCAAATACATTTCTGCTCCATCGTTTTCTAATTTAGTAAAAACAATTGTTAATGCTATGATTCTGTGCCTTCCCAAAATTTGTGTTTGTATTATGACTACAAAAACAAATCATTTTATCTTCAATGTTAAACTTTTGAACTGTATTCATAGTGATGTTCACTATAATGTCAAATATTTCAAATTCAACACAATGAACTTTCAAAAGCTTTACTCTGACTCTATTAATTTGATTAAAAAAATTACTCATTATTAGTATTAATTCAACTGATTTCTCTCTGAAGCATCGGCTGTCACAGATATTAGTTATTCATTTGCAAATTATTTCTTTGCTAACGGAGACAACATATTGACAGTTATCACTTCAGTTTTTTGTACATGTGCAAGAGAATTTAGGATTAAAAATGAGACAAATGAATTTAGAACAAGAGTCATCTTCATGCTCAACATCACTAACCATTAGAGAAATGCAAATCAAAACTACAATGAGGTATCATCTCACCAGTGAGAATGGCCATCAACAAAAAATCTACAAACAATAAATGCTGGAGAGGGTGTGGAGGAAGGGGAACCCTCTTGCACTGTTGGTGGGAATGTAAATTGGTATAGCCACTGTGGAGAACAGTACGGAGGTGCCTTAAAAAACTAAAAATAGAATTACCATATGACCCAGCAATCCCACTACTGGGCATATACCCTGAGAAAACCATAATTCAAAAAGAGTCATGTACCACAGTGTTCATTGAAGCACTATTTACAATAGCCAGAACATGGAAGCAACCTAAGTGTCCATCGACAGATGAATGGATAAAGAAGATGTGGCACATATATACAATGGAATATTACTCAGTCATAAAAAGAAACGAAATTGAGTTATTTGTAGTGAGGTGGATGGACCTAGAGTCTGTCATACAGAGTGAAGTAAGTCAGAAAGAGAAAGACAAATACCGTATGCTAACACATATATATGGAATCTAAAAAAAAAAAACGTTATGAAGAACCTAGGGGCAGGACAGAAATAAAGATGCAGACATAGAGAATTGACTTGAGGACACAGGGAGGGGGAAGGGTAAGGTGGGACGAAGTGAGAGAGTGGCATGGACATATATACACTACCAAATGTAAAATAGCTAGCTAGTGGGAAGCAGCCGCATAGCACAGGGAGATCAGCTCAGTGCTTTGTGACCACCTAGAGGGGTGGGATAGGGAGGGTGGGAGGGAGACGCAAGAGGGAGGGGATATGGGGACATATGTATATGTATAGCTGATTCACTTTGTTATAGAGCAGAAACTAACACACCATTGTAAAGCAATTATACTCCAATAAAGATGTTAAAAATAAATAAAATAAAATAAAAAGGTAAAAAAAAGTCATCTTCAAAACAATGTTACTTCAAAGGGTGATGTATAAACACTTTGTGCAGCTGTATGTGTTAAACTGTCTTTAAACATGGTATTCTTATAATAACTACCAACTTTTCAAGTAAATGATAGTTCTTCAGCAAATTTCTGTCTCCTGTTTTCAGTGGTCAGAGCTGTCACTACTGACTCAATGGTAAATGTATATTGGAAGTGTTTTTGCTCAGATTTCATATTTACCATTGACTTTCTTGAGAAATGAAAATTCAGTTCTTAATTTTTCATTAAACATGTGTTTTAGAAAGTTCACTACTGAGACAAGATAGGGGTATAAGGAATGCTAAAATCTTACCTCTCCATAAAAGCAATGAAAAACTGACAAAAATAATAACCAAGAACTTTTTGTGCTTTGGAAACTTGCAGCACTTATTGCAGCAACCCAGGCAGCACTTATTCAAGGAAAATGACTGAATCTCAATAAGAACAGCGAGCTTTGTGGCATCTTACTTTTACCCCATTCCCCATCCCCCAGCTCAACTGTAGTCCTGAAAGTAGCAGCTTGCATTCCTGGTACTGGTAGAGGAGAGAGACGAACAGATAACCTTTGCAAATTGTTCTTAGTTGTTCTGCCTGGTGGCTTTCTGGAGGAGCTTCTCAAAAGGCTGTCTTTCATACAGATTGCAAACAGGCACATGAAAGGACGCTCAACACGGCTAATTATTCAAGAAATGCAAATCAAAACTACAATGAGGTACCATCTCATACTGGCCAGAATGGCCATCATTAAAAAGTTCACAAATAACAAATGCTGCACAGGGTGTGGAGAAAAGGGAGCCCTCCTACACTACTGGTGGGAATGTAAATTAGTGCAGCCACTCTGGAAAACAGTACAGAGGTTCCTCAAAAAACTAAAACCAAGGTTGCCATACGATCCAGCAATCCCACTCCTGGGCATATATCTGAAGAAAATTGTAATTCAAAAAGATACATGCACCCCAGTGTTCATTGTAGCACTATTTACAATAGCCAAGACATGGAAACAACCTAAATGTCCATCGACAGATGAATGGATAAAGAAGATGTGGTACATATATAGAATGGAATACTACTCAGCCATAAAAAAAGAAACAATGCCATTTACAGCAACATGGATGGACCTAGAGATTATCATACTAAGTGAAGTAAGTCAGAAATAGAGACAAATACCATATGATATCACTTATATGTGGAATCTAAAATATGACACAAATGAACTTATCTATGAAACAAAAAACAGACTCACAGAGATAAAGAACAGACTTGTGGTTGCCAAGGGGGAGGGGAGGGGGAAAGATGGATTGGGAGTTTGGGATTAGCAGATGCAAACTACTATATATAGAATGGATAAACAACAAGGTCCTACTGTATAGCACAGGTATCTGTATTCAATATCCTGTGATAAACCACAGTGGAAAAGAATATGAAAAAGAGGGTATACATATGTATGTACATGTATAACTGAATAACTTTGCTGTACAGTAGAAATTAACACAACATTGTATATCAACTATACTTCAATAAAATAAAATTTTTAAAAAAGGCTTGTCTTGGAGACCTTCAAGATGGTGGAGGAGTAAGACGTGGCAATCACCTTCCTCTCCACAAATACATCAGAAATACATCTACACGTGGAACAGCTCCTACAGAACACCTACTGAACACTGGCAGAAGACCTCAGACCTCCCAAAAGGCAAGAAACTCCCCACGTACCTGGGTAGGGCAAAAGAAAAAAGAAAAAACAGACACAAAAGAATAGGGATGGGACCTTCACCTTGGGGAGGGAGGTGTGAAGGAGGAAATGTTTGCACACACTAGGAAGCGCCTTCACTGGCAGAGACAGGGGTTGGCGGGGTGGGGGGTGGTGGGGAAGCTTTGGAGCCACGGAGGAGAGCACAGCAAGAGGGATGCAGAGGACAAAGCGGAGAGATTCCCGCACAGAGGATCGGTGCCGACCAGCACTCACCAGCCTGACATGCCTGTCTGCTCACCCGCCAGGGCGGGCGGGGCTGGGAGCTGAGGCTCAGGCTTCGGAGATCAGATCCCAGAGAGAGGACTGGGGTTGGCTGCGTGAACACAGCCTGAAGGGGTCTAGTGCACCACAGCTAGCCGGGAGGGAGTCCGGAAAAAGTCTCGAGCTGCTGATGAGGCAAGAGACCATTGTTTCAAGGTGCGCGAGGGAATTAAGAGCGCTGCATAAAGGAGCTCCATAGATGGGCACGAGCCGCGGCTATCAGCATGGACCCCAGAGACGGGCATGAGACGCGAAGGCTGCTGCTGCCGCCACCAAGAAGCCTGTGTGCAAGCACAGGTCACTATCCACATCCCCCTTCCGGGGAGCCTGTGCAGCCCGCCACGGCCAGGGTCCTGTGATCCAGGGACAACTTCCCCGGGAGAACGCACAGCGCCCCTCAGGCTGGTGCAATGTCACGCCGGCCTCTGCCGCCGCAGGCTTGCCCCGCATCCGTACCCCTCCATCCCCACGGCCTGAGTGAGCCAGAGCCCCCGAATCAGCTGCTCCTTTAACCCCGTCCTGTCTGAGCGAAGAACAGACGCTCTCAGGCAACCTACACGCAGAGGCGGGTCCATATCCAAAGCTGAACCCAGGGAGCTGTGCGAACAAAGAAGAGAAAGGGAAATCTCTCCCAGCAGCCTCAGGAGCAGCAGATTAAATCTCCATAATCAATGTGATGTACGTTGCATCTGTGGAATACATGAATAGACAACGAATCATCCCAAAATTGAGGTGGTGGACTGGGAACAACTGTAGACTTGGGGTTTGCTGTATGCAACGGACTGGTCTCTGGCTTTATGTTTATCTTAGCTTAGTATTTAGAGTTTAACCATTTGTTTATTGATTTGGTTGCTCTGTTCCTTTTTTTTTTTTAATAGATTTTGTTTTGTTTTGCCTTTGTCTCTTTTTGTGAGTGTGTATGTGTATGCTTCTTTGTGTGATTTTGTCTGTAGGTTTGCTTTTACCATTTGTCCTAGGGTCCTGTCTGTCCTTTTTCTTTTTTTTTTTAATATAGTTTTTAGCGCTTGTTATCATTAGTGGATTTGTTTTTTGGTTTGGTTGCTCTCTTCTTTCTTTCTTTCTTTTTTCTTTTTTTTAATACTTTTTATTTTTAACAATTTAAAATTTTTTTTATTTTAATAAATTTATTCCTTTTTACTTACTTTCTTTCTTTCTTTTATTCTCCCTTTTCTTCTGAGCCATGTAGCTGAGAGGGTCCAGGTGATCCAGCTAGGTGTCAGGCCTATGCCTCTGAGGTGGGAGAGCCGAGTTCAGGACACTGGTCCACCAGAGACGTCCCAGCTCCACATAATATCAAACGGTGAAAACTCTCCCAGAGATCTCCATCTCAACACTAAGACCCATCTCCATTCACGACCAGCAAGCTACAGTGCTGTACACCCTATGCCAAACAACTAGCAAGACAGAAACACAACACCACCCATTAGCAGAGAGGCTGCCTAAAATCATAATAAGGTCACAGACACCCCAAAACACACAACCAACGTGGTCCTACCCACCAGAAAGACAAGATCCAGCCTCATCCACCAGAACACAGGTACCAGTCCCCTCCACCAGGAAGCCTACACAACCCATGGAACCAACCTTAGCCACTGGTGGCCGACACCAAAAACAACGGGAACTAGGAACCTACAGCCTGCAAAAAGGAGACCCCAAACACAGTAAGTTAAGCAAAATGAGAAGACAGAAAAATACACAGATGATCCAGATGAAGGAGCAAGGTAAAAACCCACCAGACCAAACAAATGAAAAAGAAATAGGCAGTCTACCTGAAAAAGAATTCAGAGTAATGATCGTAAAGATGATCCAAAATCTTGGAAATAGAATGGAGAAAATACAAGAAAGGTTTAATAAGGACCTAGAAGAACTAAACAGCAAACAAACAATGATGACCAACACAATAAATGAAATAAAAAATTCTCTAGAAGGAATCAATAGCAGAATAACTGATGCAGAAGAATGGATAAGTGGGCTGGAGGATAAAATAGTGGAAATAACTGCCACACAGCAGAATAAAGAAAAAATAATGAAAAGAATTGAGGACAGTCTCAGAGACCTCTGGGACAACATTAAACACAACAACATTCAAATTATAGGGGTCGCAGAAGAAGAAGAGAAAAAGAAAGGGACTGAGAAAATATTTGAAGAGATTATAGTTGAAATTTTGCCTAATATGGGAAAAGAAATAGTCAAGTCCAGGAAGCACACAAAGTCTTATACAGGATAAATCCAAGGAGAAACACGCCAAGACACATATTAATCAAACTAACAAAAATTAAATACAAAGAAAAAATATTAAAAGCAGCAACGGAAAAACAACAAATAACATACAAGGGAATCCCCATAAGGTTAACAGCTGCTCTTTCAGCAGAAACTCTGCAAGCCAGAAAGGAGTGGCAGGATATATTTAAAGTGATGAAAGGGAAAAACCTACAACCAAGATTACTCTACCCAGCAAGGATCTCATTCAGATTTGACGGAGAAATTAAAACCTTTACAGACAAGCAAAATCTAAGAGAATTCAGCACCACCAAACCAGCTTTACAACAAATGCTAAAAGAACTTCTCTAGGCAGGAAACACAAGAAAAGGAAAAGACCTACAATAACAAACCCAAAACAATTAAGAAAATGGTAATAGGAACATACATATCGATAACTACCTTAAAGGTAAATGGACTAAATGCTCCCACCAAAAGATATAGACTGGCTGAATGGATACAAAAACAAGACCCATATATATGCTGTCTACAAGAGTCCCACTTCACACCTAAGGACACATACAGACTGAAAGTGAGGGGATGGAAAAAGATATTCCATGCAAATGGAAATCAAAACAAAGCTGGAGTAGCAATTCTCATATCACACAAGAGAGACTTTAAAGTAAAAACTATTATAAGAGACAAAGAAGGACACTACATAATGATCAAGGGATCAATCCAAGAAGATATAACAATTGTAAATATTTATGCACCCAACAAGGAGAACCTCAACACATAAGGCAAATGCTAACAGCCATAAGGGGGGAAATCAACAGTAACACAATCATAGTAGGGGACTTTAACACCCCACTTTCACCAGTGGACAGATCATCCAAAATGAAAATAAATAAGGAAACACAAGCTTTAAGTGATACATTAAACAAGATGGACTCAATTGATATTTATAGGACATTCCATCCAAAAACAACAGAATACACTTTTTTCTCAACTGCTCATGGAACATTCTCCAGGATAGATCATATCTTGGGTCACAAATCAAGCCTTGGAAAGTTTAAGAAAATTGAAATCATTTCAAGTATCTTTTCCGACCACAACGCTATGAGACTAGATATCAATTACAGAAAAAACATCTGTAAAAAATACAAACACATGGAGGCTAAACAATACACTACTAAATAACCAAGAGATCACTGAAGAAATCAAAGAGGAAATCAAAAAATACCTAGAAACAAATGAGAAAGAAAACACAACACCCAAAACCCATGGGATGCAGGAAAAACAACTCTAAGAGGGAAGTTTATAGCAATACAATCCTACTTCAAGAAACAAGAAACATCTCAAATAAACAGCCTAAACTTACACCTAAAGCAATTAAGGAAAGAAGAACAAAAAAAACCCCAAAGTCAGCAGAAGGAAAGGAAGCATAAAGATCAGATCAGAAATAAATGAAAAAGAAATGAAGGAAACAATAGCAAAGATCAATAAAACTAAAAGCTGGTTCTTTGAGAAGATAAACAAAATTGATAAACCGTTAGCCAGACTCATCAAAGAAAAAAGGGAGAAGACTCAAATCAATAGAATTAGATATGAAAATGGAGAAGTATCAACTGACACTGCAGAAATACAAAGGATCGTGAGAGATTACTACAAGCAACTCTATGCCAATAAAATGGACAACATGGAAGAAATAGACAAATTCTTAGAAAAGCACAACCTTCCAAGACTGAACCAGGAAGAAACAGAAAATATAAACAGATCAATCACAAACACTGAAATTGGGACTGTGATTAAAAATCTTCCAATAAACAAAAGCCCAGTACCAGATGGCTTCACAGGCGAATTCTATCAAACATTTAGAAAAGAGCTAACACCTATCTTTCTCAAACTCTTCCAAAATATAGCGGAGGGAGGAACACTCTCAAACTCATTCTATGAGGCCATAATCACTCTGATACCAAAACCAGACAAAGATGTCACAAAGAAAGAAAACTACAGGCCAATATCACTGATGAACATAGATGCAAATATCCTCAACAAAATACTAGCAAACAGAATCCAACAGCACATTAAAAGGATCATACACCATGATCAAGTGGGGTTTATCCCAGGAATGCAAGGATTCTTCAATACACACAAATCAATCAATGTGATAAATCATATTAACGAATTGAAGGAGAAAAACCATATGATCATCTCAATAGATGCAGAGAATGCTTTTGACAAAATTCAACACCATTTATGATAAAAACCCTCCAGAAAGTAGACATACAGGGAACTTACCTCAACATAATAAAGGCCATATATGACAAACCCACAGCCAACATTGTTCTGAATGGTGAAAAACTGAAACCATTTCCTCTAAGATCAGGAACAATACAAGGTTGTCCACCCTCACCACTATTATTCAACATAGTTTTGGAAGTTTTAGCCATAGCAATCAGAGAAGAAAAAGAAATAAAAGGATCCAAATCAGAAAAGAAAGAGTAAAGCTGTCACTGTTTGCAGATGACATGATCCTATACATAGAGAATCCTAAACATGCTTCCAGAAAACTACTAGAGCTAATCAATGAATTTTGTAAAGTAGCAGGATACAAAATTAATGCACAAAAATCTCTTGCATTCCTATACACTAAAGATGAAAAATCTGAAAGTGAAATGAAGAAAACACTCCTATTTACTACTGCAACAAAAAGAATAAAATACCTAGGATTAAGCCTACTTAAGGAAACAAAAAATCTGTATGCAGAAAAGTATAAGACACTGATGAAAGAAAATAAAGATGATTCAAACAGACGGAGAGACATACCATGTTCTTGGATTGGAAGACTCGACATTGTGAATATGACTATACTACCCAAAGCAATCTACAGATTCAATGCAATTTGTATCTAACTACCAATGGCATTTTTCACAGAACTAGAACAAAAAATTTCACATTTTGTATGGAAACTCAAAAGACCCTGAATAGCCAAAGCAATTTGAGAAAGAAAAACAGAGCTGGAGGAATGAGGCTTCCAGACGTCAGACTATACTACAAAGCTACAGTAATCAAGACAGTATGGTCCTGGCACAAAAACAGAAACATAGATCAATGGAACAGGATAGGAAGCCCAGATATAAACCCACGCACATATGGTCACCTTATCTTTGATAAAGGAGGCAAGAATATACAGTGGAGAAAGGACAGCCTCTTCAATAAGTGGTGCTGGGAAAACTGGACAGCTACATCTAAAAGAATGAAATTAGAACACTCCCTAACACCATACACAAAAATAAACTCAAAATAGATAAAGACCTAAATATGAGGCCAGACACTGTAAAACTCTTAGAGAAAAACATAGGCAGAACACTCTATGACATAAATCACAGCAAGATCCTTTTTGACCCACCTCCTAGAGAAATGGAAATAAAAACAAAAATAAACAAATGGGACCTAATGAAACTTCAAAGCTTTTGCACAGCAAAGGAAACCATAAACAAGACCAAAAGACAACCCTCAGAATGGGAGAAAATATTTGCAAATGAAGCAACTGACAAAGGATTAATCTCCAAAATTTACAAGCAGCTCATGCAGCTCAGTAACAAAAAAACAAACAACCCAATCCAAAGATGGGCAGAAGACCTAAATAGGCATTTCTCCAAAGAAGATATACAGACTGCCAACAAACACATGAAAGAATGCTCAACATCATTAATCATGAGGGAAATGCAAATCAAAACTACAATGAGATATCATCTCACACCAGTCAGAATGGCCATCATCTAAAACCTAGAAACAATAAATGCTGGAGAGGGTGTGGAGAAAAGGGAACACTCTTGCACTGCTGGTGGGAATGTGAATTGGTACAGCCACTATGGAGAACAGTATGGAGGTTCCTTAAAAAACTAAAAATAGAACTACCATATGACCCAGCAATCCCACTACTGGGCATATACCATGAGAAAACCATAATTCAAAAGGAGTCATGTACCAAAATGTTCATTGCAGCTCTATTTACAATAGCCCGGAGATGGAAACAACCTAAGTGTCCATCATCGGATGAACGGATAAAGAAGATGTGGCACATATATGCAATGGAATATTACTCAGCCATAAAAAGAAACGAAATTGAGTTATTTGTAGTGAGGTAGATGGACATACAGTCTGTCATACAGAGTGAAGTAAGTCAGAAAGAGAAAAATAAATATCGTATGCTAACGCATACATATGGAATCTAAAAAAAAAAATGGTTCTGAAGAACATAGGGGCAGGACAGGAATAAAGATGCAGACATAGAGAATGGACCTGAGGACAGAGGGAGGGGGTAGGGTAAGCTCGCATGAAGTGAGAGAGTGGCATGGACTTATATATACTACCAAATGTAAAACAGATAGCTAGTGGGAAGCAGCCATATAGCACAGGGAGATCAGCTCGATGCTTTGTGACCACCTGGAGGGGTGGGATAGGGAGGGTGGGAGGGAGACGCAAGAGGGAAGAGATATGGGGATATATGTATGTGTATAGCTGATTCAGTTTGTTATAAAGCAGAAACTAACACACTGTTGTAAAGCAATTATACTCCAATAAAGATGTTAAAAAAATAATTTCCAAATATGAAAAAAAAAAAAGGCTTGTCTTTATCTCACCTGAGTAGCACTCTCATCTAAAGAGTGCTAAACCTGATAATGGGACACAGAATTTTTGTTGAAAATATTTATAGGCAAATGTTGTAGTGTTGCTACCCAATGCAATGAACAATAGTTGGAGCAAACAGCAGATGAACCAAAAAGCTTGGGAGGAAAATCTCAGAGTGGGAAACTTAGAAAGACACATGTGCCCAGGTTCAAGGTCATATTTAGCTGTGTTCATCCTCAGGAAAGACCTGAAAAAGCCCTACACTCTCACCTCTGGCTGACTTTGAGGCTCTGAAGAAGCAGGAAGTGAAGGTTAATGCAGGGTTGTCAGCCCCCTGGCCGAGTGTTGAAGGCATGTCAACACACACACAAGCCCCTCTGCAAAGCCTGGGAGTTTGTTTGGTTCTAGGCATTGAAGGAAATCCCTATCCAATCATTAGCTGATCACTAAGCTAGGGCTATTCAGGGAACTTGAACAGCCAAAACAATTATAACAAGAAAAACAAAGCTGGAAGACACACACTTCCTGAGTTTAAAACTTATTACAAAGGTAGAGTAATCAAAATAGTGTGGTACTGGCATAAGAATAGACATATAGAACAATGGAATAGAACTGAGAGTCCAGCAATAAACTCATATAACTGTGGTCAACTGCTTTTCAAAACGATGCCAAGACCATTCATTAGGGAAAGAATAGTCTTTTCAACAAACGGTGCTGTGACAACTGGATATCCACATGCAAAAGAATGAAGATGGATCCTTATCTCTCACCATATATAAAAATGAAGGCAAAATGGATAAAAGGTCTAAATGTAAAACTAAAAATGCTTAGAAGGAAATACAGGTTTAAGTCTTCACAACCTTAGGTTAGGCAATGGTTTCTTAAATAAGACTCCAAAGTCACAAGCAACAAAAGAAAAAATAGATAACATTAGACTTCATCAAAATTAAAAGCATTTGTACATCAAAGGACACTACCAAGAGAGTGCAAAGACAGTCCACACAATGGGAGAAAATATTTGTAAAACATGTATCTGGTATTGGGCTAATATTCAGACATATAATGAACACTTACAACTCAATAATAAAAAGACAAACCACGCAACTGAAAAATGTGCAAGGGATTTGAACACACATTTCTCCAAAGAAGATTTGTCAATGGCCAATATGCATAAGAGATGATGCTCAACATCATCGGTCATTAGGTAAACGCAAATCAAAGCCAAAATAAGATACCAACTCACACCTACTAGGATGGCTCTAATCAAATAACAGATAATAACAAGCGTTTGTTAAGATGTAGAGAAGTTGGAACTCTCATACTTTCCCGATGGGAGTGTACAATGGTGCAGCTATTTTGGAAAACAGTTTGGCAGTTTCTCAAAAACTTACCATATGATCCAACAGTTCCACTCTCAGGTATATATCCAAGAAAATGGAAAACTTATGTCCACATAAATACCTGTACACAGATGTTCATAGCTACATTATTCATAGTAGCCCCAAACTGGAAACACTACAAATGTTCATTAAATGAATGGAAAACAAAATGTGGTATATTTATCTACACAATAGAATATAATTCAAAAATAAAAAGGAATGAAGTACTGATATATGCTACAACATGGATGAACCTGGAGAACGCTGTGCTAAGTAAAAGAAGCCAGACACAAAGGCCTTCATATTCTGTGACTCCATTTATTTAAAATATCAATAATAAGCAAATCCCTGGAGATGGAAAGTAGACTGATGGTTGCCAGAGAGTAGAAAGAGAGGGAAGTTGGGAGTGACTGCTAAGAGGTACAGAGTTTCTTGGAGACATGATGGAAAAGTTCTGGAATTAGATAGTGATTATAGTTGCACAGCATTGTGAACATACCTAAAACCTCTGAATTGGACACTTCATACTGGTTGAAATGGTGAATTTTATGTTATGTGGATTTAATCTCATTCATAATAATAAAGCTCATGTTGACGACAGGCTTTCTTTTTGTAAAATAAAAAGTGCTTCTAAGCAACAAAATAAATCAATGTTGGTTTGCACCATATGATAAATGAGAGAACTGTTGCAACAAAAGCATTCCAACAATGTTCTCTGTATGCACTATGGCAGGATTGTTCAGCTTTTGTTTTCTGGACATATTCCATGGTACGACCTATAATTTCCCCAATTTCCCACTGACCCTCATGCCAAGTGGCCTGGAGACCTTGCTTCTTGCCCCTAGAGGTCCTGGCATATCTGGCTGGATGACCAGTGTCCAGCTGGAGCGACAGTGTCAATCATTTCCCCCACCACTGTAGGCTGCCCCGAGCAAGCTGGCCTTCACTGCTTGTGTCTGCAAGCACTTGTTTTCATCACCGAGCGTCCTGCTTGCTGTCCTTGAAAGGGAAACGTTAGCTGACACTGTATCTTAAAAAGGTTAGGAAAAGAAGTTACTGCTGATCATCCTTAACTTAACTACATGTTAAAGTGAGAATTCTGTACGTGTGCCTCACACACTCCTAGATGCAACCTTGGTGGAAGACAGAAGTGCATAGTGGAGGCCCACCGAAGCCATCCTGGTTATTGTAACGTCATTACTAATAATAAGGCTTTGTTTAAAACAAAATCCAAAAATCTGAGGCAAATGCTAAATAGGAAAGGATGCCAGGAAAAGAGGTTAATCTGGACTTCCCAGTCAAATCAGGACCTGTGTCGTGCTAACTTGAATGCAAGCCATTGAAGGATAAGTGTCAAATGCCTGGCACAGAAATTAAGTCTACAGAGGCGAGGGGTGGAGATCACGTCTGGTCCCTTAAAGACTTGTGTTTTGTGCTGTAATAATATCATGTAATAATAACAGGTAAAGAGAGGGGAGAAAGGACGATGTGAGAAGAATGGAAAAGGGGCAGAAAAGCAAAAGGTTCATTTAGAAAGGAACAGACAGAATTTTCCCATGGGGTTCATCTGTTATTGAGTATTGACAGAAGTCATGTTTTAATTTGATTACCTATATTTTCCAGCTGTCTGTATACAAACTATGCCTAGGTACTGTTCACATTATCAAACTTCTGGCTCAATGCCTCGTTTTCAAAATAATAAGGAGAAGAACAGGAAAAAGTATTAAACAGCTTGCAAAAGCAAGGGCATTTTCTCTATCTCCTAGTAAACATGTAAAGTCCTCAAAATACCACATGAATGAATAACCATCATTGGTATGGATAACCCTTAAAATTCCTGTTAAAACATTGAGATTTATTTTTAAAAGACTTCCTTCCATTAGGTTTATTAAAGACTTAGTACCCACCAAGATGAAGCATAATAATGAAGGAGGCTCAAACTGAGGGTATGTCATGTACTTTCCACCCTGCCCAAGTTGACAGCTGCTTCTGGCTTTCTAAGCTCCTGTGCAGAGCCATGATATCCTTCCCAGAAAGCACTAAGTGCCCAGAGCCTTTCACCTCTTTCCTCCCCACAGATTTCTCCAGAGCCTTTGCTGCCACAGAGACCACAAGTGGCTGGATGTTTACCAGGACATTTGATCCTGTTTTCAGCCTACAGTCTGAAAGTTCTTACTGATGTAATTTGGTATTTCCAAAGTTTTGCCAGAAATGTGTGCAAATAACTACTTTTGTAATTTAGGTAGATATAATTCAATTTCCAGAGTAAAACTAGTCACACAAGAGTTTCCAAGGAAGCTGCTGCATAGCACAGGGAGATCAGCTCAATGCTTTGTGACGACCTAGAGGGGTGGGATAGGGAAGGTGGGAGGGAGGCTCAAGAGGGAGGGGATATGGAGATATATGTGTACATATAGCTGATACACTTTGCTGTACAGCAGAAACTAACCCAACATTGTAAAGCGGTTATACTCCAATAAAGATGGAAAAACAAAAAAGAAGAGTTTCCAACAGATACTCCTTAATTGATCTTCTGTCCTCTAAATTATCTCCCATCCTTCTCACCCTATTAGGTGTAGCTTTCTGAAAATGGCACTTTCCTGTAGGAATCAAAGTGTTTCAGTGACCATCACACTTACAGGAAAAAGTTAATTGGGTACAAAGGTGTTGTTTGTTTGTATTTCAAATTGTCGTTTGTATTCCCTGAAGCAGGGAACTATTATGGATCCAAAACGTATTTTCATCTACTATTCAGTTGGATTTTCATGGAGATTATAAATCTTTGGACAATAAATTTAGAATATGGGATGAGCATCATAATTAGAAAGTCTGGGCTGAAATCTGTATTTTAAAATTTATGAGGCATCAAAATGAGGTTTTTCAAGTATGATAAAAGTGGAGGAACTATATGCTTTATCTACATAATCTTGAAACACCAACTTACTTAAGCCATTTCTGAGGGATAAAAAGTCTATTAGCTCAACTGCTGAGTTGCCTTAGATCAGGACATGAAGTAGAGGCTCTTGTCCCAACAGAGTGATGACTTGTAGTTTTATTGTCAGAAAAATTCAGATGTGTCAGCGATGAAACCAAAAATGAAAAAACAAATATTCATTTTAAAAGTTAGAAATGACCTATATAAAATAGTTTAGACTTAGTAAAACTTCATGTTTAGCCCGAGACACTTGTGACATGGTGTCAGACTTCTGCTCCATGGAGAGGCAGGCGGCTGGCTAGAGAGTGGCAGGAAGCCAGTCAGGTCAGAGAGCAACTACTTTTTTATTGTTTTAAGAAAAATTCAATTTAAAAATTAGATTTGTGAGAAAGGGTCATGAAAAGCTGAACAGTTTCTCCCAGGAGGAGACAGAATGGCTGTCACAAGAGCAGGACTTTTTATTCTCAAGGATGGTAACCTGAAATTAAGCGCAAGGTCATGGCCAAAGCAGGCCGTGGGCTGAGTAACTGAGCTGCCTTGAGTCAGGGTCAAGCTGAGTGGGAAGCACTTGGGACGGTGCCAGGGGTTAGAGCCCTTTCCTCAGAAAACCAAGAGAAGGCAGATTGAAATGTGGCAATTCCTGGAATAGAGAGGAGACATTTTTCTTAAGGGTTAAATCCAAAGGAAATGTTATCGTTTATTATCTCAGGTATACTGGATATCGATATTTTCTGCACATGTTCTCCTCCTGGTTTCTTATTCTGTGAGCTCTTAAGAGCAGAGTGCAGAAGCCCAAGGTCTGGTGCTTGCAGGGCTGCCTTGGGTTAAGAATGCCTAGTGATCAGTGTACCACCAAAGTGTAAGGGAGAAGAGATGCTGCTGCCCTCTTCTTTATGAGTCACCAGTGAAAGGAAGGTTCATTTGATGCCACCAACTTTGAAGGAGCTGTTCAGTCTACTGTGATTTCCTTAAAGCAAAACAGAGTCAAACTCCTTTTGGTATGGAGACACAGGTGTAAAAAAAATATCCCATCTTCTTACATACAGATGGCCAACAGGCACATCAAAAGGTACTCAACATCGCTAATTATTAGAGAAATGAAATCAAAACCACAATGAGGTATCACTTCACACTGTTCAGAATGGCCATCATCAAAACGTCTATAAATAATAAATGCTGGAGAGGGTGTGGAGAAAAGGAAATCCTCCTACACTGTTGATGGGAATGTAAATTGGTGCAGCCACTATGGAGAATGCTGGAGGTATGGTATGGAGGTTCTTCAAAAAACTAAAAGTAGAGCTACCTTGATCCTGCAATCCCACTCCTGGGCATATATCCAGAAAAGACAAAAACTAATTCGAAAGAATACATGCACCCCAATGTTCACAGCAGCTCTATTTACAATAGCCAAACATGGAAGCAACCCAAATGTCCATCGACAAATGAATGGCTAAAGAAGATGTGGTATATATATATATACACACACACATACATACACATACACACAATGGAATACTACTTGGCCATAAAAAAGAATGAAATTATGCCATTTGCAGCAAAATGGATGTACCTAGAGATTATCATACTAAGTGAAGTAAGTCAGATAAAGACAAATATTATGATATCACCTATATGTGGAATCTAAAAAATAGTTCAAATGAACCTATTTACAAAACAGAAACAGACTCACAGACCTAAAAAACAAACATATTTACCAAAGGGGAGGGTATAAGGGATAAATTGGGAATATGGGGTTAACAGATGCACACTACTATATATAAAATAGATAAACAACAAGGATTTACTGTATAGCACAGGGAACTATATTCAGTATACTGTAATAAACTATAATGGAAAAGGGTTTCTAAAAGAATATAGACATATACATATATATGTATAACCAAATCACTTTGCTGTACAACTGAAATTAACACAACATTGTAAATCAACTATACTTCAATAAAAAATTTTTTTTGAAAATCCCATCTTCCTCTAATTTGTCAAAGCTAGATTTGGTTTTGCCTTAGAAATGAGGACAATGAGCCTCAGTTAAAACTTTGAAGTGCTCTGTGTTCAACACTTTGTGTCCAATTTCTAATCAAGGCCCCTAGACTAATGCCACCCCATTCTTGGGTTTGCAGCTGTGATTATGGATGAACTGGAGCCAGAAACATACACCTGCCTCAAGTCCCTGTATTAATACTGAACACCTTTTCTAACAGAAACAGGCCAGGAGGATACTCATTCTCTCCTGTGCTATACTGCTCCACACTGATACACAGAACAGCCCATCTTGAGAAAGGCATAGCCGTTTGAAAGGTGAGATTACATAGGCATAAACGCAAATTAGTGCCATATGTTGAAAAGCCTTTGTTACTTATGCCTGAACCAGATGCTTCTATCCCCTACATTATATTTGCAATCAATCATTTTTAGCTCTTTTTCCTGATGCAATGTCAATTTAATAAAAGAATGGTGCTTACTTTTTTCTTCATGACTATGAAAGCTCTCATGACCAAATAACCTCACTATTTCATCTCAGAAAGGTTCCCCTTGGAATTAACTACTTTGAAATCAAAGTATCCACAGCTCCTTTTAAAAACATCATTGGCACTTCTTCCCAACAGATTATCCACCATAATTGAATCAAATTTTCACCATGATGTCACAGAGAAAAATTAGAGCCATAAAAATACATGGTGAACCATTACAGTTTAACCCAATTATTCTATGGCAGTTTTCAAATGATATTCTTATTATTACTCTACCTTGTAAAATGGATTTTTAAATGTCCTGCCGTGGAATTAAGCCTGAAATTTAAACATGGACATATGGGTTCCATGAAATTCTGCCTTGAGCGTAACATACATCATCAACATTGTGTAAATGTATTACTACTTGATTTTTTAAAAATATTAACTGAAGTATATACATATATTGCTCTTTTGAAAGTTTAGAGAAAGTTGACTTTCAAATAAGGTGACTCTCAGATAATAAAACCCATTCCCCAAGCTCCCCAAGAACATCCCTCCCATTATGTTGTTTTCTGTCTCTTAGTTCTTCCTTTCTCCGTGCGCTACCCCAACATCTGCCTCTTTCACTACTTCCTAATGAAAACCTGTATCAATTTTCTTGATCTTGAGCTGATTCAGATTGAAGACACACTCATCTCAGGCTTTTTTCCTTGTAGATCCACTGAGCATTTCATCCTCACCTGTTACTGAAAAATTGGATATGGGGCTACAAGGTATGGGGGTATAGGGCTGGATTCAGGCACAATTAGCTTCAGGGATAAAATAATTCATTGTATTGGATAATTATTTTTCGCCATCCCGTGGCTGAGCCTCCTGCTACACTGGCTTAATGCTTAGACTCCATGATGAATCCCTGACAGCATGAGCTCTCTCTTTGTTGCAATTAAATTCATACAGTGGCTAAAACATCTCAGGTGGGCAAAAGAGCAAGAGTTTTCAGAAAATTCTCTTACAAGTCTGAGGTTCACTCTGACTGGACCAGGTTAAGTCATATGCATCTCTTGAATCAATCA
Organism: Delphinapterus leucas; assembly: GCF_059928025.1. Taxonomy (NCBI): domain Eukaryota; kingdom Metazoa; phylum Chordata; class Mammalia; order Artiodactyla; family Monodontidae; genus Delphinapterus; species Delphinapterus leucas. The sequence continues at coordinate 54,327,549 of NC_143131.1, read as the reverse complement.
TTGTAGTCATGGGAATATGATACAGTAATTGGCTTAAACCATGATCATATGTTGACCCTGAACCTTGGGGGGAAATCCCCCAAGACTACATAGATCCAGCATAGAGGGTGGATTCCTCACCCCCAAAGTCAGAGACCATAACCAGAAAAAGAATTGAGTTGGGGAGGTAAATGACTAATATGGTTGAGAATGATCTTTCTACCCAGTCTCTATAGCCTGAGCACCTAGTACAGTGCCTGGCACAGTGCAGACTGTTCACTGAAAGAATAAATGTGTGGTACATAGGCGTTACTGTACCCTCCGTGTTTCCTTCCCTTGTTCCAGCCCAACAACTTTTCCAGCGCAGTAAGGCATCTGGTGAATTCTTAGCTGACATCCACTGAGTATTCCTTTAACCACATGTCTTTCCTTTTTTTATACAGCTGAGCTCTGCCCTAGAAGGTGAGAGTCATTTGAGTTACTCTGGAGCAACCCAGTTGTTTCTGAAGAAATCGAGTGCAATTGAGTTGCTTGTTGATATCTTCAGGGGCAACTGAATAGTGTCTGATAGAGTTGGGAGCAATTCAGTTGCATCCGAAAACTTCTCACTGTTCAACTGGGCTTAAAAATTATTATGCCCATACATAACTCTACCTCCATGACATGTAATAATTGTTCTCTGCATGAAAGCCAGCCTAGGGGAAGACTTTTTAAACAATTTTTGACCCATAATATTAATCTATTTTTTAGTCATCAAAAATAAATCTGAATGTTCTTCTAATGGCTATAAAGAAAGCTAGAGAGTTTTTCTAAACAAATAGCTATTTAAATAGGTGGAACTGTGGCAGTAGTGGCCAAAAGCATAAATCTAGCAGAAGGTGCAGATTGCAATCCTAAAGTTAGAGAAAGAGGCCTTCTAGAAGAGAAAAGAAGACATTACAGAAGTCTTGCTCCAAGAGGTTTTTTCCTGCAGACCTAATTAGGGGTAAGGAATGTGCTGTTCAAGACCTCAGTTCAGAGAATTCTACTTGATTTATTACGAGGCTGACAGTGAATGTGATATAACAATTTAGGTAAATTCACGTAAGTGAATTTTCAATACTTTGGGCTCACCTACTCTGACTTTGAAGGTTTCATGAGTTTCATCCTGACTTTTATTCTCATTATTATTTGCAACAAGTAACTGAATATAGGGAATGGAACACGGTGGGGGTGGGGGGAGGCAAGAGGGTCACATTACTCTATTTAGTTACCATAGCAGCCTGTCCTTTGATTAACTATCAAACAGGCAGTTTGTCTTTGGCAGTCAAGGTCGGCTTCCTCAGCCATGTCTCTCAGAACTCTCCACCCCTTGGTGGAGACAATTTTTATCCCTCAACTGCCCAGTGGCCCATGCCCTCCCTCCCCCCATTTACCAAACTGTGTTCTTCAATAGTTCACACACATTTAGCGATATGTGACAATGACTTAAAATGCTGCACCACTGTGGATATTTGAGTTTTGATACGTATCCGAGCCTTAAAGTCATTACATATCAGCAGTGGAATTGCAGACCCCGTCATGGAGGAAACAAGACTCCAAGGGATACTGAGCTTCTTGACCTGAGCATGGGCCATGTGGATGTAGTCAGTTGTACACTAAGGATGTACTTTTCTGTGTGCATCTTATACTTCAATTCAGCGTTAAAGAAAAATATCCAGGAGAGAGATAAGGAAGTCTGCATTAAAGTCAGAGTGGAGAGAAGTAGTCTCATTTCAGAGATTTCAGCAATCAAATCAATAGGGCTTGACAATTAATTGAATGTCAGCAAGGGAGCCAGGAGTCATAGTGTTTGGGATGCCAGGTTGATAACATTAGCATTAACCAAGATGGGGTTTATGGAAGAAGAATATAGGAGAAGAATAGGTTTTAGGGGAAGATAACAGGTTTTACTTTTGGATATGTACAGCTTAAGCCACTGAGGTAATAGACAGCTTTGAAATAAAGTTCAGTATCTTGGGAGAAAAGAGGAGCCCAGAAATAGATGTAGATCATTGATGTGTCAGTGGTAAATGAAGCGATTGTCAGTTGAAAGTTAGCCAGGAGAATGTATTTGAATGTATTCTTTGAGAAGAAAAGTAGATTGAGCTTGGACCCCCGGGGAGCATCAATATATTACACATTCTCTCTCTCAGTAGATTGATAGGTAGGTAGAGATATAGATGTATATATATATATATATATATATATATATGTATGTATGTATGTCTAGACAGAGAAAGAGAGAGGAAATGAAGCCACACAGAAGACCAGAGAGGGCTGATCAGTAGGACCAGATAGAACAATTTCATGGAAATCAACCATTTTGGCAATATCTCAAGATGCTTTGATTGGATACCATGTAGTAAAAATTTTCTCTCCTTCTTATATGGAGAATGAAGGAAATGGATTAAAGGCATCATAGAATCAAAATTTTTAACCATCAATATAGCATGGGTACCCACCAATCAGAATGGACCTTCAACCAATCAGGATGCATGCTGGCACATAAACCACCTGTGAGGTCACACTGGTGCATGTGGCTGAGCGTGCACCTCCCAAGACCCTCACTGATTGCTACTGAGGTGCAGTATAAGGTAGAGGTTAAGAGAGTGGGCATCAGATCCAGTCTGTCTGAGGTTTATTTCTGGTTCAGCCATATTCTAGCTGAGTGATCTTAGAATAGTCAGCTAGACACAAACTTCTCTGTCTCTATTTCCTTATCTATGGAATGAGGATAATCACAGAACTGTGAAAAATGAGTTTTAAAAAGTTTTTAGAACAATGCCTGCCATGTGGGGAGCACTAAAAAATGTTAGTTGTTAATATTTTTTCTGGAAAATGACCTAGGCCTTGGGGGAAATCAGCCTCCCTAAACCCACAGAGTTGAGTCTTGCTCTTTCAGATGTGTTGAATCCATATGCACAGGCAATGATGCATTCATGCAACCATGATCTCCTCTTGGACGAACTCCTAAATTCAATTAGCATCTTTAGTTCAGCTAAACAAAATGTGGGAAAAAATCCCAACTGCTTCAGATACTTTAGTTAGATGAAATCAGTAAGGGAGAAAAAAATCTTTGAAATGAAACCAAAAACTCACATTAGACACATTTCATGGTTGGAACTATGAGAACTTCAAAGGCATTTGCTTTTTTGGAGCAAGGTTTGGGGGTTTTGACTAAAATGCTATTTGAGAAGTGGAATTCAGAAGGGAAGAGACACTTTGTGGTACAAGTGTTTCATCTCTGTATCCTTAAATGGACTTTTGCCAGAGTACTTGCTTAAGTTCTGTTTACAGTGGCCATTAATTTGTGGGAAAATAAAAAGAGCTCTTAAATCACAAATCAAAGAAAAAATCAGAGAAGATATGCTTGAATGAACAAGGAAGAGATCATAAAATGTTCTCTGTGGCTTGCAGAAAAATCTGCTTGTCTGTACTATCTTCTACAATTTGTAAAATCCTACAGAAGTGAAAGCTCTGAGAAACCACAGTCGTGGGCCAGCTTAGGAGTAGTTTCGTGGGGATTGTAGGGTAATTGATTAAAAATGAAAATTTCCAGGCTTCCTCCCTGAAGAGTGGGGATAGACCAAGAGAAGGAGAAGAGCATAGTGGGTTCATCGTCATTAAAGGTGGTGGCTCAAATGTCACCTGTGCATCCTGGCTCACACTTAACACTCAATATTAAATGATCCCCTTTGTTGTTCTTCAATCTCTTGCTTTCATTTTCTTTACATCACTTCTGTTAAGTAGATTGCTTGCTTTCTTGCTTATGTCTATTTCTCCTCTAGACTATAACTCCCTGAGGGCAGGGACTATTCTGTTCCTCATTGTATCTCCAGTTCCCAGAACACTGAGAATACAGAAGGCTGCTCAGGCATTTTTGTCAAATGAATGAGTAAATGAATGAGTGAATGCAGTTGCTGTAGTGACTATTTTGAATAAGCTGTTGTGTAAATTCTGTGCCATGTGTATATATCGGTCTAATTGGCATCTGATCAATTTGATAGGGATTTTCACCAAATTAAACAGTACAATCAAAAAATGACCAACCCAGGAATTTCATTCGGAGCCATAGTTTAGACCTGTTCTAACTGTAACTTTAATTTAGACAGAGAAGTTGAAAACTGTCTTCCCGATACACCTCTTTCATAATTTTCTTTTCTACTTGGTTGATTTCACAGTCATAATAATAACTAATAATAGAATAACTGATAATAATAAATCATAGAAAACAAATAATATATTATCTTGCAGAAAAATTAGGTTGTTGAGGCAAAATGGTCAATCTAGGTAAGTCAAATCAAATCAGGGGCTTAGTGATTATGGAGCAATTGACCTGCAAGTGGCCAGTATACTGAACATTGAATCACCTGATGTAGAGCTTGGACAGAACTCATAACACTAGACCACACTCTCTGCACCCTTATTTTAAATAACTAAGAAGAACTTTCTAGAGTTTAATAGGTGCTGAGTCTTACTATTTGAAAAGCATATAGCTATCATTCATTAGTTTGGGAAGAAAGTCTTAGAAAAAGATAGATAAAAAGGAAGAAAGAAGGGAGGGAGACTGGCAGGTAGTAAAACACACACACACACACTCACACCTCTAAAACAAATTCAAACAAAACTCAATTCCCTAAAATCTGAAGCACTTAAAATGAAATGAAATGGTGTCTCTAAAGCATATTACCAGAAGCAACATACAAATGAGGGACCAGCATAGTATCCTGGATGTTTTTATGAGGAAAAAATATAAACTATCTAGCAGCTGGCTCCACTGTTGGAAAAGTTCTCTAGAAAATATATTTTACCAAATGCACTGAATTAGGTAAGTGAGAAAAGGTCTCTTAATATGAAGAAAATGTGAACCATTTTGTTTGCTTGATGTCAACTCTTCGTGGTTCTAAGTGTAAAAACAGAGCATTCTAAAACCACATAGACGAAGCCCTCCGCAAAATCCATGAGGGAGTTTTGGTTCATATCATAATAATGATGACTATTATGGTTCTTCACTGGCAGAAAAAAATTCTGTTGAGGAAAAAGATATTTTCTTCTAGGGGTTAAGTTGTGTAAAATCGAAATAGTTCAGTATAAAGTGATGAAGAACTGTGCGGGGGAGAGGATGAACAAAGGTAGTTTTACAGCATAAATGGAATTCCTTTCCATGCTTTGTAGGTATTTGATGACTAAAGGAATTAATTATCATTTTCATAATGTATGCCAGCCTCCATACTAAATATTTCACTTAAGTTTTTTGGTTTTAGCCTCATAATCATCTCATGTGGTACATATCATCACTCCTGTTTCTCAGATGGGGATATAAAACTCAAGGTCAAACAGCTATTGAGAAGTAGAGCCGTCTGGCAGTGAAACCCATACTCCCATGTGGCAGCCAGCAGCTTGAGAAGACTTCAACAAGAGAGTCCGATTCCGGCCTGCCATGAAGATTGGGCTATCCTTCATCTGCTGCAACATGAATGGACCTAGAGATTATCATACTGAGTGAAGTAAGCCAGATAAATATTGTATCATGTCACTTATATGTGGAAGCTAAAAACAAAAAGATACAAATGAACTTATTTACAAAACAGAAATAGGCCCACAGACATAGAAAACATATGGTTACCAAAGGGGAAAATGGGGGAGGGATAAATTAGGAGTTTGGGATTAACATATATATACCACTGTATATAAAATAGATAACAAACAAGGACCTACTATAAAGCACAGGGAACTATATTCAATATCTTATAATAACCTCTAAGGGAAGAGAATGTAAGAAAAGAACATATATATTTTTATATACCTATATATATAACTGAATCACTTTGCTGTACAACTGAAACTAACACAACATTGTAAATCAACTATATTTCAATAAAAATTTTTTAAAAATTAAATAAATGGAGACAACTAATCTAAATAAAAGGCACTCCTTATTGTTCCACTAAAAAAAAAAAAAACAAAAAAAAACTGGGCTATCCTGAACTTTGGGATAAGCCAGTTCCCCCCAGAACCTTAATTATCTCACTCCCCGGAGAGAACAAGGAGGTTAACAGCGTAGAAGACAGCCCTGGTCAACTAGGCAGAACCAGAACACAGCCTGAGGACAGATGATACTTGGGCACCATGTGACGGGTCACATTTTGTTCCCACAGCATCTGTAGGCAGATTTTCATACTTCTGACACTATGATGGATTCAAACCTACCAAGAAAGGTAACAGTCAATTCCGACATTTAAAGATCTAATGGGAAACTAAAGGGGAGAGGGAAATTGAGGCGGTCATGCTAGGATTACAGAATGAATTAGGTTTACTTGGTGAGATTTACCGGAGGAAAACGATTTGGAAACCAGAGTTTTAGGTAAGGTGGCAAGGCAAACGGGAAGCTGTCCCAGAGACAGAGTAAGGACTTGGAAGAACAAAACAAGAGGAAAGTGGGGAGAAGGGGAAGAAGAGGAGGCCTAGAGAAGGGGGCATAATTCAAACTACCAATGAGAGAAGAGGACCAGAGCAACCAGCCTCAGGAGAGGGTCCGTGTGAGGGGTGATGAATTAGATTGAGGGGCATTTCGAGAACTGTGGGCTCCATCCTCCTTTTCACCTCTTTACATGAAAATGAAAGATAATTTGTTTGGCAGGAAATAAATAAAAACAAACCCTCTGGGTATCTGAGTGCACGTGGATTCGTGCAGCCCTGCCCCAGCTGCTTAGAAATAATTTCTGAGTCCTCAGCCTTGTCACCAGCAATGCAAACCCCTAGCTTCGTAATGCGTGCAGCAGGAGAACAAATGAAAATCAAATGGGCAAAGGCAGGAGAACTCCATGCTGCTTGCCAAGAGACGGGGGAAGCAAAAACATAACCTTGTAATAAAGTGATCGAATGATTGTTAAAACATCCCAGGTACAAGATAAATCATCATCTCAACGATGTGATTGCTTGATTCCTTGGCAGATAACACACCAGGTGAACTTCTCCCTTTCCGAATAAAGCAATCTCGCCCTAAGACAACAACTTCCCTGCATATTGCAGAGGAAGTGAGAAGTGGCACTTTGGATAAGGGATTGAAAGCACCTGTCAGACGTGTTCTCAGAGCCTGCCGTCCATCCCAGGCTCTGGACACCTGCCGAGAGAATTCTTACTGTTCCAACTAATCCAGCCCCACAAACTGGCGATGGGAATATGAACCTGCCTGGAACTCACCAACGGACTGGTTGTTCTCAAGGAAACAAAGAAACAGTTTGGGTTGCATTGCAGCCCATCTGCATGTCTGTATCGAGTGTGTCTGGCAGAGTTGTCTCATTTTTTACTGTTTCCACACAGAAATCCAGCCACATGCCGCTCCAGCCTGGGTCGGGGCTGTGGAAATGCAGTGTCTTGGCACTTAAGTGGGGTTTAACTGATGGTGAAATTGAATGTGAATTTCAAGCAGGCCATTTCCTTTGAGTACTTCAGGGAAGTGCTGTCATGAAGAGAGGTTTTTAAAACCAAAGAGGAGAGCTGGTCATTAAGCCTCGTGAGTGGCTGAATGTCATTGAAGGTGTTTACAGACTTTGGCCATAATTATATTATTATTTATACATTTCCATAATGAGAACTTAGTTCCACGGGAGCTCAAATTGTTTTATAAATGCGAGTTTCTTAATCTTTGGAGTATTCCTAAACTGCAGATTGAGGATTACTTTTATTAGCTCCATTTAGAGATAGAGAAAAGGAAGGCTTAGAAAGGGTAAGTTTCTAGCTTCTGGTCACTGAGCACAACAAGATGTAAGTTGTGGATGGAACTCATGTTCCTGCCTTCCAGGCCAGGGCTGTTTTCCATTCCACTGGTACAAATGAGAGATGTACGAAAAGGTCTTCTTGTGGCAATAAGACAGGGTTCAGAATATAAGAACAGAGCCAAGAGTAGGGGTGAAGGATGTGAAGCCACAGCTCTGAACAGCACGGCTCCCAGGTTGTTGCTGCTGCACACCCTGCCCCTGGGGGCCCTGAGAACAGGAAGGAGGCAGGTGCCAGGGTGGGGATTCAAAGGCCTTCTCTGCAGCCTAGGAACGAGCATCACAGTGGAAATTCCAGAAATCCCTACCCCTGTCTTCTTCCTGGGTTAACAGGGAGAGGATGGCAGCCGGGGCAGATGGCGCCATGTGAAGCATGCTTCTTGGAGATGTGAGACCAAGCCCTAGGCTCTAGGGCAAATCCTTTGCCTCCTCCCCGGGGGCAGCCACAAGCTTGGAACAGCCCACCAGCGGCAGTAGCTCCTGGGAGCCTGTCAGAAATACAGACTCCCAGGCCCCACCTCAGACCAATGGGATCAGTTTCTGCTTTTCACGAGATCTCTAGGTGATTCATATGTTCATTAGCATTTGAGACTCCTTACAGCGGTTAAGTGCAAAGGCTGGATTTATAGCATCTGAATTAGCATCCCTGATTCTCCACTTAAACCATCCGTGTGACCCCAGGCACGATCCTTAACCTGCCTTCACTCATCTGTGAAATTAGAGACAATAAGGCTGTCTGCATCAGAGGTTATTATGAGAATTAAATGAGAGAATCCATTGTATGTAGGTCTAGGAGAGAAAATTCACACCATATATTATGAACAATGCCCACTACACAGCAAGTGCTCAATACACATTGCCTTCAGGGTGGCTCTTCTAATTCATTCTAATGTGATTGTACGTGGTAAAATATTTGGAGGGTAACACATTGATTTGCTCTGGGGCCCCCATTCTTTTAGGAATGTTCTATCTTATAATCCATATACTGTGTTGGATCTTTCCTCCAGCCAACTCCCTGCCTACCTCCCCACTCCCAGATTTTCATTTGGGGAGGGGGCATTTTCCATGTCAGGGATGCCTGTGGAGGCACAAGACCCTCCAAGAACTTGAGTCAGTCCCTGCCCCACAACTGAGCTACAGCCTCACCCACACCGGCTTCCACCAGGATCCTGAACGCTGTTCAGAACAATGAGTGTAAATAGAACAACGGGACACAGAGCCGCCTGCAAAGCCTTGTATTGTCAGGAAGGTTTGGAGGCTAAACTGGCTTGTAATGAGGGAAGGACATAATGGGATGAAACAGGCTGCCTACTGTTCCCTCGACCTTTATTTAGCACACAGAGGTTTTGTATAAAAACACGCACGCTATCAGAATGAATTCTGCCAGCCAGGTAAAGGCCAACCCAGGTTGGTCTATTCACGAAAGATTGCCCTTCCTTTAACTACTAGAAAGAGGTTTATAGGAAGAGGCCCACTTCCATCCGTAAACCCAGAATTACTTTATACAGGCTTTAATGAAGCAGTGGAACCAGGGCCAGTTCCTCACTTGGCCCCCAGCATCCTCAGCCAGGAGAAAAGGGGGTGATAGGGGAGCCTCCCTCTTGCCAGCCAGAGGGAACCACATCTCACATTTTTAAAGTTAATTTTCCAATGAGAACATGTCTTCAGGACCCCATGATTAGAATTTCTGAACAAAATATCTAAATTTTTCCCCCTTTTTCTCTCCTTCCTTCCTTCAGACCATAAGAAAGAGAGCAGAGATCTCAGGGTTAAGGGCTAAAATCAGCTGTCATGAATGAAAAGAGGAACAGACTTCATTAAGCAGTTAACCATCTGCTAACCAGAGCACCACCTGGAAATCTGAGACTTCAGAGCTGACAGATATTATGTGTTTTAAACAGGTAAGATCCAGAAGTGTTGTGATGTCTCCCCAGACAACCCGCTCAATTAAGAGGTGTTGCTACCCAGGGCTGCTGATACAAATTCAGATCTTTCTTTTCTCCCACTCTTTCCTCTGCCTCTCAGCAGTCTGTTTATTTACCCTCTTTATTAACCCCATAAATACACTACGAATATAAACAAGGAGTGGGTGGGATCAAGCCCTGTCACGGCAGGTCCACTGGGGTTTTTAATTCAGACCCCTTCATCCCTGGACTCTTCCTGGAAGGTGGACAACCTCTTAGCTTCCAGGTGTGGACTCTTGCAAATGTTACTTGTCATTAGCGGGCACACATATTTACAGCAGGGATAGGATGTAACAGGAAGAAACAGGCTTCCTGCTGTTCTGCTGACATTGATTCAGTTGGAGTGGGGTGCATGTTTATATCAATGTAAAACAGCTGTCACATAAACAAGCCTACCATAAAGAAGAAAAATAAGAACCGAGTGACTAAACAGGGAGGGAAATACCCGAGATTGAAATATTTCCTGGGTGAACACCACACACATATGCAAGTGGATAATTTGTTACTTTAGTTATTAAACATTTAATTTGGTAAAGTTCTAGTCATAAAAGATGAATCCTATAAATGGTTGGGCTTCAGCTTTCTCAAGTAAAACTGGAGCTGGCAAAACTGCTGTGTTGACAGCCTTGCAGGTAGAAATATGCAAAAAGCTGCTGCTTTGGGGGTCTTGGGACGATTTCTGCAAGCAGAATCCCTGTTCATGGCATATCATGGGTGTGCTGACATCTCCATTTTTCGTTTATGAAAAATCTGGGTGCCACTTAAACCTTGGCAAGGCCTCAAGAAGCCAAACAGAAAGCATCTAACAGCATTTTCTACTCACTGCTCTGTCTTCCGGGAAATCCCAGCAAACCCTGTAGATTCTGGATGCAGAGAGAGATGGCGTGGACCAGCGCTGGCTTCCATAAGGTCTCTCCTCTCTGGGGGAGTAGGAGGCTGGGCAGTCAAAGCTGGACATCAAACCAACCATTAAACCCAAGCCATTCTTCCCACTCCTGAATGTCTTCTATGGGTCCTCGGCCTCCGGCACGTATCAGTATCGCAGGCAGGGCTCGTTAAAACACTAATTGCTTAGACCCCTCCTACCCCCAGAGTTTACCATTCAATGCTTTTGGAGGGGGAGGGAGCGGGGAGAAATCTGCATTTCTAAGGAGTTCCAGTTGTAGTTCTAGCAAGTGCTAACAAGTGATGCAAATGCTGCTGGTCAAGAGATCGCACTTTGAGAATTCTACGTTAGGAAAACTAGGGGAGCTGGGGCATTCCCTGAAAGTCCTGCCCTGTCTTCAATATTTAAGCCTAAACTGCCTTTGGTATCCTGGGGAAAAGCAAGAGTGATTGCCTCTGAAACAATGCCCTCAGGACCAGAGCATGCCCTCAGGACCAGGAATGAATACGGCTATTCCTTGAAGAGAAAGGCAGAGACACCTTGGACTTCGTAGACATACTGTGGGACTTTATTTGGTATCACATCAAGCTGGAACGTCTAAGTCGCATGGATCCAGTTCCCCCCATGGCCTGCATGGACCTGCAGGGAAGCCATACCAGAGACGATGTACAATTCCTTCCCCACACCTCTTACCTGAATGGGAAGATGAATTAGGGATCCTCTCTCCTTCCTCATAATCAGTGTTGCTCAGATGATTTAGAGCAAAAGATCAAGGGAGACTGTCAAATATAGTGGAATGAGTACAGAATACTCCTGTTCTTCTCGAATATTTCCCCAAACACCTCTGGGGCAGGTTGCTGAAACCATGGAACACTCCGTGAAACAATTTCTCATCGCTGATTCACGTCACCACCCAATTTCACAGGCCACTCGAATTTATCTGAAACTTCATACTTTGACAGGAAACTTCACTTTCTTGGTTATCTGTATTTGTTTGCTCATGACTTTTTTACTTTTTTGCTCACTTGCGCATTAACTGATACTTTTCATAAAGAAAGAGAAGTTGTCACACATCACCAGAATTCCTGTGTTCTCCGCGAGCACGGAACTGCAAAGACTGTTTGAGATGTGGGTATTTGCTTGAGAGCTCAGGGACTCACTCCCACACGTTAGCCTTGGAGCATGTGTTTCATCAAAATTATAAATTACAACACACCATGAAGCCTTGAGGTTGAAAGAACAAAGTTAAATCTCTGCAGGCCAAGGGTTGACTGGCCTAGGCTGACTAGAATTCTGGGTCCCAAGCCAGGACCCCTACACTAACTGGCTATGCACTCTTGTCTAGGTCATTTAATCTTTCTGGGCCCCATCTTCCTTATCTGTGCTTTGGCAGTTCCCCTGACTGGTTGGAAGATCACTGTTTTGCAAGGCAGTGCATTCCATTGTTGGGCAGCTCATTCCAAAGTCAAAAGATTCTTCTGTAATTTATGCCCAGGTCTGACACCCTTTATCATCTACTCACTTTCCCTACTGGTGTCCTCTGGAAAAACACAGATAAGCCTCCTCCCTCATCACATGCTTGAAAACAGCTGTCATGTCCCCTTTAAATCTTCCCTTTTGGTAGTACAGCGGAAGTTCCCTCAGCTGTTTCTTGTAGCGGATAACAACAAAACATACTATAGCTATTGGCAAATAGGAGCATTCAATAAATGTAAGTTAAATAAATGAAGAAGTGAATAAAGGGATAAATGCAGGTGTGGACACAGATGTTAACCTTCCCATACTCTCAAGTTAGTGAACAATCCTCTTTAAGTAAGGTGCCTAGACCTGGCCTCAGTACAGCTGACCTTTCATAATCACCAAGACAACATCTGCAGTTTTAACTAGTCACAATGACTCTAAAGGCCTACACCTGTACAAATGTCATTGGGTTATGGCAAAAAAGAAATCTGAACTGATGCCACCAGGTTGGTGTGACAGTTAAGTCATTTAAACCATTTGGCTAGTGAGGGTACTTAGCTGATGCTCCAACATCCAAATCTCAATTTGACTTTTATTATGCATGTGTTTTATAGTGCAAATGATACTCTATCACGGTATCAGAAATTCTGGGAATTTGCAAGGATCTGTGGTCAGATTCCACTTGAATTATAAAGGTGAAAGATTTTCCAAATGTACTAACAAAGAATCTAGTGGGCCGATGATTTTCCATTATCTCGTCCCTCTGATAATTGTGGAAGCTGAGCTTTCATCAGCCTTCTTTCTTTAGCTGGTCACACCATCAGATCACACAGGGGTTTTTCATAGGAACTGCTCTGCAGTAAGCTCTCCCTCATGCTTTGTTTATGCTTACCACTGATAAAAAGAGGACCCTCATCTATCCAAGAGAGATTGGCCGGCTACTCCACTGGCCTTGGGGAGATGGGACCTAGGTAGACACTGCTCCTCAGCTTTGTGTGTCAAGAAACTCATCATATCACAGCAGTCATTGATTTCAGGCTCTTGGGCCTGAGTCACACAAATCTAACTCCTGAAAGCCTGATATATAAACTAAAGTGCCCTTTTAAAATTTCTAATGGGGGCTATAGTTTTACAGTGACTACAATACTTGTGTCTAATATGAAAGGGATTGCTTGTAAAAACCTAGGGAAGCCCAATGAGTAATTAAAAGTTTGCTCATCTGAGCCCAGAATCCAAACCAAGAAACTTAATGCCCTTATGTTACATAAAATATTCCCTCCTAGCAGGAAAGTACTCACATCTGCTAAATACTGTCTTTCTTCTTTGGTTTGGGTAAATATTGGCAAATCCACACTATCTAATTTCTCTTTATCTAGACTCTAAGCAGACCACTCACCTCCTATAAACCTATTCTTTCTCTAAATAGGAGAAAAATACAATGGCTTAGGGTATAACCTTCTTAAGGTATATTCCAGGCATGAAGACACTGTAGCTATCATGATTGCAGTAGAAGGATTTCCAGTTCTCTATCAGCTACACATTTAGAAACTATCTCTTAACATGGATGACCTTTCATCTATTTTCGTTTTCCGATTATTAAAATTTTTGAATAGGTAATGCATGTACATGGTAAAAGACAGTTTTTTCAAAGGATATCAAAAAAGATATATAGTGAAACGTTCTCTTCCACTCCTGACCCCCAATCTCCTCCCCAATCTGTTATCAGTCTCTTGTGCATCCTTCCAAAGATAATATATACATATTATTTTCTTTTGCATTACATAAATGGTAGTATACTATGCACATTGTTTTTTTCCTTGTTTATAGAATTTTTTTTTTTTTCCGCAGTACGCGGGACTCTCACCGCTGTGGCCTCTCCCGTTGCGGAGCACAGGCTCCGGACGCGCAGGCTCAGCGGCCATGGCTCACGGGCCCAGCCGCTCCACGGCATGTGGGATCTTCCCGGACCGGGGCACGAACCCGTGTCCCCTGCATCGGCAGGCGGACTCTCAACCACTGCGCCACCAGGGAAGCCCTATAGAATTATTTTTTAACAGCTTCATAGAAGTCCACTATATTGATGTATCATATTTATTTAACTAGTCCCAATAACAATACACAGTTAGATTGCTTCCAGTCTGCCATTACAAATAACACTGCAATAAAGAGAGTTGTTTAATTAACATTTCACACCTGTACCAGTATCTCTTTGGATGTATTTATAGACATGGAATCACATTTTTACTGTAATAGATATTGCCTAATATGTCTCCATGGCACTGATCCAATTTATATTCCTACCAGCAATTTATGAGGGTGCCTCTTCCCACACACTCACCACAGAGCGAGTTCATTAGTTATCCATTGCTGTGTAACAAATTACCACAACACTTAATAGCCAAAAACAATGTGTATTATCTCACAGTTTCTGTGAGACAGAAATTTAAGAGGATCATAGCTGGGCGGCTCTGCCTCACTGTCTCTGTTGGTTGACCAATGCAGCAGTCGTCCGAAGGCTTACCCGCGGCTGGGTGATCCACTTCCAAAACGTTGCACTCACAGGGCTAGTGGCAGAAGGTCTCAGCTCCTTGCTGACTGTTGGCAGGATGGCTCAGTTTCTCTCACCACATGGATTTCTCCTTGGGACTCCTGGAGTGTCTTCATGACAAAGCAATTGGCTTTCCCCAGAGCAAGTGATCTGACAGAGAGGAAGTAGGAAACAGTAGTGCCTGTGGTGACTGTTCATGACCTAGTCTCAGAAGTCACAAACCATCATGTCTACGATGTTTTAGTCATTAAAAGTTTGCCACTAAGTCCAGCCCACACTCAGAGGAAAATCACTTCCTCTCTTAAAGAGGAAGAGTGTCAGAGAATTTGTGGATATATGTTTAAATCACCGCAGTGATTTATCTTTTTTTTTTTTTTTTTTTACCAATCTGGTAAGTGAAAATGGTATCTACTGTGGATTTTTAATGAATGCATCACAATTTACTTATGCATTCTATTTTTGAGGATATCTACACCTTTTAAAATCCAACATGTTTTCTTCTGTGTTTTTATGGTTTATTTCTTTTACATTCAAATCTTTGATTTATCTAAAATGTATTTTGTTATAAGGTGTGATGCAGGAAACCAAACTTTATTTCCCTTCCCCCACAGGCTGACTACCTAGTTTCACTAATATCATTTATTGAATAATTTTTATTTTCTCCTTGCATCAATTAGTGTCCAGTCAGGAAATCTGAAAGCACTCTAAATATTTCAAACAGAGGGGAATTCAATGCAATGAATTAGTGACAAAGACATTGGACTAAAGGAACAAAGGGAGAAAGTGATCTTATTCAGTGATCATGAAGCCCCTAGTACCCCCAGCTGGAAACCCCCAGTTGGTGCTCAACACTGAACTGCTGGCAGCATGGTCATTGCTTTTTTTTTTTTTTTGGAATCTCACTGTGGACACTGAGCAGAAACTCAGAAACTTAAACTTTCATGATGGTGCTGAAACCACTACCATTCTCACTGATGCTGGTAGAGTCCTAATTGCCAGCCATTAATACTACTACTGCTGCAGGAAGAGGCACCGGAAGCATAAAAATGGCTCCTTCTTACTTCTCACTCCTCAATCCCAACCAATGCCTCCCATTCACAGAACCTGACCAAAGGAAGCTGATGAGGAAATCTAGAAAAATAGCATACTGGCTTTCAGCCAGCACCCTTGTAACACATGAGAGCATGGAAGGTTAAGAATGGAACTGAGTGCTAACCAAAAAGTCAGCCCACCCACTGATTTGAAAAGCCATGTTTATCACACAATAAACTTCTCCACGTGTGAGGGTCTATTTCTAGACTCTCTATTTTTTTCCATTAGTCTATTTACTGTTTAGTGTTAACACTGTTTTGAATATTATGGGTTCACATCTAGTAAAGACAATTTCCTCTCATTTTCCTCTTTTAAAAGGAATTCCTCTTTCCAATTCCTCTCAATTTCCTCTTTTAAAATTTTTCTAGCTTTCCTGGGTTATTTATTTTTCCATATAAATTTAGCTTGCCTAGTTCCAAAAAACTTCAGTTTGCATTTTATTGAAAGTGTATTATAATTTTAGCATCTCTTAGGGAGAGTTAATTTCTTGATGATGATACAATTCCCTATTAATTCAGTATACTGTTCATTTGTCTAAGTCTCCTTTTGTGATCCTCACTAGTATTTAAAATGTTCTTTCTATAGATCTTGAACATTTCTTGTTAAGTTTACTCATAAGTACTTCATACATTTTTTATTTATTCTGGGGGTCTCTTGTTCAGACTGATTATAGTTCACATATATGAAAGCTATTGATTTCCGTATATGATCCCTGTTCAGTTATCCTACTGAATTCCCTGACTGTAACAGTACTTCAACTTATTCTCTCTTCGATTTTTGAGGCAAATAGTTATATTATCTGCTAATAATTAGAATTTTATGTCCTCTGTTTCAATTTTTAAACCATTCTTTTTTTTTCTCTTCTCCAATTGTGCTGAAGAACACCACCAGACCATGATAAATAATAGCAGTGATAGTGTCCGTTACTTGTTCCTGATTTTAACAGGAACGCTCTTATTCTTTCCCTGTTTTGTATAATGCTGGGTTTGGCACAATAGAATAATATCTGATTCCCATTCTATTAAAACTTTTCAAAAAATAGAGAATAGGCATTGAATTTTCACAAAAGCCTTTATAACACTCATAAAAATGATAATATAATTTTTCTATTTATATCCATTAATGGGAACTACATTAATAAATATACAAATACTGAAACATCCTTGCATTTATGGAATAAATTCCTTTGGTCATGTAATATTAATCTTTTAATATGCTGTCTGTTTGCACAAATTTTATTTAGGATTTCTGCATTGATTGTCATGAGTGAAATTGGTCTGTAGGCTCGTATGGATGTATGCGTACATGTGTACTCTGTCCTCATCCATTTTATTTTATTTATTATTTTTTTTTTTTGCAGTACGCGGGCCTCTCACTGTTGTGGCCTCTCCGGTTGTGGAGCACAGGCTCCGGATGCGCAGGCTCAGCGGCCATGGCTCACGGACCCAGCCGCTCCGCGGCATGTGGGATCTTTCCGGACCGGGGCGCGAACTCGTGTCTCCTGCATCGGCAGGAGGACTCTCAACCACTGCGCCACCAGGGAAGCCCCCTCATCCATTTTAAATCAGTTTTTACCAGCTTCACTCTCAGATAATGACCTTGCTACCAGTATCCTCAGGGTTCCTTACAATAGCCTCCTGTATGCTGATTACAATAAAAGTGATCTTTTAAACATAAATATTGGACTTGATGTTTATTCCTGATAATTTCATCTCATGGGTTTACTTGATTGCAGCAATCTATCAACTTCTTTTTAGTTACTTATCTCCCTTCATATATTCTATTCTGTTACTTAAAGAAACAGTTGGCAGATGGGTCGAAATCCAGTAGTTAGACTGGCCTATAACTTCTCGCTTACCTTGTGGGGAAATATATTTAGAAGGAATCAGAATCACGTAATGACTCTCCATGCAGTAAAGGAAGGAAACTCAAGAAACACCTCCTAGTGGCAGGTTAGATGAAGATCCACCCACCAAGGCTTCCTGCAGCCAGTAAGGAGCAGGCTATGGGGGCTGGGATCTCAGAGAATTTCTAAGGCCTTTGCTTTGGTTTCCAGAGGTGTGTTTTTCATTAAGTAGAAAGGCAGCGTGCTGCAAACTGGGACTGAGGGCAGCAAGTGTGAGGTCATTTATGATTGCTCACTCCAGGCCTGAGTTATCAGGAGCCAGCCTGTCAGAAGCCATTTGTCATATTTGCTCAAGATTCCTCCCCTGTATCATGGCAGAAGAACACACGCTTCCAAGGGATGTTTCATTGATTGAGAAACAACTAAGAATTCATTTTGGAAACTATTGCAGGAAACAATAAATGTGACTTTATATTTCTGATAAACACTACACTCATTTTTTTAGGCTCTGGCTACAATGTCAAGGTTGTTTAAAAAAAACCAAAAAACTAATTAGTTATTTTGTCAAACTGCAACAAAACCTGAATACACAATTAGAATTATTATATCTTCCCTATGAATTGATACTTTTATCATTACCCCTTTACTGCTGGTAATGTTCCTTGTTCTCAAGTCTGCCTTGTCTGATATTAATATAGTCACTCCAGCTCTCCAGCTCTCTTTTGATTATTGTTTGCATGATATCTCTTTTTCTATACTTTTAATTTATCTATGTCTTTATATTTAAAGTGGGCTTCTCCATGTGTTTAGATAATTTACACTTTACCTAATTACTGACATGGTTGGATTTAGAGCTATCATTTTATTATTTGTTTTCTATCTTACCTGTTTTGTTCCTCCATTTCTTCTTTCCTGCTTTCTTTTGGATTATTTGAATATTTTTACTATTCCATTTTAATTTACCTATTGACTTTTTGGATACCTTGTTTTTTAAATGTTTTATAGTTTTACACATTATATTTACATCCATGATCCATTCTGAGTTAAGCTTTATATTAAGATGTGAGACTTGGGTCTTCCTTCTTTACTCCCTTCCTTCCCTCCCTCCCTCCTTCTTCCTTTTCTTTCTTCCTTCCTTTTTCTCTTTTCTTTCTTTCTTTCTTCTTTCTCTTTCTCTTTTTCTTTCTCTCTTTCCTTCTTTCTTTTTTCTTTCTTTCTCTTTCCTTCTTTCTTTTTCTTTTCTTTCTTTCCTTTTCTTTTTCTTTCTTTCTTCTTTCTCTCTTTCTCTTTCTTTCTTTCCCTCTCCCTCTCCTTCTTTCTTTCTTTTTCTTTCTTTCTTTCTTCTTTCTTTCTCTTTCTTTCTTTCTCTCTCTCTTTCCTTCTTTCTTTCTTTTTCTTTTCTTTCTTTCTTTTTCTTTTTCTTTCTTCCTTTCTTCCTTTCTTCCTTCCTTTCTTCCTTTCTCTCTCTCTCTCTCTCTCTCTCTCTTTCTTTCTTTCTGCCTATGAATGTCCAAGTTCCAGGGCCATTTGTTAGAAAGGCTATACGGTTCTCTGTTCTGTTCCACTGATTTATGGGTCCATCCTTCCACCAATACCATACAATCTTGATTACTATAATTGTATAAATATTGAAATCATGCAAACTGATTCCTCCCACTTTATTCTTTCCCCAAATTGTTTTAACTATTCTATAGAGTTCCTTTTCCTTTCCATATAAATTGTAGAATAATCTTATCTATATCTATAAAATATTTTTCTGGGATTTTGATAGGAATTGCATGACACCTTTCAATCATTTTAAGGAGAAATGACAACTTCATTATGTTGATTCTTTCAACCCACAAATATGGTATATCTCTCCATCTATTTAGAGTCACAGTGTTACGTATATGTTCGGCTTTGGTAGAAACTTCCCGTCTTCAATGGTGATTGTACCAATTTACACTCCCACCAGCAACGTATGAGAATATCAGTTCCTCCATAGCCTTATCAACACTTTTTCATTTTGGCCATTGTGGTGGGTGTGTAGTGGTGTTGCATTATGGTTTTGCATTTCCTTGATGATTAATTACACATTATTTTTAATGTATACTGTTATATTTTATGGTTATTTCATAACTTTCTTTTCCAGTTTTAATGAGATATAACTTAAACCTAACATTTTATCATTTTAAGGTGTACAGTGTAATGATTTGATATATGTATATACTGGGAGATGACCACAATAAGTTCAGTTAACACCAATCACCTCATCTTTTTTTTCTTGTGATGAGAACTTTTAAGATCTACTCTCTTAGCAACTTTCAAATAGATGATACAGTAATATTAACTGCAGTCATCATGCTGTACATTACATCCCCAGAACTTATTTATCTTATTACTGGAAGTTTGTACCTATTGATCACCTTCTAATTCCCCCAGCCCTCATCCCACAAATTTGATCTCTGTTTCTATAAATTTGGTTTTTTTAGATTCTACGTATAAGTGAAATCATATAGTATTTGTCTTTCTCTGACTTATTTCACTTAGCATAACACCCTCAAGGTCCATCCATGTTGTTGCAAATGGCAGGATTTCCTTCTTTGTTATGGATGAATAGTGTTCCATTGTATACATAAATACTACATTTTCTTTATCCATTCATCTTTTGATAGACACTTAGGTTGTTTCCATGTCTTGGCCATTGTGAATGATGCTGCAATGAACATGGAAGTGCAGATATCTCTTTGAGATAGTGATTTCATTTTCTTTGGATATATACCCAGAAGTGGAATGGCTGGATCATATGGTATTTCTATTTTTAATGTTTTGAGG
The DNA here is from genome assembly GCF_059928025.1 of Delphinapterus leucas. Taxonomy (NCBI): domain Eukaryota; kingdom Metazoa; phylum Chordata; class Mammalia; order Artiodactyla; family Monodontidae; genus Delphinapterus; species Delphinapterus leucas. Next base: position 54,307,160 of record NC_143131.1, on the reverse strand, counting down.
AACCTCTATACTGTTTTCCATAGGGGCCACACCAATTTACATTCCCACCAAAAATGCAAAAGAGTTCCCTTTTCTCCACCTCCTTGCCAATACTTGTTATTTCTTGTTTGTTTGTTTTTATTTGGGGGGGGGTGTTAAAGTCTGCTATTATTGTGTTATTGTTGATTTCTTTTATGTCTGTTAATATTTGCCTTATGCATTGAGGTTCTCCTATGTTGGGTGCATATGTATTTATAATTGTTATATATTTTTGGATTGATCACTTGGGCATTTTGCAGTGTCCTTCTTTGTCTCTTGTAACAGTCTGCTTTAAAGTCTATTTTGCCTGATAAGTATTGCTGTTCCAGCTTTCTTTTGATTTCCATTTGCATGGAGTAATTATTCTCAACCCCTCACTTTCAGTCTCTGTGTCTTTAGATCTGAAGTGAGTCTCTTATAGGCAGCATATATATAGGTCTTATTTTTGTATCCCTTCAGCCACTCTGTCTTCTGATTGGAGCATTCAGTCCATTTACATTTAAGGTAATTTTTTTTTTAATTTTATTTAATTTAGTTTTTTATACAGCAGGTTCTTATTAGTTATCCATTTTATACATATTAGTGTATATATGTCAATCCCAATTGATAATAGCCATTCTAATAGGTGTGAGATAATACCTCATTGTGGTTTTGCTGAGTGATGTTTGTCCAAGGATTTTTGTTGTACTTAGGTGGGAGAAAAGGGAAAAGTATGTCTATTTCATCTTCTTGAAAGTGGAAGTCCTTGTTTTGGTATTTTTAGTTTGTTTTGGGCTTTGCACAATGATCTGTATGTTTTTGTCATTGGGCAGAGAAAGCATTAATGAAACTTCCTGGTGATCATTTATATTAGCTGGCAATAGTTTGGGAAACGTTAGAATCAATGGACCATAAGCCTTTTCCACATTTATCATATTCTTATCAGAGAACGAAATTGCATTCACACATTCCTCAATTGCTTATTAAATGTTTACTATGTACCAGACTCTGTGCTTCGCTCTGGGTGTAGAATAACGAACAAGGTATTGTTCCTGCCCTCAAGAAGTTTATGATCTAGTAGGAGAAACAGAGAAGTGATATTTTAATACATTGTACAGTAGTAACTACTATAATAAGAATATGTCCAGATGAGGGCTGAGGAGCCACTGAATAACTTTATAGATGAAAAAAGAACAGAAACGAACTCTTTCTAACTTAAAAAATAAAGAAATTTAGTGAAAGGATATGGGGTACCAATAGAATCAATGGAATAGCTGAAGAAACAGGCTTATAAAGAGACAGAAATAAGTGCAGTTTTGAAGGGTCAGGAAATAGGAACCCAGGCAGGGTCTCTGAGCCAGAACAGTCCAGTCAGAACCCTGCTCCTGGCATGGAGGAATCCCAATTTCTTTCATCTTGGCACTATTTATTCGAGATTCAAAGTCCTCAAAAAAAGCATCTGATTGATCAGCTTAGGTCACAGATCATCTACCCGATTGTACCAAGACCATGAGAGAAAGGAGCTAACACGCTTTAGGTTCTGTCATAAGGGACAGACATTTGGGTTTACCATCTAGCCAAGGATACACAGAAGAAAAAAGGGTTAATTCTCCAGAAGGCAATCAAGACACTAAAGGAAGGGTGAACACAGCCAAAAAATGACCAATGTCCATGGCAACAGCTAAGCCAAGACTGAGGCATGGGGAAGACGTAGTTTCAGAGTGAGAAAAGGGTATGTTTAGGAAGAGAGACAGGCATGTGCAAAGTCTGGGACAAGAGGAGGTGTGGTGAATTTAGATGACTGAAGTAGTTCACAATGGCTGGGGCACAGAGTTGGGTGGGGATAAAGAGGCCAAGAATTGGAGGAGATGGTGTTAGACAGGAAAACAGGAATAAAGTGACACTGTGTCTTAAAAACAAGTGAAAAGCTTGGAGTTTATTCCTAAGGATGAGGGAGATGTTAAAATGTTTTATGTAGAGTTATGACATTTTTATTTTTGAGAAGTGGCTTTGGCCATCACAATAATTCAGGGAGAGATCAAAGTAGCCTGAACCAGGATGATACTGAATAGGTAGAGAGACGTGATTAATTAGACTTAGGAGAGGAAGAGGTGAGGGAGTGAGAGGAGACAGGATGATTCCCAGGTTTCTGGCTTTAGTTGCTGCATGGATAAGAATGCCACATACAGGGGCTTCCCTGGTGGCAGAGTGGTTAAGAATCCACCTGCCAATGCAGGGGACATGGGTTCGAGCCCTGGTCCGGGAAGATCCCACATGCCACGGAGCAACTAAGCCCATGCACCACAACTACTGAGCCTGCGCTCTAGAGCCCATGAGCCACAACTACTGAAGCCCGTGTGCCTAGAGCCCATGCTCCTCAACAAGAGAAGCCACCACAGTGAGAAGCCCGCGCACCACAACGAAGAGTAGACCTGCTCGCCACAACTAGAGAAAGCCCACACGCAGCAATGAAGAAAAAACACAGCCAAAAATAAAAATAAATAAAATAAATAAATAAATAAAAAGAATGCCACATACAGAGGAAGGGAATTAAGGTGGGGGAAATGAGTTTGATGTTGGACATCCTGAGTTTGAAGTAGATTGTTGAATATATGGTTTTGAAAGTTAGGAAAGATAAATAGCCAAAAGATTTAGGTTAGGTATCCATCACCATATAGAGGCCAAAGTGACAAGTGAAACATCCCAGGAATAGTATACAGGGCAAGAAGAGAGCAGACCCTAGGATGGAACCCTCACAGCATCGACACTTAAGGATTGAGCTGAAGAACAGCAGTAGCCAAGAGAATCACGAGGATGACCATGAGGTGAGAAAGAAAAACAGATGAGTGGTGTCTGAGGAAATGGCCAGTGCTGTCAAACACTGAGTAACATAAGGAGGGAGTATTGTCCACTTGATTTGTCAACAAGAGGTGGCTGGTGTGTGAGAAGAGTCCAGAGGATTGATGGGAATAGCGGCCAGATTGCAGTGGGCCAACGGTCAAGGAGGTGTGAGCACATGGACACAGCACTGCCTGTGGGCCATCCCACGGTGTGAGAACCACCTGCAGAGCCCTTCCATTTACCGATGCCTGGGGCCACCTCTCCAAGGGTAAATTTACATGATGTGTTAGTTTTCTCTTCCTGCTGGGACAAATGGCCATAAACTTAGTGGCTTGATACAACACAAATGTATCTCACAGTTCTGTAGGTCAGAAGTCCTCTGGGGTCTCACTGGACTAAACCCAAGGTGTCAGCAGAGTTCTGTTCCTTCTGGAGACTCCAGGGAAAATCTGTTTTCCTACCTTTTGCAGCTTCTTAAAGGCCCCCTTCATCCATCTTTGAAGCCAGCAATGTTGTTTCTCTCTGCTTCTTCCACAGTTACTCTCTTCTTCTGCCTCCCTTTTGCCACCTTTAAAGACCCCCATGATTATACTCTGGGGCCCACCTGGAGAATCCAGGACAACTTCACACCCCAAGATCTTAACTTAATCACAGGGAAGGTAACAGGTCCTAGAGATTAGGACATCTCTGGGAGGCCGTTATTATGACTACACATACGGGCAAAATTTTAAACCCCAGGTGATTCTTCTGAGCAGCCAGGATTAAGCAACCCTAGAGGGAGAAAGAGGATGACAATGGAATTGATAAAGAATTTTTTGTCTTTGTTTTGCTTTTAAAAATGAGGTGTGCAGTAGTAGAAATAAAGAAGACAATCATTTCAATTCCTAGCTGTTTTTTTCCACTGGAGTCTTAATAGTGAAATCATGTTAAAGAAGAACAATTTTTACCTGATACTTTTTAAAGTCTGCCCAGAGCTGACTCTTTCCTTCTTCTTTCCCTTACTCAAAACATGACATATTTTATGAAGCTTCCAAACCCATAGTTAAAATTAAAAAGACGAGCAAAAGATATGCAGTTGCGGGCTCAAGGTGAGCCTGAAGATACCCAAACCTAGATTTATAGAAAATGAGCTTTTCAGAGACAGAAACTGAAGAGGCTAATCTGAAATGAAACTCAATTTTCTCCAAGACAGCGGCCTGAGGTTACTTGAGACCAGTCTTTTGTCAGCACTGGGGACTCAGAAATGAAAGCGTGCAGAGATGATCGAATGCCAAGATTGCCATATTGTGCAGGGAAGGCGAGCATGTGTTTTGGTTGGAAGGGGGAAGAGTGTTCAATTAATCCTGAAATGTTTGCAAAAACAAATGATGGGCAAAAAGGAAACTCAACTTGAATGGGGTGTGATTCTTTATGAAAGAGCCATCTCTACCAGGCTGGCAGCCACAAAATAAACATGTCAGCCAACCAGGCCAGAGCAGATAATTAGGAATGAGCAGCAACACATGGACAGTTTTCATTAAAACCAAGGCAGGGTGGCAGATGGGCAGGCCTCAGTGGCTGGCCTCAGTGGCCCAGCACTGCGGGCTTGGGGGAGATTGGGCCACGCCTCTCCTGGTCTTCCAGGGGCCCAGGGACCAGCCGCTGCCCCTCCAAACCGGGGCCAGGATGGGAAGGCACACCTCCAGACCGTGTAAGCATCTGCGCTCACCTCAGCTCCTGGCCAGGAGCAGAGGAGCACAGGGCCAGAGTAATTAAGGCCCTGGAGGGATCCCACAGGCCTGTCAAAGTGAGGGGAGTCCTTCCTGCTCTTCAGACCCTTCCCTGTACTAGGCACTCCCAAGACTGCAAATTATTTGAGGGTTGCCTTGCTCGTGACCCCTTAAATACAGCAGACAAAGAGCCACCAAAAAAATACATATATATATTCTATTCAAGCAATTGTCTCATTGTTATACAAAAACATGAATATTTGCATAATTCAATGAAGGCAGAGTGCTGATCTACACAGAACAAAGGCTGGAGTTCACAAGGGCACCTTCGCCACTGTCCTCGTGGTTGAGTCTGGGTCATGAAATAACCGAGCCTTTGTGGCCAGACTTGTGCCTACTTGACAGGGAAGCACCAAATTGATGACAGTGATGCATCCAATTCCCCGAGGAGGGCCGCTTCATAACTGCTCTGCATGGACCCAATAGAATATTTGATTTGGGTGGCTGTGAAAAGCACTGTCGACTGCCAGATTGAAGTGAATGTGCTGGAACTGACGCAGTCAAATATAAGGTGAGCCAAAATATTCTGAGGCTTCCGGACTCCTGCCCCGCCTCCCCGCCGCCTGTTTCCTCCTGAGGATTCGGTGCACTAACAGGGGTGGGTCTATGTTCAGCCTTCACACCCCACACCCCTTCCAGCCCTCACTCTTCTCCCAGCCACTGCTACCGTGAAACCACTACTCACCATTCAGCAGAGCCGCCTTCCTTTTCTGCTTCGGGCTTTGCGGGCCTGCCCACCCTGCTCCTCCTGGGGCAGAGCTGGATCACAGAAGACAGTGTCATGACCCATTTGACTGGAGGAACCAGACCTTCTCCCCACTTGCTGTTGGCTGACTGCATCTGTCTGCCCAGAGCTGCCTCTGCTCTTGGCGCTCAGGGGGGCCCTCTCCTCAAAGGCAGGAGTTGCTCCAGGGGAGGGGCTGTCTGGAAGTGGTTGTGTCCTCCTGAGAGATGCAGTCTACTTTGTTACTGGACTATATGCTTCCAGGCTTTCTCCTGTGCATTTATACATACCTGCAAAGAGGCTTGTGTGCAGATCAACTGCCCATTTGCTCTTCCCCTGCTCTGCCTCTGTACCTGTGGGAAGCTTTGCCAATGAAGGCTCTGGTGGAAGGCTGGAGGATAGGAAGCAGGAAGAAGCCTCCGTCTGCTTCCTGTGGCATCTCCTCCATAGTCTCAGAACCCACGTGACAGGTCTCCCAGGTTCATCTCTGGAGTATGACCCTGATTCTGAAGGCCTATCAGTACTGTCTTCTCTCCTTGTCCATCTAGCAGAGGGATGGTGGCAGCTTCCTGCTGCTGCTAATCACTACATGATCTCAAGGTCTTCTGTTTGCTCCTCTGTTCTTCCGTCTCCTGAAACCAATTCTCTGTACTAGTTCACTCATAAAGTCATCTTAACCATTTCTAAGTGTACAGTTCAATAGCATCAAGCATATTCCCCTTATTGTAGATTCATTCTAAGTTCTAGAGAAGTTTCTTATTCTCCTGGTTGAGATAGCTCTTGCAATAGTTTTAAAAAACAGGTTCTCAAAATAGAATTCTGGTTTTGGTTGCTGGCCTATTAGAGCATGGATATACTGATGATCTCCTTGCAAATGGAAGTCATATCTCGCATGCAGTGGCAACATCTTCACTTAAATTATCACCCGAAGATTGCCTGGGATCATGTGCCAGTGAAGACAACGCTTTGGGAAATCAAATCACTCCTGCCCTCAACTGGTGTAAACTGTTAGGTGGCCAGTTGCTTCTAAAGGTTCTAAGAGCTTTCAGGAAGGAAACTATGAGCTCAGGCACAGAACCACTGAGCTGCTTTGATGTCTTTAAAAACATCTCTTATTTCTAGTAGCCACTGGTTAGACATGTCTGAAGATTTGGTCCCAAATCAAAGAGTACACGTTACAGAATAACATTGTAAGCTGAGTACAAAACCTAGCCGTGCCTCGCATATTAACGTCAGGGCATTAGTTGCAAAGGAGTGGGATCCCGAGCCTTGAGAGGGGGATATTTGAATGGTCTGACAACACTTAGAACCTTGGAGGCAGTCCGTCTTCCCTTATCTCTGGAAACTAGCCTTCCCTTGCTTAAAGTCAGTGTAATGTTCTGTAATGATCCTACCTTAGGCAACTTTTGCAATGGGATACTATTCTCAAGACCCATTCCTACTAGTTCTTATTGCCCCTGGACCAATAAATAGAATCCGATCCCACTGTAGGGGGAGAATTGCAAGGTGTGTTCTGGGAAAAGACATCCTATACACCAAAGGAAGTATATGCTCTTGCTAATTCTTACGAGCAGGGACCTGGAAAACCGCTGCACAAGCAGATTCTAAGCCTAAGAATAGAAAATAAAATTCGATGAGGTTGAATTTGTCAATAAGGACACACTTACTCAGGATTCCAGACAACGTTCTAGCTCATGAGAAATGGCTTCAACAGTTTCCTTGACTGGTTGACTTAGCCTTGGATTCAACTGCTTACATTCAATTACGTCAAGATGCCCAAACTTCCCCGCTATAATGAACTTTGAATATTTCTGTCAGTACCATTGTCCACGGATTTAGGGAATGCCTCATTTATCGTGATGGTATTTCACACGACATTCTGAGCAAGGAATACATCTTATAGTGAAGGGGGTACAGCAATGGCTTCACACCCATGGAATTCACTGGCCTTGACACATACCTCAATTGCCCTGAAGTAGCTGGCCTGATAAAATGGCTTGTTACAGACCCTGTCACAGTACCAGATGGGAGATCACACCCTGTGAGGCTGGGTACTGTCTTATAGGATGCAATACATGCTTTAAACTCAAATAAATGGTCAGTGCTCTTTCTTCTTCAGTCAGAACACACGGGTCTGGGGACCAAGAGATGAAGAATGGCCCCATTCACTATGATACCCATTCTCAAAGATTTGCTTACCATCCCTGCAATCTTGGAGGTGTTCCCAAGGGTTGATTGCTTCCACGGGGAAGAGGAAGGGGAGACTGCCAGCTAGCTAGTGGCATTTCCGCATGTTACTGGATCAACAGAGAAGGGGGTTGATTTTCATTATCAAGGGGAAATTGGGTTGCTACTACACAGTGGAGGCAAAGAGGCCATCGTTGGAGCCCAGGGATAATCTTAGGTGCCTCTTATTACTTCCAAATAAAAATCAATAGAAGAACAGAGCAAACCAAGAAAGGCATAGCCACTAAAGACTCAGAGCCTCCAGGAATTGATTTTAGTCACCCTAGTGGGTCAAGAACCCCAACCAAGTGGAACGCTGGCTAACAGCCAAGTGACAGGGAATGGGTGGAGGAAGGAGGAAGAGATAAACGTCAACTGTGTCTCATGACCAGTGACAGAAATGATAGCTTTAGCAGCTGTGAATATTTTGTATATTTCTATTGTTCAATTTTTTTTCCCTTTTTTCTGTTCTCTCTTCTTATTTTTTACACTAAGTGTCAGAGGTGTTTAAGTTTACAACTACATCAGTAGACCACCAGACTATGAGACGCCACATCCAGACCTTTGGGAAGGATCATATCAACCGGAAGTTATGCACTTGAAGTGGATAATGACAATGAAGGGACTTCGGGTCTCCCCTTGTTGAGAGGGTGAGAACATTTTTGGCTTATATGACACATGCTTCATGTCAGGCAGATGAGAATGGACGCCAGGTTGCAAAAGGGATAGTGTGTAGGTCAACAGCCTGTTTCCTTTCATAGCCACTCCCTGAGCTCTTCTGCTCTATTCTGTACTTCAGGAAACTACATTTCTCAGGCTCTCTTTCCCCCTGGCTTCTGAGTAGATATGACCAATAGGCTATGATAAGGCAAGATTGGACGGTAGGAGGAGGAGAGAAGGCAAAGCTATTTCTCTGCCTCACCCTGCTTCTTGTGGCATCTCTGTAATGGCTCAACTCCTCCGTGGCTTCAGCTCCCACAAGACAGACCCACCATGTACTTAAGTGACTCTGGTGATACTGTCTCCTTGGCCTGCCTCTCCAATGTAGGGGTGCTTTTCACCTTTGTAATCAATTCCCTGCATTAAATTCTCTTCCTTTTAAATATTTATAGGATTTTTTATTTTTCTGGTTGGACCATAATTGATAGAGTTTGTTTTGTTATGTGATAAAAATAATCTATATAAGATCCACAGACATAGAAAAGAACTTATGGTTACCAAAGGAGAAGGGGGGAGGGATAAATTTGGAGTTTGAGATTAACATATAGACACTACTGCATATAAAATAGACAACCAACAAGACCCACTGTATAGCACAGGGAGCTATACTCAATATTTTGTAATAACATATAAGGGAAAAGAATCTAAAAAAGAATATATAATGGAATCTAAAAAAAAAAAATGGTCATGAAGAACCTAGGGGCAAGACGGGAATAAAGATGCAGACCTACTAGAGAATGGACTTGAGGATACAGGGAGGGGGAAGGGTAAGCTGGGACAAAGTGAGAGAGTGGCATGGACATATATACACTACCAAATGTAAAATAGATAGCTAGTGGGAAGCAGCTGCATAGCACAGGGAGATCAGCTCCGTGCTTTGTGACCACGTAGAGGGGTGGGATAGGGAGGGTGGGAGGGAGGGAGACGCAAGAGGGAAGAGATATGGGAACATACGTATATGTATAGCTGATTCACTTTGTTATAAAGCAGAAACTAACACACCATTGTAAAGCAATTATACTCCAATAAAGATGTTAAAAATTTTTTTTTAATTTTTAAAAATTAAAAAGAATATATATATATAAATACACACACACAACTGAATCACTTTGCTGTACACCTGAAAATAACACAACACTGTAAATCAACTATGCTCCAATAAAAAAAATGAACTATATATTGTTCAACAACTTGTTCTTGAATCCTACAATGTATCAGGGACACCCTCTATTTCAGACAAACAGATCTCTCGTTTTCTTTTTGAGATATAGTTCACATACCATAAAATTAACACTTTTAAAGTTTACAACTCTGGTTTTTAGTAAATTGTTCACAAAGTTGTGTAACCATCACCACTATCTAATTCTAGAATATTTTCATCACTGCCCTAAGAAACTCTATCTGTATTCATTAGCAGTCACCTCCCATTGTTTCCCTCTCCCCAGTCCCTGGAAACTATCAATATATTTTTGTCTCTATGGATTTGCCTCTTCAGGACATTTCATATGAATAGAACCATACAATCCATGGCCTTTTGCGTCCAGCTTTTTTCACTTAGCATGTTTTCAGAGTTCATCCACACTATAGCATGAATCAGTGCATCATTTGTGTATATGCCTGAATAACATTCCATTGTACAGATATACCACCTTTTGCTTATCCATTCATTAGCTGATGGACATTTGGGTAGTTTCCACTTGTTGGCTATCATGAACAATGCTGCCACGAACATTTGTGTACAAGTTTTTGTATGGACATACGTTTTTAATACTCTTGGTTTTATCCTGCTAGATCTCAGGCAACTCTGTTTAACTTTCTGAGGAACTGCCAAGTATTTTCCAAAGTAGCTGTACCATTTTATATTTCTAATTCATTCTATTTAAAAGCTACACAAAATTCCACAATAAAACAACATAGATTTTCTATAATTCATTTAGCACTTCCTCTATGGAAATACATTTAGGTGTTCTCCATTTTTTCATAATCACAATCATCATTCATGAACACCTAATTTTGTGCACCTCCATAGATATAGGCATTCTTGCACTTGAAATTGCTATGTCCATCTAATTTTTGCTTTTAAATATTTTGCTATTTAAATTCTTCCCTTTTAAATGGCTTTTTAATTTTCTATTATTTCAAGTTTTGCTTTGAAATGTGCCAGACTGCCCCCAAAAGGTTGTTACCAAGCCATACTCATCCAACAGTATAAGAGAGAGACAATTTTCCCACCTCCCTGCTAACACTGAATATGGTTTCGTTTTTGCCAGCCTAACAGAAGAAAACTTTATTTTCTTGTTTTGTTTTGTTGTTTTTATGCGGTAGGGGGGCCTCTCACTGTCGTGGCCTCACCCATTGCGGAGCACAGGCTCCGGACGCGCAGGCTCAGTGGCCATGGCTCACGGGCCCAGCCACTCCGCAGAATGTGGGATCTTCCCGGACCGGGGCACGAACCCGTGTCCCCTTTATCGGCAGGCGGGCTATCAACCACTGCGCCACCAGGGAAGCCCTGTTTTCTTGTTTTAATTGCATTGCTCTGATCACTAGTGGGAGTGAGCATTTTTTCAAGTCCTCATATATTTATTACCCAAACATAAATAGCTAGATTGGGTGATTTCTAAAAGCCTTCACAGCTGTAAAATCTGATTTGTATGATTTATGCTCTGGCAAGAAGCGATGGTTATGGCGATGCTGGCTGAAGCTGGGACTGCTTTATGGAGCATGTGACTGTGTTTCACAGGTGCTGCAACAGGCCCTCATGCTCACTGATTCCTCCCACGGGATGCCACTGATAGAGCCACATCTCTTTCTATTTAGCCTAGAAAAAGATGCCAGTGCCTCTAGGAAAGGTACCAGTTAGCACAACCAAGGAGATCAGAGCAAGTTTGGATTGAAATTAGGAAACTGAGAGGGCAAAAGTTCATAGAAAAAAGAACCTGGAAGACTGAAGGACAGAACTGACCTACTTCTTTCTCCTTTTAACCTAAAGCCAACTATTTACCCGAGGGGAGATTGCGATGCAATGAAATGGGCCTTGAATCTAGAGTCAGAAGATTAAGGGTCTAGTCCTGACTCAGACACTCATGTGGGAGCTTGGGGCATTTCCATGACACATTTTTCTAGCCTATTAAATGGTAATATTCTCTATTACACCAAATTATTATAAAGTTCAAATAAGAGAACAAGTGAAAAAAAGAAGTGTTCTACCTAAAAGCCAGCCCTATGGGTTCTTCTCTCTGACATCCAGTAGTCGAGGAAACAGCATAAACTGGCCAGGAGTCCAGATGGAAGCGCCTGGCAACTTGACTCCTCCACCTGGCTGGTATTCCAAAGCAACTCTTAGAAGCACGCAGGTCAGGAGAGCCACCCTCCACCCATGCTTCCCCATTCCAGAATTCAGCATACCTAGGCTCCGGCACCTGTGCTAGCCTCTCTTCATCTCCTCAAAAGATGAAGACAATCGATTAGGGACCTACATGGGCTTCGCTCCTGTTTCACTATTTCTCGGGTTATCTTATTCCACTGTTTTCCTCGTTGTTCCCATTATTTCGCAAACTCTTCCACATTTCCTTGTAAATCAAATGAAGTGTTGGCTAAACTTGGAAGGCAGCTGGTGCGCTCACCTAGCTGTGTGCCAGAGATACTCATCCATCCACACAGAGTTCACGCTCTCCAATCCATAACTTTAAATTGTGATCAGAAGCATCAAGGGATCACATTTCCTGGACCCTTGACATCTAGATGTGACCGTGTGACTAGTTTTCACCCATGGACTGTGAGGTGGAATCATATATCTCATTTACTAATCAGAGTCTTTTAAAAGTGGGAATACCCACTTCACATTCTCCTTTATCTTCTGCCAGTTGGATGCAAATGATGACACAGCTTAGAGAATGGCTGAGCCATACAATGAAAGGAGCCTTGGTTTCTGGATAACCATGTTGAGGAAAGCTGACTTGCTTTTATTATTATATAAGTGGGAAATCAAATTCTATTATTTAATTTTGAAGTCTACTTGCTTCAGCAGCTATCATTACTTTAACATCCTGCCTGAAAACATTTCACCAACATGACCATTATAATAAACCAGGTAACAGCAAACCTCATGACACTGCCAATAGATTATCTTCCTTAGAGCCTAGAAGTTTCTTCAAACAGAAAGCTCATTAAATTATCCTCATGTCATAGGACAGCTCGATTCTATTATATCTTGCAATTCTTGGCTTGTGCTTTGAAAAGCTCTGAAGCATGAGAAACAGATACTTTACAACAAAAAGTTACAACAAACATGTTTATTGTGTGTTACTGAAAATTATCAGGAAGTATCAAAGATTCAAAGAAATATTGTAAGAACAGGATCAGTCTTGCCCAGGAGCTTATAATTTAAATGGGAAGGCAAGACGCTCATACAAATAACTCGACTTCAGGATTGTGTGTCCGGTTGGTACCAGGAGTAGGTGCTCTAAGGCTTTTCAAGAGGGTGAGATCATTTTTATTGGGGTGGGGGGGGCAATAAGGTAAAGTTTCATGGAGGATGGGATTTGAGCTGTGGCTTACAAGTTGAGTGGAATTAAGCTGTACAGTGGCCAATAGAAATTAAACCAGCAAGTCAAGTTACTGTTAGATGCTAGACCTCTAGAAGGTCTTGGATGCCGGGCTGAAGAAGCTGGACATCATTATAAAGGCAACAAGGAGCTGATCATTTTAGGTCCCCCTTAATTCCCAGCATTTCAGAGCTAATTATATGACTTTCCCATAGCAAAAGCCATGACAGCTATCTATTCTTTTCAGAGATATACTCCAAGCCTCCTTTATTTTCGTATGGCCTATTTTCATGGTCCCTAAATTTTAGTTATTGCCACCTTCACATTTTTATTCCATCCCTATGTACCACTTGTGTATTTGTTATTTAATGTTTTTCTAAGTCTACTTCTAATTGAATACTAAGCAAAAAATATCTATGAAATTACAGGGTAGACATACATGCCAGGTAAAATTTTTTTCTAATACATAGTCAAATAAATGCTTGCCTACTAAAATTTTTAGTGTTCTTCTGTTTATCGCTTACATGTGCTCAGTTCCCATTAGTGGTCTACAGATCACACTTGGAAAAACATGTCACAACTAAACCATCACACATCTCTCCTGGGTTCCAACTCACTTATCTTTCCACATTCACTCCCCTATCTTGCTTTCTCCATTTTGGATTTAGTACCGGATGAGTAAGTAATGTTGCCATAGACAATCTTAGTGGTTCAACAAAACAAAAGTTTATTTCTTGCTCATGACACAGGTGGGACAGGCTCCGCTACCTTGTAGCTAAATCATTTGGAACACATGGCCTCCAGGGTCACCATAGGAGGGAAAAGAGAGAGGAGCTAAAGATAACGGTTTTACTGAAGGGCCAGGCCTGGAAATAGCCTGTGTCACTTCTGTACACATCTCATTGGCCATGTGGTCCCAACCCAACTACAAGGGAGACCGAGAAGCACAGCTGATCCCACAGATTACTGGCAGGCTCTGAGGGTCTCTGCCATGGTAAACTAGGTATACTGACCTAGAAAGCCCCTGGATCATTGCTCCAAAACTGCCTCCAGGACACAGCTGGATGTCTCAGAATTAAAAGATCAGATGCATCTGGTGCAGGAATTTTTATCAAAATGGACACTAAGGAATTCAAGCAGCCAAGCCTAGCATTCATTCTCTCCATCTATCTCTCACCATTAAAAAGAGCAAACAGGGAGTAGCTTCAAGATGGTGGAAGAGTAAGACGTGGAGATCACCTTCCTCCCCACAAATACATCAAAATTACGTCTACATGTGGAACAACTCCTACAGAACACCTACTGAATGCTGGCAGAAGACCTCAGACCCCCCAAAAGGCAAGAAACTCCCCACGTACCTGGGTAGGGCAAAAGAAAAAAGAATAAACAGAAACAAAAGAATAGGGATGGGACCTGCACCAGTGGGAGGGAGCTGTGAAGGAGGAAAGGTTTCCACACACTAGGAAGCCCCTTCGCGGGCGGAGACTGCGGGTGGCGGAGGGGGGGAGCTTCGGGGCCGCGGAGGAGAGCACAGCAACAGGGGTGCGGAGGGCAAAGCGAAGAGATTCCTGCACAGAGGATCAGTGCCGATCAGCACTCACCAGCCCGAGAGGCTTGTCTGCTCACCTGCCGGGGCAGGCGGGGCTGGGAGCTGAGGCTCGGGCTTCGGTCAGATCGCAGGGAGAGGACTGGGGTTGGCGGCGTGAACACAGCCTGCAGGCGGATAGTGCGCCACGGCTAGCCGGGAGAGAGTCCGGGGAAAAAGTCTGGACCTGCCGAAGAGACAAGAGACTTTTTCTTTCCTCTTTGTTTCCTGATGCGCGAGGAGAGGGGATTAATAGCTCTGCTTAAAGGAGCTCCAGAGATGGGCGCGAGCCGCTGCTAAAATCGCGGAACCCAGAGACGGGCATGAGACGCTAAGGCTGCTGCTGCCGCCACCAAGAAGCCTGTGTGCAAGCATAGGTCACTATCCACACCTCCCCTCCCGGGAGCTTTTGCAGCCCGCCACTGCCAGGGTCCCGTGATCCAGGGACAACTCCCCCGGGAGAACGCATGGCGCGCCTCAGGCTGGTGCAACGTCACAATGGCCTCTGCTGCTGCAGGCTCGCCCTGCACTCCGTGCCCCTCCCTCCCCATGGCTTTAGTGAGCCAGAACCCCCGAATCAGCTGCTCCTTTAACCCCGTCCTGTCTGAGCAAAGAACGGACGCCCTCAGGAGACCTACACGCAGAGGCGGGGCGAAATCCAAAGCTGAACCCCGGGAGCTGTGTGAACAAAGAAGAAAAAGGGAAATCTCTCCCAGCAGCCTCAGGAGCAGTGGATTAAATCTCCACAGTCAACTTGATGTACCCTGCATCTGTGGAATACCTGAAGAGACAACGAATGATCCCAAATTGAGGGGGTGGACTTTGGGAGAAAACGATATACATTTTTTTTCTCTTTTTCTGAGTGTGTATGTGTATGCTTCTGCGTGTGATTCTGTCTGTATAGCTTTGCTTTTACCATTTGTCCTAGGGTTCTGCCTGTACATTTTTGTTTCTTTTACTTTTTAAAAAAAATTTTATTTTAATAACTTTATTTTACTTTATTTTCTTCTTTCTTTCTTTCTTTCTTTCTTTTTTCCTCCCTTTTATTCTGAGCTGTGGGGATGACAGGCTCTTGCTGCTCCAGCCAGGCATGAGGGCTGTGCCTCTGAGGTGGGAGAGCCAAGTTCAGGACATTGGTCCACAAGAGACCTCCCAGCTGCACGTAATATCAAACGGCGAAAATCTCCAAGAGATCTCCGTCTCAAAGCCAAGACCCAGCTCCACTCAACGACTAGCAAGGTACAGTGCTGGACACCCTAAGCCAAACAACTAGCAAGACAGGAACACAACCCCATCCATTAGCACAGAGGCTGCCTAAAATCATAATAAGTCCACAGACACCCCATAATAAGTCCACCAGATGTGGACCTGCCCACCAGAAAGACAAGATCCAGCCTCATCCACCAGAACACAGGCACTATCCCCTCCACCAGGAAGCCTACACAACCCACTGAACCAAGCTTAGCTACTGGGGACAAATACCAAAAACAACAGGAACTACGAACCTGCAGCCTGTGAAAAGGAGACCCCAAACACAGTAAGTTAAGCAAAATGAGAAGACAGAGAAACACACAGCAGATGAAGGAGCAAGATAAAAACCCACCAGACCTAACAAATGAGGAGGAAAGAGTCAGTCTACCTGATAAAGAATTCCGAATAATGACAGCAAAGATGATCCAAAATCTTAGAAATAGAATGGAGAAAATACAAGAAACGTTTAACAAGGACATAGAAAAACTAAAGAGCAAAGAAACAGTGATGAACAACACAATAAATGAAATTTAAAATTCTCTCGAAGGGATCAATAGCAGAATAACTGAGGCAGAAGAACGGATAAGTGACCTGGAAGATAAAATAGTAGAAATAACTACTGCAGAGCAGAGTAAAGAAAAAAGGATGAAAGGAATTGAAGACAGACTCAGAGACCTCTGGCACAACATTAAATGCACCAACATTCAAATTATAGGGGTCGCAGAAGAAGAAGAGAGAAAGAAAGGGACTGAGAAAATATTTGAAGAGATTATAGTTGGAAACTTCCCTAATATGGGAAAGGAAATGGTTAATCAAGTCCAGGAAGCACAGAGAGTCCCATACAGGCTAATCCAAGGAGAAACATGCCAATACACATATTAATCAAACTATCAAAAATCAAATATAAAGAAAAAATATTAAAAGCAGCAAGGGAAAAACAACACATGAAACACAAGGGAATCCCCATAAGGTTAACAGCTGATCTTTCAGCAGAAACTCTGCAAGCCAGAAGGGAGTGGCAGGATATATTTAAAGTGATGAAGCAGAAAAACCTACAACAAAGATTACTCTACCAAGCAAGGATCTCATTCAGATTTGACCAAGAAATTAAAACCTTTACAGACAAGCAAAAGCTAAGAGAATTCAGCACCACCAAACCAGCTTTACAACAAATGCTAAAGGAACTCCTCTAGGCAGGAAACACAAGAGAAAGAAAAGACCTACAATAACAACCCAAAACAATTAAGAAAATGGGAATAGGAACATACATATCGATAATTACCTTAAAGGTAAATGGATTAAATGCTCCCACCAAAAGACATAGACTGGCTGAATGGATACAAAAACAAGACCCATATATATGCTGTCTACAAGAGACCCACTTCAGACCTAGGGACACATACAGACTGAAAGTGAGGGGATGGAAAAAGATATTCCATGCAAGTGGAAATCAAAAGAAAGCTGGGGTAGCAATTCTCATATCAGACAAAATAGACTTTAAAACAAAGACTATTACAAGAGACAAGGACACTACATAATGATCAAGGAATCAATCCAAGAAGAAGATATAACAATTGTAAATATTTATGCACCCAACATAGGAGCACCTCAATACATAAGGCAAATACTAACAGCCATAAAAGGGGAAATCAACAGTAACCCAATCAGAATAGGAGACTTTAACACCCCACTTTCAAAATGGACAGATCATCCAGAATGAAAATAAATAAGGAAACACAAGCTTTAAATGACACATTAAACACGATGGATTTAATTGATATTTAGAGGACATTCCAACCTAAAACAACAGAATACACTTTCTTCTCAAGTGCTCATGGAACATCTCCAAGTATCTTTTCCGACCACAATGCTATGAGACTAGATATCAATTACAGGAAAAAAATCTGTAAAAAATACAAACACATGGAGGCTAAACAATACACTACTTAATAACCAAGAGATCACTGAAGAAAACAAGGAGGAAATCAAAAAATACCTAGAAACAAATGACAATGAAAACACGATGACCCAAAACCTATGGGATGCAACAAAAGCAGTTCTAGAAGAGAAGTTTATGGCTATACAATCCTACCTTAAGAAACATCTCAAATAACCTAACCTTACACCTAAAGCAATTAGAGAAAGCAGAACAAAAAAACCCCAAATTTAGCAGAAGGAAAGAAATCATAAAGATCCGATCAGAAATAAATGAAAAAGAAATGAAGGAAATGATAGAAAAATCAATAAAACTAAAAGCTGGTTCTTTGAGAAGATAAACAAAATTGATAAACCATTAGCCAGACTCATTAAAAAAAAAAAACAAAGGGAGATGACTCAATAGAATTAGAAATGAAAAGGAGCAGTAACAAATGACACTGCAGAAATACAAAGGATCATGAGAGATTACTACAAGCAACAACAATATGCCAAAAAATGGACAACCTGGAAGAAATGGACAAATTCTTAGAAATGCACAACATTCTGAGACGGAACCAGGAAGAAATAGAAAATATGAACAGACCAATCACAAGCAATGAAATTGAAACTGTGATTAAAAATCTTCCAACAAACGAAAGCCCATTACCAGATGGCTTCACAGGTGAATTCTATCAAACATTTAGAAAAGAGCTAACACCTATCCTTCTCAAACTCTTGCAAAATATAGCTGAGGGAGGAACACTCCCAAACTCATTCTATGAGGCCACCATCACCCTGATACCAAAACCAGACAAAGATGTCACAAAGAAAGAAAACTACAGGCCAATATCACTGATGAACATAGATGCAAAAATCCTCAACAAAATACTAGCAAACAGAATCCAACAGCACATAAAAAGGATCATACACTATGATCAAGTGGGGTTTATCCGAGGAATGCAAGGATTCTTCAATATACGCAAATCAATCAACGTGATACACCATATTAACAGATTGAAGGAGAAAAAACATATGATCATCTCAATAGATGCAGAGAAAGCTTTCAACAAAATTCAACACCCATTTATGATAAAAACTCTCCAGAAAGTAGGCATAGAGGGAACTTACCTCAACAAAACAAAGTCCATATATGACAAACCCACAGCCAACATCGTCCTCAATGGTGAAAAACTGAAAGCATTTCCACTGAGATCAGGAACAAGACAATGTGCCCACACTCACCACTATTATTCAACATAGTTTTGAAGTTTTAGCCACAGCAATCAAAGAAGAAAAGAAGTAAAAGGAATCCAAATTGGAAAAGAAGAAGTAAAGCAGTCACTGTTTGCAGATGACATGATACTATACATAGAGAATCCTAAAGATGCTACCAGAAAAATACTAGAGCTAATCAATGAATTTGGTAAAGTAGCAGGATACAAAATTAATGCACAGAAATCTCTGGCATTCCTATACACTAAGGATGAAAAGTCTGAAAGTGAAATTAAGAAAACACTCCTATTTACCACTGCAACAAAAAGAATAAAATATCTAGGAATAAACTTACCTAAGGAGACAAAAGACCAGTATGCAGAAAATTATAAGACACTGATGAAAGAAATTAAAGATGATACAAATAGATGGAGAGATATACCATGTTCTTGGATTGGAAGAATCAACAATATGAAAATGACTATCCTACCCAAAGCAATCTACAGATTCAATGCAATCCCTATCAAACTACCCATAGCATTTTTCACAGAACTAGAACAAAAAATTTCACAATTTGTATGGAAACACAAAAGACCCCAAATAGCCAAAGCAATCTTGAGAAAGAAAAATGGAGCTGGAGGAATCAGGCTCCTTGACTGCAGACTATACTACAAAGCTACAGTAGTCAAGACAATATGGTACTGGCACAAAGACAGAAATATAGATCAATGGAACAGTATAGAAAGCCCAGAGATAAACCCATGCACATATGGTCACCTTATCTTTGATAAAGGAGGGAAGAATGTACAGTGGAGAAAAGACAGCCTCTTCAATAAGTGGTGCTGGGAAAACTGGACAGCTACATGTAAAAGAATGAAATTAGAACAATCCCTAACACCATACCCAAAAATAAACTCAAAATGGATTAAAGATCTAAATTTAAGGCCAGACACTATAAAACTCTAAGAGGATAACATAGGCAGAACACCCTATGACATAAATCAGAGCAAGATCCTTTTTGACCCACCTCCTAGAGAAATGGAAATAAAAACAAAAATAAACAAATGGGACCTAATGAAACTTCAAAGCTTTTGCACAGCAAAGGAAACCATAAATAAGGTGAAAAGACAACCCTCAGAATGGGAGAAAATATTTGCAAATGAAGCAACTGACAAAAGATTAATCTCCAGAATTTATAAGCAGCTCACGCAGCTCAATATCAAAGAAACAAACAACCCAATGCAAAAATGGGCAGAAGACCTAAATAGACATTTCTCCAAAGAAGACATACAGATTGCCAAGAAACACATGAAAGAATGCTCAACATCACTAATCATTAGAGAAATGCAAATCAAAACTACAATGAGATATCATCTCACACCAGTCAGAATGGCCATCATCAAAAAATCTACAAACAATAAATGCTGGCGAGGGTGTGGAGAAAAGGGAACACTCTTGCACTGCTGGTGGGAATGTAAATTGATAACAGCCACTGTGGAGAACAGTATGGAGGTTCCTTAAAAAACTAAGAATAGAACTACCATATGACCCAGCAATTTCACTACTGGGCATATACGCTGAGAAAACCATAATTCAAAAAGAGTCATGTACCAAAATGGTCATTGCAGCTCTATTTACAATAGCCAGGACATGGAAGCAACCTAAGTGTCCATCAACAGATGAATGGGTAAAGAAGATGTGGCACATATATACAATGGAATATTACTCAGCCATAAAAAGAAATGAAATTGAATTATTTGTAGTGAGGTGGATGGACCTAGAGTCTGTCATACAGAGTGAAGTAAGTCAGAAAGAGAAAAACAAATACCATATGCTAGCACATATATATGGAATCTAACCAAAAAAATTGGTCATGAAGAACCTACGGGCAAGACGGGAATAACGACATAGACCTACTAGAGAATGGACTTGAGGATACGGCGAGGGGGAAGGGTAATCTGGGACAAAGTGAGAGAGTGGCATGGACATAGATACACCACCAAACGTAAAGTAGATAGCTAGTGGGAAGCGGCCTCATAGCACAGGGAGATCAGCTCAGTACTTTGTGACCACCTAGAGGGGTGGGATAGGGAGGGTGCGAGGGAGGGAGATGCAAGAGGGAAGAGATATGGGGACATATGTATATGTATAGCTGATTCACTTTGTTATATAGCAGAAACTAACACACCATTGTAAAGCAATTATACTCCAATAAAGATGTTAAAAAATAAATAAAAGAGCAAACAGAGGTCCACAGTGTTTCTCCACTTTCACTGTACTTACCTTTCTCCCATTCAATCTCTAGCTTGGAGTTTGAAAATAGAGGCTGTATTAGTTTCCTTTTGCTGCTGTAACAAATTTCCACAAATTTGGTGGCTTAGACAACATGAATTTCTCATCTTACAGTTCTGTAGTTGAGACATCTGAGATGGGTCTTATTGGGCTAAAATCAAGGGTCATCAGGACTGATTTCCTTTCTGGAGGCTCTAGGGGAGGATCTGTTTTCTCGACCTTTCCACCTTCCAGAGGCCACCCACACTCTTTGCCTAGTGGCCCTGTTCCATCTTCAAAGCAGCAACAGTGCACTGATTCATTCTCATATCTTATCACTCTGACACTGACTCTTCAGCCTCCTCTGTCCACTTTTAAGGGCAACTGTGATCACGTTGAGACCACCAGGATAATCCAAGCTACTCTCCCCATCTCACAGTCAGCTGACTAGCAACTTAATTCCATCTGCAACCTTAATTCTCCTCTGCCAGGTAACATAACACATTCACAGATCCTGGGAATTAGGACATAGATATCTTTGTGGGGGGATTATTCTGCTTACTACAGAGACCCACAGGCCATGGTTTTATCAGCCTAGTGTTTTATTTTTCTTTCCTCTTAAAAAAAATATTTTAAAAAATTCTTTTAGAAATTTAAGTTAAATGTTTTTAAATTGGGAGATTCTGTAAATTTTTTAAATATCCACATCTAGAAACCTCAGAGACCTAGAAACAAGGACCTGGATTTCCTCATCAAAACAAAGGCTGGTGCCCAGAGTGACTGCCTCCTTTAAATGGGGCATGGGGCTCCCAGGCTGCAGTGGTCCCCACCTCTTCCTATTGCCACATGCTCCTGGCCCACTTCAGCTTATGTGACCTGCCTTGCTCCTTTAAATTTGCAAACTCTGTACCAGGTATCTAACATCTAGGTCCCAGACTACCATTTTACTCTCTGTTCTGGACTTTAGGGACCTTCATTGTCTGTTGGCAGCATTTCCTCCTATTCAGAATTCTTCCATCTACACAGAGGTGTCCTGGCAGCCCTTCCTTCTGACTCTAGAAAGTAAATAAGGCCCACGTCTTGGGAGCGGGGTGGTATGTTTGGGTGATCACAGGCATTCACAAGCCCCTCTAGGGCCTCTACGTCATACATCTCCTCGAGAATCAGGGACCTAAGTGCATGCTGGAGCAAGGGACAAAGTTTTAATTTGCTGTCGCTCCATCAACACCCACTTCCTCTTCCTTTTTCTCTTCAGTCCTTGGTACAAGCTCTCCTCTAATGAATTTCTTTACTCTGACAACAGGCCGGCTGCTGGCTCCCAGCCAAGCAGCATGCTGGCTTTCACTGTCCTCGTGGGCCTAAGTGAAGGTTATCTCACTCTGTTTCACTTGCAGATGCTCACAGATGCGGCGCTGGCGTTAATAACATCGCCGGCCCGGCCATTCCATCTTCATCAGTGGCCATGCATCATGCGCAGACGATAAGCTGCCTGGACTGCCGGGGAGAGGAACTCTTCATTATCCAGGTCGGGCTGCGGGGCCTCCACACCAAATACCTGAAAATCACATTAGCCCGGCAAAATCTCTCCCAGTCACACTAACAGTGGTTGGAAGAAAGAGACCTTAAAGATCTAAATTGTGTTGAAACTCTTACAAAGGTCATGGCAGTGAGAGACAAGGGTGACAGCTCTGTCACTGAGTCAAGAGTTTTCCCCGCCATTGCTGCATAATACCTGTAATTTTATTCGTTTAACATTTTCCTTAGATCAACACTATATTGATTTGCTTTTCTTTAGCCCTAACCTAAGCAATAATAACCATAAGATTGAGCTTAGATGTACACATTAAAATGGACATGTTTGTTTAAATAAAATTAGGAGATTAATATTAAAATAAGAAATGTTGATTCACGTATTCTCTAAAGTTATCTTATATGCTCTTCATTGGATGCAAACCATATCACATTTTGGAAAACACGGATCTAATCTATCCTCCCAGCTCAGAACAGAATCTCACCTGAACTAAATGATCAGATTGCCCCGTTCCATTCTCTAGACTCTCTGGGTAGAGTTCCCAAAATTCTGAGGGTACCAATGCCCACAGGTACCAGCAATATTGAGAAGTCCTTTCTGACATCTCACCTAAATATTTCCATCTATAGTTGATAGTGGCAGAACTAGGAATTCTAGACCACTCAGCAAATGGCTCTAGAAGCAGTCCATCTCTAATGCAGCAGTTCCTAGCCGGCATGGCAGAAACCAGCTTGGAGCTAAAGGCTCCAAGTTTAGAGATGGACATGGCCCATATTTTAGAGGTGGACAATTAAGAAGAGATGCAAGTTTAGAAGAAGAAAAGAAGTGTGAGTAGGTTGAGGTAGACTGAACAACTATATCCTAGAGCAGAGGTTGGCAAACATTTTTCTGAAAAAGCCAGAAGGTAAATGTTTCAGGCTTTGCAGGACACATGGTCTCTGCCATAACTACTAACCTCTGTCAATGTAGTGTGAAGGCAGCCACGGACAGTGTGTAAACAAATGGGCATGGCTGTGCTCCAGTAAAACTTTATTTACAAAAACAGGCGAGGGCCATAGTTTGCTGACTCTTGTTTTAGTGGGTTGACTGAAGAGATTCACTCAATGCAGATGGCAACCTCTCTTGGTGTATGAGTCAAGTTTCTCCAGAGTAACAGAACTAATAATACATATATTTTTAATATTTATATCATCATAAATTATATATATACAATTCATATATATATGCAAACATATGATTTAAGTGTATAAAAATGTGTAATTTATACATATAGAAAAACAAATAAAATTTATATATGTATAAATCATATACATATATAACTTATACATGTATAAATTAGAGAGAGATAGTTATTATAAGGAATTAACCCACATGACTATGGAAACAACAAGTCCCAAGATCTGCAGGGTGTGTCAGCAAGCCAGAGACGTAGGAGAACTGACAATTTAGTTCCATCAGAGTCTGAAGGTCTAAGAAACAGGAGGGCCAATGATGTGGTTCCAGCCTGAAGGCTGGAAGACTTGAGACCCAGGAAGAGCCAATGTTTCAATTGGAGTCCAAAGAATGGGGAAAAAGCTAATATCCCAGCCCAAAGGCAATTAAGCAAGAAGAATTCTTTCTTACTCAGGGGAGGGCAGCCTTTTTGTTTTATTCAGGCCTTCAACTGACTGGATGAGGCCCACCCACATTGGGGCATGCAATCTGCTTTACTCTGCCTACAGATTGAAATGTTGATCTCTTCCAAAAACACCCTCACAGTCACACCCAGAATAACATTTGACCAAATATCTGGGTACCCCATGGCTCAATCAACACATAAAATTAACCATCACCCCTGGCAAGGTTTTGTCCTTGGTCCTAGGGCTGGAAGTTGTCAGACAAAGATGAAGTCCCAGATTTTCAAAGAAGGCAGAGCTGAGAGACAAGTTGGTTGTGAGAGATTTGTTAAATTTCTGAAAGATTCTAAGGATGGACACAACTTATGAAATAAAAGGCTGTCAGAGCAGGACAAAACCTTCAAGATCACGAAGCCCAAATCTTTCATTTTTCAGATAAGAAAGCTAAGCTTTAGAGAGGTCTAAAACAAAATGACAAAAGGGTTGAATAAGAAATTATACACCACAAGTTTTTTAATTAATTTCAGAAGTAGAGAACAGAAGAGATTTGACTAAACTGTATGTGGTTCACATACAAAACTAAATCTAGCAGTTTACTTATAACAGCTCAGTGAGGGTTAATAGTATGATGCAAGTCCCAATGATGGTTTTGCAGCCTCAACGTGGTTCAGTGGAAGAAGGGTACTCCAATTAAGGGAAATAATATTTCCGTATCACTTTGCCCCAGCAAACTGCTTCTGAAGTATTGCTTTCCATTGCAGACCACCCACTTTACCAGTGGCAGAATTATTACTAGGGAGGGTAATGACCCTCACTCATTGAGCATCCTCCGTGGCCAGGCCAGGCAGAGACAGGGCATTTCCGGTACTTTCATAATAGTAACCTGCTAAGGTGGCTGTTGCGGGTGGTGATGAAGGCTCAGACTATTTTAATATAGAAGCACAACAATTTTGTTTTTCTTCCCTTCCTCTACTGCCCTAGGTAGATTTGAAGTTTAAGCCCCACTTCACCCTACTCTTTCAGAGAAGGTGAGCTAGCTTTCCACTGATTTGAACTCTTGTACCCAGGAGTCGGGGAGCTGATCAAAGAGAAGTTGTCCAAGAAGACAAAGGGGTCTCTGCCCAGGAACACTGTGGGGATGGAGTGCCAGGAAGGGCACCACTTGAGCATTGAGAGTGGGAGCCTCCACTCAAGGGCGCAGCACCCATCACTGTCCTCAGAGACTACGCTGGCCACCTGAGAGAGATTCCTTGGGAACTTCACTTCACTGGAGACCACCCAGCACGTGGTCAAGATCTTTCCTGGTTTTCTTCTGATTCACACTGGACATCATACGAGTGGGGCAGGGCTCCCACGTGCCTGTACCAATGGGGAATAATCTGAAGCAGTGGAGAACGCCTGAGCTTGTACAACAATAACTCCCTCCATTATAGCGCTTTCTCCCCATTTTCAGATGACGATGCTGAGTTTCCAAAGTTAATGTACCAGCAGAACTGAACCCTTGTTTAACTCAAAGCCTATGCTTTGTCCACTATATTATACTCTCTTGATAAATGGAGTAAGTCTAAACAAGAGTGTCTAAGACACTAAAAATGCAGAGCCTAGAGCCGACTTCAGACTGAAGGCAGACAGGGAGGAAATGGGTGTCTCGCTTTGAATATTTAAAGTGTTATTACCTGAAAAATAAATGAAACTGTTCTGTGTTATTCCATGAGTAGACCTTGAATCAACTAGACGTCACAAGGAGATAAAGTTCAGCTGATAGCACTAGAGGGATCCAATATGGAATGGACTTCTTCCCTGGGTAGCGAGATATCTGTCACTGGATGTGTACAAGCAGGTGCTGAGTGAACAGGTCATGGATGTGGAATACTGAGCAGGAGATTGGGTCTTGTTCTCTGCACTCTTTCCTTACACTAAGATTCTACGATGCTAAGAAGGCAGGAATTTGGCAGAAGCTCTGAATCGTGACCTTGTTCCTGGCTCATGGTCCATGGTTCTGCTCACCCAAAGCAGCCAAAGTTCCTTATCACCAATGCATCCCTAGGAGATGCCCCCTGCCCTGCCTGCCTGCCTTCAGTCTCTGAATTAGTGCATCAGCCCTGTCTCCCACTGCCCCGAGAGCTCCTCAGCAGAATGTCTCAACCCAAGCTTCCCCTTGAACCTCCTGCTGCCTGACTCACATGCTTCAGGGGAGCCCTTGAATACTGGAGCCCAAGGGAAAGCAGGTGTCATGGGGCAGGAAGTCAAGGCACTTGTCCAACAGTAACTTTCTGGCCCCAGGAGGCCCCTGCACAACGTGGGAACAAGCACCCTGCGGAATCGAGAGAAATGGCTGCTAGTTTAGCTGTGGGGAGACCCAGCTGTTGGGACCTAGGAAGGCACTTTACAACTCTGGTACTCGGGGCCCAAATGTGCAGGGGGTAGGGCTGGACCTCCATGGTCCATTGCAGTGTGACATGCAGATTCCGGGATTCTGGGGGCATCCCTAGGCCCACAGTACCTAATGCATGTCAGCCTTCCTGAGGGCTGGTTATAATTTCTGCACAGGAAACACATATCAATATTTCTACTTTAGTACTTTATTTTTAAAAGAAAATTAGAAAGGAAAGAAGATTCAGGAATGGACCAGGCTAAGGCAGAGATGGCTAGGCATCATTCCTTCTGTGTTAGAGCCATAACCCCCCAGTATCTGTCCTCCAAGAAATAAAAACTGCCCCCCACCAGTGAAATACCACAGCAGTGTGGGGTGAGTCCCTGATGATGCTGAGATGGGGAGAGGAAGAAACCACCAGGGTTCATGGTGGTTTCATCCCCAGGGGAGGGGAGACCCAGGGACCTGGTTGTGGGGGTGGAAAAGTCACTTGGAACTCTGGGGAGACATATGGAACCCGACACTGGATAGTGTGGGGTTTACAATTCCTTCCTGGAAAAGGACCACCAACATCCCAGGTGCTCTGCTTCAAAAGGCCCCATTTAATGACCATAAATGAGACTGCTCCAAACAGCCCATCTGTCACCCAGTTTTTACAAATACTTAATTCTGTTCACGTTCTATTCCCAAGGTAAGTGGTGACACAGAGGTGTTTGCCCACCACAAATCTGTCCATTTGAATGATGAACGAATTCCTCATGTCAGGTACAGAGAGACGGCTGGGACCAGAGAAACCCCAGGGGGACCCGCCCTCAGAGAAGCCGCCTATTTAGCTCTGGTGCAGAGTCACAGCTCCTTCCTCTCCCTCCTTCAGCAAGTCATCTCCAAACGTGGGTGATGGGGCAGCCCTTCTCCACAGGGAATTCTCCCCACTGACAGAATATCAGAGAAAGAAACTATCAAGAAGTGAGAAAGAAAGGCTGCTCCCTATCTACCCTCCAGAGTGCAGGGCCTTCAACTCCTGGCTTTCCACTGCCCCTCCCTGTCCCCTTCCCCACTTTGGTTTCCAAATTTTAACTCCCTTCTGCCTTCCCCAGACCTCTTCCTGCTTCATCCAAGGAAAATCAAGGACAGTATATGGCAGTCACCCCAGGGTCTTGCTGACTCCTGATCTAAAGCCCTGCTTACCTCCGCCGTGTCATGAGCATTGAAACGTTCAGGTGAACATAAATATCTATATTATTGGGTTGGCCAAAAAGTTCGTAAGATGTTACGGTAAAACCCAAATGAACTTTTGGCAAACCCAGTATTATAAGGAGCCAGTTTTCTCTTAGACTCACACTCAGGACATACTGCACAATTTCAGGGTTTCTCACTTAGCACATGCTTTTCAATAATTATGAGGAAGAAAAAATAATAATAATTATGAGGAAGAAATGTTTTCTTTCATTTTTGGTTTCCTCTATAATTTTTTCTACCCACTGGGCTATTACTGAGATAGTAGCATTGTATTCATACTTCTGTTCCTTGAATTTTTCTCATTTAACAATGTATGCTGAATTGTTCCCTGTTAGAGCTATAGAAGTAGATCAAGTTCTAGTTCAGTCTTGTTAATGGCTGCCCAGTGTTCCACTTTATACTATAATTTATTCCATCAGTTCCATATTCCTGGGCATTTAGGTTGTTTCCAGACTTTTTTTATTCGACACAATGCTACTGTGAATATACATATATCTTTCAGCACACGTTCAAGTATATCCACAAGGATATATTCCTGGAAGTGGAATTGCTGGGTCAAAGGTATGCTCATTTAACATTTTTATAGGTAAATACAGCTAGATAGAGTACATCATAAATATAAATCTTATCAGTAGCTTGCAGAACTAAACTTCGGGCATTAACAGGTGAAAGTATCAATCCTTTGGGAATAGCTGCATATACACTCTTCACATCTTTCTACTTACCCCACACATTCTAGTTTCAAGGTGTTTGTGTTTTAGATGGCCTCTAGTTAAATAGAATTTTCTGTAATCATTGAAATACTGAGGTAGGAAAGGTTGCAGAATAATAAAAGGACAACAGAGCAGTGAGAGATCAACCTTACCTAGCTATTCCCAGTGGGTTGGACAAAATGTTCGTTCAAGTTTTTCCATAAGATGTTACAGAAAAACCCGAACGAACTTTTTGGCCAGCCCAATATTTTCTTCCCCCCTCAATCTGTGCCTGGCTTGTTAGAGACATTCAAACAATAGTTAATGAATGAATGAATGAGTGCATGCATGAATGAATGATATAACTCTGAAGACTTGCTCAAGGATCCAAGATCAGTGGTTTAAGTTTGGCCATTTTCATCTCCTTTTAGCTGCACCCTGGTGAATCAGTGCCCTTTAGATCTATTAGACTCAGTTTTGTCACTTTATGTATAGATGTATAGGCTTTGGGCTTTCATTTCAAAAACTGATTATATGCGGACAGTCTCAGTAGCCAAGAATGATAGATGAATATCCATATGCTGGTATATTTTGGAGTCGGATCAAGATCACTCAGCTCCTAATGCCTCATGATCTAGCAGAAAGGAGTTTGGAAATTGGAAAGGCTCTGAAAATGCGCTCTGGTTTGATCCACTCCCCAGCACTGAACACATAGAACAAGTAAACTGTGGCTGCAGCAGCTACCCAGTCTTTCCTGTCTTGGACTGAAGGAAATAGAGCCCACACCTAAAATTTGTTAGCTATAAACATAATTAAGAGCCATGTGACTTTAAGGTCATGGAATTTCTCCAAGCTTCAGTTTCCTCATCTGTAAAATGGGGATGAAAATAGTCATGTTCATGGTAAAGTCAATTCAGGCATCTGTAAAGCAAACAAAGCTAGTATCTTTTTTTCCCTATATCTGATCTAATCCTCCTCACAACCTCCACTGTCAACTGGGTAGTAAGTGAAAATAAATAAATAAGTAAATAAATAAATAAATCCATCGAATCCAGTGACAATCAGCCCAGTCCAACACTTAAAGGAGTTTCTTTCATTAATTCAGTCTCTTCCAGATTAATACCCAACTCACAGCATTTCACTCCCTCCTGTTCCTCCTCTCCATGGTGAGAACTGTGGCCTTTGGTGAACTTCCTGGGTAATTAAGATCCATCTGGGCACGTCCTTGTACCATCTACTGACTCCTCTGGTCTCCCTTTTCTACCTGGACGCAGGGTGGCCTGCTGCCATCCAACAATGCTATCTGTCCCTATCTGTCTCTCATGTTTTGGTCTATTCTCTTGGCTAAATCAGGGGCTAGTGGAACTTCGTGGCTGACGTGAACTCAGTTGGGCCCTTGCTGGAACTGTGAACCCCTGAAATCTGACTGTGACTCCCATTCAATCCTCAGACTAAGCCACCAGCCTCATAGTCCTCAGCTGCAGTTTCACTTCATTCCAACCACTGTGAATCCATCTCCTCACTCCCATCTGCTCCTACAATCTCTTCAGTCTGACTCTAAGCAGGCTCTGAATCTCTCTTAAGATTACATTTCTCTCACTTAAAAAAAAAATCTAATGGTAAATAGTCAAGAGTTTGTAGCTCCATGAAGTCATTAAGGATCCAGGCTTCCTTTTCTGGGCATGCTTCTTCTATGTTCAAGATCACCTCATGTTACAGAATGGCAGCTGAAGCTCCAGCTATTTTGTCCAGCTTCCAAGCAATAGCAAGAAGGATGGGGAGTGTCTCTCTGATGGGTCAGCTTCCTTTAAGGAGCCATGCCAGACGTTCTACTCAAATTTTTGCTTACATTTCATTGTCCATAATTTAGTTCTATGGCCATATCTAGCTACAATGTAGTCTTTCAACTGGATGAATTTCTGCCCCCAAAGTAGGCTTCTGTTACTTTGGAAGACAAAGGAGTAAAAAGCTGGGAGATAGCCAGCCATCACTGCTGACCTATAGGAACTTGTGCATTTATTCCATCCCATTCAGGCTCTAGAGTTCTCACTCAGTCTTTCTCTCTGCTTCGCAGCCTGGCAGCCCCAAGTTGTGGTTCATTCGGCAAGATAGTTTTCGCCATGAGTCCCAAGATATCTTCTGCTCCCAACTTGTACCTCCACCTAACAGTGCTCCCTCTCCCACAAACACACACATTCACATATCCCCCTGGACACCAGCCAGAGCAAGCAAGGTCAGGACCCGCATGCTGCTGCCACATCTTCCCCATATTTTATCCCCTTCTTCTTCCCACAACCCCAGGAACAGGATTTCCTCTTCCTTTCCCTTTCTATACTTGACCTTCCCATATACCCACAATGCACATCCCACAGCCCTGCTTCCCTTTCCCAGATACAACAGGGGAGGGAATGGCTGCCAGCCACTGTGCGGGAGAAAAATTAAAATGCACCAGCTTAATATTTTGAAAATATTATCCCTATCACACCTATGTTCTTTTTTATTTATCAAGCACATGGTAAGCATATAGGCCTTTTGATGAATAATAGCAGTGTCATGGGAATCAAAATGAGATAAAATATGGAAATCTCTTGCCATGATGCATGACATACTATATATGCTTAATAAATGTTAGCCATTATTGTTATTATTATTATTTAAATAATAGGACACAGTCTTCTGTGTCCAGAAGTCTTCTGAGGCAGAAGACTGCCTCAGTCTTCTCTCTCCCAGACAAACATGCTACATGCATGGCTCCGCATCACAGAGACATCATTATGCTCAATCACGGCCTTTTTTGTTTTGCTTGGTTTCAAACCCTATTTTCTGGAAACAGGAGGAATTTTTTCCTAAGGAAAGGAGGTGGTACTTAGAGACCTAACTCCTAATTAACTTTGTTACTGGATGCCCTGTAACTGTGAGCAAGTCACTTTCTTTAGGGAAGGGGGCTAATTGGAAGAAGGAAGATTGATGAAGGTTAGCATGGATGGCAATGTGGAATTATGGCTGGAGGCTGGGTCAGCTGAAGTCAGGCCGTTCCAAATTGCACCTCGCCGTGGACTCTAAATTATTTCTTATCTCCCGCACTTTGTGTGTTTGTGTAACAGCAGCTTGAGAGAGAGTATGAGTTAAATAAGGCAAGATGAGAATTGATCTATTGAAAGTCAATCAGGGGGTTGGCTCAGGCAGACTGGGAGGGAGTTGCCAGAGGCTCTGGACTGGAATTGCATTTAAACAGATTTGAAAAAAGTGTTAGGAGGAGAATAGGGATGTACATTCAGCTTACTCAAGTGTATTTGGGCCTCGGAGTCCACCAGGTGCATCAGATTTTCTAGGGTTGAGCAGGAAATCCCCAGAGATTGGTAGCTGTAAATAAGGAGGTCGTTTTAATGTAGGGAAAATATGAATGAGCAAATTTGTAAAGAGTTATAGTTCAGTTACGTTCAAGTACAGCACATAGACATCCAACAAAAATGTCAACAAATGCTTTAAATAGCCTCAGAAAATGATATTGCAAGGGCCCAACCCTGACAGGGCAGGGATTTCTCAGACCCACGGAATTTCTAGGTTGTAGCGGATGAGCAGGGCAGTTGAGGTAGGAGGTGATGGGCAGGGTTTGGGAGGACAGGAAAGTGGCATTAGGGGTTCAGCATAGAAATGGTGTTCTCTGAAGAGTCTTGAGGCAAGTTGGTCCCCATTTCATCTAGTCTCCCACACAAACAAGCTGAATTAGGTGTAGTCAGCCAAATGTGGAAGTACTTATGTTGATTTTACATTTCAGGGGAGGGCAGTGTTCCTGGTGGGAAAGGACTCTCATAGTAATATCTGAAATTCATCTACTATTGGGGAAAAGAGGAGGAGGGCATGAATGTAGGTGGAACTGAAACCAACCCTCAGGATGGGTCAGGGAATGGATTGGGGAAATGTCAGATGAAGGTCTGGGTTTCCTAGTTGACACTAATGTTTATTTATTAATAGCTGACACAGAATGACCCCTTTCACACATCATCTCATTTAAATCACACAGCAAACATAGGAAACAGGTAATATTATTATCTCCATTTTATAGATGATGAAACGGGGGCACACAGAGGTCAAGAAATTTATCTAAAATCACAGATTTTGCAAATGGTAAAGTTAAGATTTGAATCCAAGGAGTCTGACTCCAGAGACCCCTGTTATCACAGTAATATGTCATAAAACAATATTTGCTCTACCAAAAATCCCAACAGTAAAATTTATAAATCAGGGAACTGATCCTTTTACCATTAGCTATAAAGTACTAGATTAGCATAAATTTCCGTAAGGTAATTTTCAGCTAATTACTTTACAGAATTGTTACTTCCACTCAGAGCTGTCCTTCAGTAAGTAAGTTAATTTTTTTCTGCATTTTAGAATAATTGCCTCTGATTTGTGTCTTTAGCTCAGATCTACCTTTTCATTTAAAGAGCCAGTGTCCAGGAAATAAGTTCAGACCAACCAAAGGGTGAGGAGTTACCCTAAAGTTGCATTTTGAGCTCCAACTGGGTTTTGAGATTTCCCTCTGACAGCCTGGCCTGGAGATCCCTACAGGACCTAGCACAGGGCCTGGTTCCTTCCCAGTAACTGAGAACTAAAAGACTGAATAGAATCCGAGGGAATTTCAGACTCATATTTTCATTCATTGACTCTGAGAACTACCTTCTAGCAGCTGTCACTTTCTCCAAGATGTTTGAGCTTTATTGTCAGAAATACGAATCGCCTAAGCTGTTCTGTGTTCATATTTTACAACTCATTTTGAGAATTAATATTTTATAAGAAAATTATTTTGATTCAAAATGTGACTTTTAAAAGGTTTATGGTATTCTTAAGTGTAATTTTTATTATGCCTTGGGGCCAGTAGCTTTTCTAGAGGAACATAGTATAGTTATTGATGTATTGTACCCCTTGTGAATTTCCCTTCATGTTCTGAGACTGAAACAGGAGAAACTATTTTCTGTACATAATTTATTACCTTCTTTCCACCTCTAACCCTCCTTTTACCTGGCTGCCTCTTTTTTTCCTTTCAGTGCAAAATAAATAAAATAACCACCATTACCAGTAAAAGAAAAAAAAGAAGCTTAACAGGTCATGTTTTAGCCAAGCCTAAGTTAAATTAATAGAACTGGAAGATACTCATCAAGACCTAGGAAGGTAGATGTGAAAAACTATACTCTCAGTTCTACCCCAGTCTAATGTCCTTCCCTCTTGATCATTATTTCCCTTCTCTCTTCCCTGGTCTATGTTGAAATGACTGATCTCCTTTTCCATCTTCCACATGACAGACAGGCAGGCATCAATCTTCAGCTGAAGTAGTTGCCTGATGCTCTTCTAGAGGATCTAGAATGCTAAAGTCCCCAAATTCAAACTGGAGATGCTCAAGTCCCTGTATCAGTTAGTTAATGATGTATAATAAACCACCCTCAAATATGGGGGCTTTAAAAAAAAAAAACCTACTGATTATTTCTCATGGTCTATGGATTGGGTTGGCAGGCTGTCTGATCTAAGCCAGGTTTGGCCAATCTTAGCTGGGCTCTCTCATGCATCTGTGGTCAGCTAGTGGGCTAGCTGGTCTAAATGGCCTTGCATGAGACAGTTCTGCTCTCTTCCACATACCTTTCACAGCCCTCTTGTAGGCTATGTTCTCACGATGGTGGCCGGGGTCCAAGAGGAAAAGAAGAAATGCACATGTGCTTCTCAAGCTTCTGCTTGCACCAGGTTTGGTAACATGCCCCTGGCCAAGCCAAGTCACATGTCTAAGCCTGGAATTAATGTAGGAGGGGACCAAGAGTTACAGGGCAGACAGCCTGATACTGGGAGACCAATATGGAGGCCATAAATGCAATCAATCTACCATAGTTCCCAAATTAAAACCTGAAAATGAGCAAAAAGTGACATTTGAAAGCAAAACATGGCTGTTCCACATTATTTGCAGATTCTATATTTGAGAATTTGCTTACTTGCTAAAATTTGTTTGTAACCTCAACCTCATTACTTGGGGGCACTTTCACAGTCATTCTTGTACATGCGCAGAGCAGTGGAAACTTTGAGTTGCCAGATGCATACATGCCCTGGGCTGAGATTGAACAAGGTGATGCTCTGAAATTGAACAAGTTGATGTTCTGCCTTCTTGTTTTGGCTCTCACACTGCAAGCAAGTGTCCTTTTCACAGTATGTTTAGTGCCAAGGTTTTGGCATTTTTTTGTCCTTTTTATTGGTGATTTCACTGTTTAAAATGTCCCCCCAGTGTAGTGCTGAAGTGCTATCTGGTGTTCCCAAGCATGGGAAGGCTGTGATGTGCCTTAAGGAGAAAAAAACATAAGCTTTGTTCAGGAATGAGTTACACTGCTGTTGACCATGAATTCAATGTTAATGAGTCAACAATATATATTAAATAAGGTGTTTTTAAGCAGACAGACACATAAAACAAGGTTATGTATTGATCAGATGAAAATGTGACCAGAGGCTCACAGGAACCTAACCCTGTATTTCCCCTAAGAGCAATGGTTCAATACTCACTAATTTAGTGTTTGCAGAGACTTCATAGAATATAATTGCCACAAATAATAAGAATCACCCGTGCTTCCATTTATTTTTGAGATTCTAAAAAAAGATTTTATCTTCTAAAAAAGATTTTAAAATAACAAAAGCTATATTCTTAATTCCATACATAATTCCACACTTCTGAAAAGCAGAACAAAAACAACTCTCTCATGTAGATACCAACCTGGACTTACACAAAACAATCTTTTGTTCTAAGCAGAACATTTTAGGAATACACTCACTCATTGATGAAGGGACACATTAGTGAGATTCTTAATGGCATTCAACAAATGGTTATTGAGCTCCTCCTATGAATAACTCTAGCTGGGGCTTAATTTTGTAGTAAATGGATGAAAACTCTGAAAGAATTATAAAGATTCCAAAGAGTAAACTGGGGTTCAAATGTGTTAATGAGTCTTTTTCTTGAATGAAAATATTGAGCAAGAAAGAAAGGCACAATCATAAAATTATTCCTGTAATGAAAGCCAAGGAAAAACAGGATTCAACACGAATACAGTTTTCAGGAATACACCTATTATATATGGAAGTTCAAAGGCATTTTGTCTGTTAGAACACCTGGTATCCCCAAAGAGCTCTGAGCCCCATATTTGCGCTTCAACATTGGGTGTGATGAAGAGGCCAGAGAGCTCCATGTTTAAAAGCTCAGTCTCTGCAGTCGGCCAGATCCGGGTCTGGGTCCTGGCTCCACGTTATTGGTTGGATGACATGGCAAAAGACACTCCCTCTGTAGGCCCCAGTTTCTTCATTTGTAAAATGAGAATCCTAAGAGTAATAGTATGAATATAATCAGACATTTTTTGAGTGCTGATCAGTTCCCTGGTACCCTGCTGGGAGCTTTCCTTACATTGCCTCATTTAATCCACACAACTGTCCTATGAGGGGGTGCTATCACTACTCCCCATTTTATGCATGAAAAAATAGAGGCAGAGAGAAGTTAAATGATCTTGCTAAGATTTAGAGTTGGCAGAGTCAGAATTTGATCCTAGGAATATGACTCCACCTTCCTCATGATGTGGTTTGTGAAGATTAAATGAGATAATGCACATAAAATGCTCAGCACAGTGCCAGGCATGTGATAAGCACATATAATAAATTTTTCAAGGATTTTTTAAACTAAGAGTGCCCTACCCTTTCCCCACTCCCACTGCAACCAACAGATCTGCAATACATAGGGCTGTGTAGGGGGTTTGTGTGGGTACTCTGTTTATGCTGAATTCTACTCCAGTTGAAAGCACCACAGGAAAGAGTCTTACCTCACCAGGGAAAGCATTCCAAATAACCCCCTGGAGAAATCTCTATTTGTCTTCATGAATGGAAGATAATAAATACAAGTTGGGAGATCAGACCCAAGATTTGTGTTTTAACAATTTCTCTCATTGAGGTTAAAACTTCCAGCGATTTATCTCAACCCTTCTTGAACCTGTTTGTTTAACTACCTGATATTGTTACTTATTTTTTGTCCCAATCTCAGATATAAGTATATTGTTTTTAGGGAAAACATTTTAAGTAAAGTCAAGCCAGCTGTATAAGCCAAACTTCTGACAGGCCCAAATTAAACAACTTTGGTATCTTCTGGGTTTTCATTCCTTGTAGGAAGGGGAACTAGAGAGAAAATGAAGATTATCTCGAATACCACTTTCACTTACATACCTTTCTTTCTTATTTTAATGCCTGTATAATCAAATTGTCACCATCATGTTTCTCCTAGTCCTGTACTTGAAGGTTGGGTAGACACAGGTATGAGCAGGAATCACTGACTGTCCTTTCACCTCCAGCAAACAAGATCCCTTCTGGCTCTGTCTCCTGTCCTAACTAGGCCTTCAGGGGATCCTGACAACTCAGGCAACCCATGAGGTGGCAGAACCCATGAAAGAAACAAAAAGGAAGGAAAACACTCCCTGGTCATTATCAGAAATTATGTGCTGGCTGAAAGAGCCTGAGTTATTCAGTATGCCCTGAGCGTCAGTCTGAAAGAACACTCTGCAGCTATTAACAAGACTGAAGTGGAATGATATACGCTAGTATGAAACAACTGCCAGCACATACTGTTAAGTAAGAAAACTCAAGCATGTGTATATACCATTTTACAGAGCTGTATACGCATAGACTCTTGATCCAGAAGACATATACAAAACTAGTAATAGTGGTTACCTCAGGGGAAAGGGTTAAGTGTGAAGGTAGACTTGTTTTTCAACCTACATCATATTGTACTTTGAATTTTTTATAAAGAATTTATGGGAGATATGGGAACATATGTATATGTATAACTGATTCACTTTGTTGTAAAGCAGAAACTAACACACCATTGTAAAGCAATTATACTCCAATAAAGATGTAAAAAAAAAAAAAAAAGAAAAAGAACTTTTGAACAATCAATTGTGAGGTGGAGGCTCTACTTGGAACCACAGCGACCTCCCATTTGGGTGATCTACTCTCCCCAAATGTGGAAGAGCAGAAAACTGAGGAGATATGAGCCCTCAGAGCAGAAGAAGAGAAATCTAGAAAGAGTTCTGAGAAGATGTTCCCCAGATTGACATTCATGACTTCCCCTATTACTATCCTCCTGTATAGACTTGTCTCTTTCATATATTAGCACAAAGAATGCAAAATGAGATCCATGTAAAGATAGTACCTAACAAGTAAGAAACGAACCTACCAAATGACAGCAGATTTTTAGAAAACCATTCAGAAAGAGAAGCACTTCAGAAAAGAAGAAAAATTCATATACTTAACTTTATTTTTTTTTTTGCGGTACGCGGGCCTCTCACTGTTGTGGCCTCTCCCGTTGCAGAGCACAGGCTCCAGACGTGCGGGCTCAGCGGCCATGGCTCACGGGTCTAGCTGCTCCGCGGCATGTGGGATCTTCCCGGACTGGGGCACGAACCCGTGTCCCCCGCATCGGCAGGTGGACTCTCAACCACTGCGCCACCAGGGAAGCCCTACTTAACTCTATTTTTAAAGAAAGAGAACTTAGGCTCTTTGGGGAGAGAGAGATAGAGAAAAGAAAAGAAACCAGACAATCAAAGATTAGAGTATGAAACAACAAAAGGAATCTAAATATAAACTGAAGTAGCACTGGAAAAAATTTAAGATAACAGTAAAAGCATAGGAATGAAAGTCACAACAGGGGCAGCAAGAAGAATAGCTAATACTGAAAACACAGCTAGGGTATGGAGGTAGAGATATAGCTTAAGACATTTGTATACAAAGAAATGAAAAAAAAAAGAGATTATAGAAAAGACGACAGGTGGGTGAGGGGGTTCATCATGTGTATAACTGATATTCCTAAAGTGGAGAACAAATATTCAAGATAACAAAAAAGAAAAGTTTTCTGAAATAAAGGGAAATATGAATCCACTGATTAAAATCTGCAGAAAATAGAATTTTTGTTCAAGGAAAACTACAGTCTCAAATTTGAACCATATCTTAGTGGAGACCATGAAGTTCAAGAATAATAATAAAAAAAAAAAACTCCTATGGGCATTCAGAAATTAAAAGCATGTTTCCCAAAGAGAAAATGGCTGACCTCAGCCTTCTCCATACCAACATTCAATGCAAGAAGAAGGTGGAACCATATCTAAAGAATTCTGATGCGGAAAATGTGTGGCCCAAGAATTATATGCTTTACGTCTAAAGATAATTTTAATAATGCAAAGAATCTGATAACATAGCACTTATGAGCCCTTCTTTAAAAAAAGACACAATAACAAAATCCAGCCAACCCAAAGGTAAGTAAAAAATATTTGAAATCATGTTATGAACAGGAAAGTCATGGATGAAAGGACTGTTGGTGACCACTGAGTGTGTCATTACATTCCCAGAACTCAGTTCTATATAAGTTATAAATCTCAGTAATACAAAAAATAATAATAATAAAAAAGTGAAATGAGGGGAAGAAGCTGGGAGGAAGTGTGAAATATAAATTTTCCTTTCTTTCATGATGAGGTATAAATCTGTCCAACATTGATAAAGAAAAAGAGGTTTAACAATCAAAGTTTCAAATATTATCATTAGAAGTGGGAAGACAAAGCAAAGCAAAGAATACACAGAACAAATAGCCAAAATAAATTTTGCAGCCACAATATAAACAGAAAACATAGATATACTCTAACCAAATATATATTGTGATAAAATTAAGTGCAACAAATATATGTTATAAAATATAAATGTAAACGAGATCGATTTACATAATAAAAGAAAAAGACTATCAGTCTGGATTAGCAAAACTCGTCTATTTAGCCTGCTACTAGTGAAAACAAAGGAGGCTTGGATAAAAAATTTATGATACATTCATATCACAGAATATCTGACAGTCATTAAGAAAGAACTGGATATGTAAGAAATGATGCAGAAAGAAACCCAAAATAAATTAATAGAAAAATATTATAAGAATAATGCATGTTACTCCATTTGTATTTTGCAAAGGATATATGTTGTACAAATACATACTTGTACATCTGTCTGCATATATATGTGTATACATATGCATTTGCTACATGTGTGTGTGTTCAGTGTTATAGCAATGGGGAAGGTGAGCTGGTGAGAGCAGTCCACCCCATAAGGAAGAGTATTTTATCACTAACATTGTTTAGAATTGCTGGTGTATGGTGCTAATAAAAAGCAGACTGACTTTTAGGAGGCTTCATTAGTTTTCGCACTTCTCTTCTAACAATGCACTTATTTATTCTCTGCACCTGAGGTGGACCATTCCAATTTCCTTGCTCTTGGCATGTGTGCACATGCGCGTACAGGCGAACTTGCGCTTAGTAGCTGGATGATACACAACACACAGTTAATAGTGGTCACACCTAGGAGTAGAGTTGGAGGACGTTTGAAGAGCAGACAACTTATAAACTTTTCTGTACTAACAGGAAAAATTTTAAATGAGAGTGTATCTCTTTATAATACAGCTTTAATCAGTAATAAAAATGAGAAGAGTATTAAAGAGATCTACTTGGGACTAAATTGCCCTGGAGCCCAAGGGGAGGGCGGCCTCACTAAGGCTGCCGGCTCTGGAGGGGCCCCGTCGGCCAAAGCCGCGACAGTCCTTGGGACCGCGGGCCAGTTTTGGTGATGATGGGATGCCGTCCGAGATATGACTTCATTAAACACAACAGAGTGAGCACAACTTGGAGGAGCTTCAAGATGGCGGAAGAGTAAGACGCGGAGATCACCTTCCTCTCCACAAATACATCAGAAATACATCTACGTGTGGAACAACTCCTACAGAACACCTACTGAACACTGGCAGAAGACCTCAGACCTCCCAAAAGGCAAGAAAATCCCCACGTACCTGGGTAGGGCAAAAGAAAAAAGAATAAACAGAGACAAAAGGATAGGGACGGGACCTGCACCAGTGGGAGGGAGCCGTGAAGGAGGAAAGGTTTCCACACACTAGGAAGCCCCTTCACAGGCAGAGACTGCGGGTGGCGGAGGGGGAAGCTTCGGGGCTGCGGAGGAGAGCACAGCAACAGGGGTGTGGAGGGCAAAGCGGAGAGATTCCCGCACAGAGGATCGGTGCCGACCAGCACTCACCAGGCCCAGAGGCTTGTCTGCTCACCCGCCAGGGCAGGCGTGTCTGGGAGCTGAGGCTCGGGCTTCGGTCAGAGCGCAGGGAGAGGGCTGGGGTTGCCGGCATGAACAGAGCCTGAAGGGGCTAGTGCACCATGGCTAGACGGGAGGGAGTCTGGGAAAAAGTCTGGACCTGCCGAAGAGACAAGAGACTTTTTCTTGCCTCTTTGTTTCCTGGTGCGCGAGGAGAGGGGATTAAGAGCGCTGCTTAAAGGAGCTCCAGAGACGGGCGCGAGCCGCGGCCATCAGCACAGACCCCAGAGACGGGCATGAGACTTTAAGGCTGCTGCTGCTGCCGCCACCAAGAAGCCTGTGTGCGAGCACAGGTCACTATCCCCACCTCCCCTCCCGGAAGCCTGTGCAGCTCGCCACTGCCAGGGTCCCAGGATCCAGGGACAACTTCCCCGGGAGAACACATGGCACCCATCGCGCTGGTGCAACGTCACGCCGGCCTCTGCCGCTGCAGGCTAGCCCGGCATCCGTACCCCTCCCCCCCTCCCCGCGCCGGAGTGAGCCAGAGCCCCCGAATCAGCCGCTCCTTTAACCCTGTCCTGTCTGAGTGAAGAACAGACTCCCTCAGGACACCTACACACAGAGGCTGGGCGAAATCCAAAGCTGACCCCGGGAGCTTTGCGAACAAAGAAGAGAAACGGAAATCTCTCCCAGAAGCCTCAGGAGCAGTGGATTAAATCTCCACACTCAACTTCATGTACCCTGCATCTGTGGAATACCTGAATAGACAACGAATCATCCCAAACTGAGGCAGTGAACTTTGGGAGAAATGATATATATATATTTTTCCCTTTTTCTCTTTTTGTGAGTGCGTATGTGTATGCTTCTGCGTGTGATTTTGTCTGTACAGCTTTCTTTTACCATTTGTCCTAGGGTTCTGTCTGTCTGTTTTCTTTTTTTCATTACTTGAAAAAAATTTTTTTCTTAATAATTATTTTTTATTTTAATAACTTTATTTTATTTTACTTTATTATATTTTATTTTATTTTATCTTCTTCTTTCTTTCTTTCTTTCTTTTCTCCCTTTTATTCTCAGCTGTGTGGAGGACAGGCTCTTGGTGTGCCAGCCAGGCATCAGGGCTGTGCCACTGAGGTGGTAGAGCCAAGTTCAGGACACTGGTCCACAGGAGACCTCCCAGCTCCATGTAATATCAAACAGGGAAAATCACATAGAGATCTCCATCTCAATGCCAAGACCCAGCCCAACTCAACGCCCAGCAAGCTACAGTGCAGGACACCCTATGCCAAACAACTACCAAGACAGGAACAGAACCCCATCCATTCGTACAGAGGCTGCCTAAAATCATAATAAGGCCACAGACACCCCAAAACACACCACCAGACGTGGACCTGCCCACCAGAAAGACAAGATCCAGCCTCATCAACCAGAACACAGGCACTAGTCCCCTCCACCAGGAAGCCTACACAACCCACTGAACCAACCTTAGCCACTGGGGACAAACACCAAAAACAATGGGAACTACGGAACTGCAGCCTGTGAAAAGAAAACCCCAAACACAGTAAGTTAAGCAAAATGAGAAGACAGAAAAACACACAGCAGATGAAGGAGCAAGATAAAAACCCACCAGACCTAACAAATGAAGAGGAAATAGGCAGTCTACCTGATAAAGAATTCAGAATAATGATAGTAAAGATGATCCAAATTCTTGGAAATAGAATAAAGAAAATACACGAAACGTTTAACAAGGACGTAGAAGAACTAAAGAGGAAACAAACAGAGATGAACAACACAATAAATGAAATTAAAAATTCTCTCAAAAGGGTCAATAGCAGAATAACTGAGGCAGAAGAATGGATAAGTGACCTGGAAGATAAAATAGTGGAAATAACTACAGCAGAGCACAGTAAAGAAAAAAGAATGAAAGGAATTGAAGACAGACTCAGAGACCTCTGGCACAATATTAAACACACCAATATTCGAATTATAGGGGTCCCAGAAGAAGAGAAAAAGAAACAGACTGAGAAAATATTTGAAGAGATTATAGTTGAAAACTTCCCTAATATGGGAAAGGAAATAGTTAATCAAGTCCAAGAAGCACAGAGAGTCCCATACAGGATAAATCCAAGGAGAAACACACCAAGACACATATTAATCGAAGTATCAAAAATTAAATACAAAGAACAAATATTAAAAGCAGCAACGGAAAAACAACAAGTAACACATAAGGGAATCCCCATAAGGATAACAGCTGCTCTTTCTGCAGAAACTTTGCAAGCCAGAAGGGAGTGGCAGGACATATTTAAAGTGATGAAACAGAAAAACCTACAAGCAAGATTACTCTACCCAGCAAGGATCTCATTCAGATTTGACCAAGAAATTAAAAGCTTTACAGACAAGCAAAAGCTTAGAGAATTCAGCACCACCAAACCAGCTTTACAACAAATGCTAAAGGAACTTATCTAGGCAGGAAACACAAGAGAAGGAAAATACCTACAATAATAAACCCAAAATAATTAAGAAAATGGTAATAGGAACATACATATCAATAATTACCTTAAAGGTAAATGGATTAAATACTCCAACCAAAAGACATAGATTGGCTGAACGAATGCAAAAACAAGACCCGTATATATGCGGTCTAAAGGAGACCCACTTCAGACCTAGGGACACA
The DNA here is from genome assembly GCF_059928025.1 of Delphinapterus leucas. NCBI lineage: Eukaryota > Metazoa > Chordata > Mammalia > Artiodactyla > Monodontidae > Delphinapterus > Delphinapterus leucas. The sequence goes on along the minus strand of NC_143131.1, from coordinate 54,263,857 downwards.
TACAGACTGAAAGTGAGGGGATGGAAAAATATATTGCATGCAAATGGAAATCAAAAGAAAGCTGGAGTAGCAATTCTCATATCAGACAAAATGGACTTAAAAACAAAGACTATTATGAGAGACAAAGAAGGACACTACATAATGATCAAGGGATCAATCCAAGAAGAAGATGTAACAATTGGAAATATTTATGCACCCAACATAGGAGCACCTCAATACATAAGGCAAATACTAACAGCCATAAAAGGGGAAATCAACAGTAATACAATCATAGTAGGGGACTTTAGCACCCCACTTTCACCAATGCACAGATCATCCAAAATGAAAATAAATAAGGAAACACAAGCTTTAAATGATACATTAAATAAGATGGACTTAATTGATATTTATAGGACATTCCATCCAAAAACAACAGAATACACATTGTTCTCAAGTGCTCATGGAACATTCTCCAGGATCATATCTTGGGTCACAAATCACGCCGTGGTAAATTTAAGAAAATTGAAATCGTATCAGGTGTCTTTTCTGACTGCAACGCTATGAGACTAGGTATCAATTACAGGAAAAAATCTGAAAGAAATACAAACACATGGAGGCTAAACAACACACTAGTTAATAACCAAGAGATCACTGAAGAAATCAAAGAGGAAGTCAAAAAATACCTAGAAACAAATGACAATAAAAACAAAATGACCCAAAACCTATGGGATGCAGCAAAAGCAGTTCTATGAGGGAAGTTTATACCTATACAAGCCTACCTTAAGAAACAAGAAACATCTCAAATAAACAACCTAAGCTTACACCTAAAGCAATTAGAGAAAGAAGAACAAAAACACCCCAAAGTCAGCAGAAGGAAAGAAATCATAAAGATCAGATCAGAAATAAATGAAAAAGAAATGAAGAAAATGATACCAAAGATCAATAAAACTAAAAGCTGGTTCGTTGAGAAGATAAACAAAATTGATACACCATTAGCCAGACTTATCAAGAAAAAATGGGAGAAGACTCAAATCAATAGAATTAGAAATGAAAAAGGAGAAGTAACAACTGACACCGCAGAAATACAAAGGATCATGAGAGATTACTACAAGCAACTACATGCCAATAAAATGGACAACCTGGAAGAAATGGACAAATTCTTAGAAATGCACAACCTTCCGAGACTGAACCAGGAAGAAATAGAAAATATGAACAGACCAATCACAAGCACTGAAATTGAAACTGTGATTAAAAATCTTCCAACAAACAAAAGTCCACTACCAGATGGCCTCAGAGGCGAATTCTATCAAACATTTACAGAAGCGCTAACACCTATCCTTCTCAAACTCTTCCAAAGTATAGCAGAGGGAGGAACACTCCCAAACTCATTCTATGAGGCCACCATCACCCTGATACCAAAACCAGACAAGGATGTCACAAAGAAAGAAAACTACAGGCCAATATCACTGATGAACATAGATGCAAAAATCCTCAACAAAATACTAGCAAACAGAATCCAACAGCACATTAAAAGGATCATACATTATGATCAAATGGGGTTTATCTCAGGAATGCAAGGATTCTTCAATATACGCAAATCAATCAATGTGATACACCATATTAACAAATTGAAGGAGAAAAACCATATGATCATCTCAATAGATGCAGAGAAAGCTTTCGACAAAATTCAACACCCATTTATGATAAAAACTCTCCAGAAAGTAGGCATACAGGGAACTTTCCTCAACATAATAGAGGCCATATATGACAAACCCACAGCCAACATCATCCTCAATGGTGAAAAACTGAAACCATTTCCACTAAGATCAGGAAGAAGACAAGGTTGCCCACTCTCACCACTATTATTCAACATAGTTTTGAAGTTTGAGCCACAGCAATCAGAGAATAAAAGGAAATAAAAGGAATCCAAATTGGAAAAGAAGTAAAGCTGTCAGTGTTTGCAGATGACATGATACTATACATAGAGAATCCTAAAGATGCTACCAGAAAACTACTAGAGCTAATCAATGAATTTGGTAAAGTAGCAGGATACAAAATTAATGCACAGAAATCTCTGGCATTCCTATACACTAATGATGAAAAATCTGAAAGTGAAATGAAGAAAACACTCATATTTACCATTGCAACAAATGAAATAAAATATCTAGGAATAAACTTACCTAAGGAGACAAAAGACCTGTATGCAGAAAATTATAAGACACTGATGAAAGAAATTAAAGATGATACAAATAGATGGAGAGATATACCATGTTCTTGGATTGGAAGAATCAACAATATGAAAATGACTATCCTACCCAAAGCAATCTACAGATTCAATGCAATCCCTATCAAACTACCACTGGCATTTTTCACAGAACTAGAACCAAAAATTTCACAATTTGTATGGAAACACAAAAGACCCCGAATAGCCAAAGCAATCTTGAGAAAGAAAAATGGAGCTGGAGGAATCAGGTTCCCTGACTTCAGACTATACTACAAAGCTACAGTAATCAAGACAGTATGGTACTGGCACAAAGACAGAAATATAGATCAATGGAACAGGATAGAAAGCCCAGAGATAAACCCACGCACATATGGTCACCTTATCTTTGATAAAGGAGGCAAGAATATACAATGGAGAAAAGACAGCCTCTTCAATAAGTGGTGCTGCAGAAACTGGACAGGCACATGTAAAAGAATGAAATTAGATCACTCCCTAACACCATACACAAAAATAAGCTCAAAATGGATTTAAGACCTAAATGTAAGGCCAGACACCATCAAACTCTTAGAGGAAAACATAGGCAGAACAATCTATGACATAAATCACAGCAAGATCCTTTTTGACCCACCTCCTAGAGAAATGGAAATAAAAACAAAAATAAACAAATGGGACCTAATGAAACTTAAAAGCTTTTGCACAGCAAAGGCAACCATAAACAGGACAAAAAGACAGCCCTCAGAATGGGAGAAAATATTTGCAAGTGAAGCAACTGACAAAGGATTAATCTCCAGAATTTATAAGCAGCTCACGCAGCTCAATATCAAAGAAACAAACAACCCAATGCAAAAATGGGCAGAAGACCTAAATAGACATTTCTCCAAAGGAGATATACAGATTGCCAACAAACACATGAAAAAATGCTCAACATCATTAATCATTAGAGAAATGCAAATCAAAACTACAATGAGGTATCACCTCACACCGGTCAGAATGGCCATCATCAAAAAATCTACAAACAATAAATGCTGGAGAGGATGCGGAGAAAAGGGAACCCTCTTGCACTGTTGGTGGGAATGTAAATTGATACAGCCACTATGGAGAACAGTATGGCAGTTCCTTAAAAAACTAAAAATAGAACTACCATACGACCCAGCAATCCCACTACTGGGCATATACCCTGAGAGAACCATAATTCAAAAAGAGTCATGTATCAAAATGTTCATTGCAGGTCTATTTACAATAGCCAGGACATGGAAGCAACCTAAGTATCCATCTGCAGATGAATGGATAAAGAAGATGTGGCAACTATATACAATGGAATATCACTCAGCCATAAAAAGGAATGCAACTGAGCTATTTGTAGTGAGGTGGATGGAGCTAGAGACTGTCATACAGAGTGAAGTAAGTCAGAAAGAGAAAAACAAATACCGTATGCTAGCACATATATATGGAACTTTTTAAAAACAATGGTCAGAAGAACCTAGGGGCAAGACGGGAATAAAGATGCAGACTTACTAGAGAATGGACTTGAGGACACGGGGAGGGGGAAGAGTAAGCTGGGACAAAGTGAGAGAGTGGCATGGACATATATACACTACCAAATGTAAAATAGATAGCTAGTGGGAAGCAGCCTCATAGCACAGGGAGATCAGCTCTGTGCTTTGTGACCACGTAGAGGGGTGGGATAGGGAGGGTGGGAGGGAGGGAGATGCAAGAGGTAAGACATATGGGGATATATGTATATGTATAACTGATTCAGTTTGTTATAAAGCAGAAAATGACACACCATTGTAAAGCAATTATACTCTAATAAAGATGGTAAAAAAAAAAAGTTCTACTTGGAAAGAAGCAGTCAAGGTACTTGAGCACTCAATTGAGTGTGATGCTCCTGCCAGATCTAGCTAAACTGAATATACCTTGGGTTACATAGTGCTTATAACAAATAAAAGAAAACATACTGGTTCACCTGTGTTCAAATACCTAGCCCAGTGCCTGGCACACAACAGACACTCAATAAAGGTTTGTTGGGAGAATTAATAAATTAATCTGGCCAAAGCTTTTTCCTAGCAATGAATTTCAGCAAAAGTTACATGAATTGTATCATGAATGACACTTTCAAAAAGAGACATACCGGGCTTCCCTGGTGGCGCAGTGGTTAAGAATTCACCTGCCAACGCGGGGGACGTGGGTTCGAGCCCTGGTCCGGGAAGATCTCACATGCCGCAGAGCAACTAAGCCCACGTGCCACAAGTATTGAGCCTGTGCTCTAGAGCCCACGTGCCACAACTACTGAAGCCTGCGTGCCTAGAACCCATGCTCTGCAACAAGAGAAGCCACCACAGTGAGAAGCCACCACATGCTCTGCACACCCCAACGAAAGGGTAGCCCTGGCTCGCGGCAACTAGAGAAAGCCCGCGCACAGCAACGAAGACACAACGCAGCCATAAATAAACAAATTTATATTAAAAAAAAGAGAGAGACATACAAAAGGTACAAAAACACTTGCAAAAAGAACCCTTTGCTATATCAGTTCTCAGGACGTACAAAGACATAAGAATCAGTCTTCTCTCCGGCTAGACCTTTCTTTAAGGGCCTTGAAAGCGTTCGTGTGCTGTTTCCTGGAAATCTGAATTAATATACAGATGGTGCTTAGAGGATGGAGTGAAAGTGACATGGAGCATGCTCCTTAGACTGCCTCTTTCAAGTGACAGATGTCTCAAGTGGTCTTTAGCAACTGCTAGGTTGCAGACGCCTTCAAGTGGTGCCTCTCTCAAGTATATGAAGTGCCACGTGCTGCTGCTGTTGTCTAAAGAGTCATCCACTCTCTTTAGACACCTGGTGAGCTAGTGGCAGAGTCAATGTTGCATTCATCTGTTTAAAAACTAGGGCTTCCCTGGTGGCGCAGTGGTTGAGAGTCTGCCTGCCGATGCAGGGGACGCGGGTTCGTGCCCTGATCCGGGAAGATCCCACATGCCACGGAGCAGCTGGGCCCGTGAGCCATGGCCGCCGAGCCTGCACGTCCGGAGCCTGTGCTCCGCAACAGGAGAGGCCACAACGGTGAGAGGCCCATGTACCGCAAAAAAAAAAACAAAAAAAAACTAATTTACTCATTTCTGTGGTAGAAATAAAGTGGGTTCTTTGTCTTCTACAGTAACGGGAGTTTGCACAGAGAGCCAGACTCACAGCATGGCTAAAACCCAAGACAGCTTTCCTTCTGCTTCCCATTGGCCCCAGATCCAGTGGGGAGGAAAGAGAAGGGTCCCTGGATGAAGTGGGGAGTTCAGGGTTACAATTTCTCACGACTCTAGGCAGAATTATGTTCATACTGATGGCAGAAAGCGGCCCTGGTGCCATCTCAACATTTTATAGCATACCAGCAGGAAGAAGACCTGGGGCAGGGACCCAGTGCAGTTGTTGCTGCTCAGGCTGACCCCATGGGATAGGTGCTGGGCTTCTTATCAAATGGGACCAGCTGAGTTTGGTCCTACTCTTGCTGAGGGCCACTTTCAAATACAGGCTCACAAAACATATATACAGCTAAAACACAACCACACAGCAATATGTCCATCATGGCATTGATACTTCAATTCAAACTGCAGTATCCAATCAATGTGCATCACCCAGGCTCATATCTAAGGCTATGTGCTTTTCCTACTCTCTAGGACAGACTGGTGACCACAGAGAGTTTCATCATACAGGGGCATTTTCTTGGAGGGACCCCGGCCCTAGGGGAGGTTATTCCAGGGACCCCTACCATAATAATTCCCTATTGTGGATAGTTATGGATTTAATTTGTATTTGGATACAGAATGGAGGCTGGCCATAGAGAGGTGATGGCAGAAAAAACCAATATTTCTGTCCCCAAACGGAACTGTAAATCTACAAATGCATTTGGAGACAACCTTACTCTTTAGGGATCTGTCTTGATGCCACTGTCACTACACAGGCCTTTCAGTTACCCCTTCTTGTTCCCCATGCAGGGATCACAGAGGGCCCTGGACTAGAGATTCCAGGATGTGACTAGACCTTGTTTACAAAGGATGAGGTTGCAGTGTGTTCAAAGTTCCTATCCGTGAATGTTTTTCTCTGCACATGGCAGGTGCAAACGGGTACGAGGAAGTCTGGCCATCCAGCTCTCTCTCCTTTCTTCTCCCCCAGGCTCTCTCATCTGCTTCATTTTCTGTCCCCTGATGTGAATGATGAGCGGTCAAATGGCTTGGGTTTCAGAGGAGGGAGAGGTGCCCTCTAGACCTCCAGCCCAAGCCACAGACTTCTTCACTGGGGTTTCTGGCATTACACCACATAATAGTCAATGGAACTTTGCATGTCTTTGCCATCATCCTCTGTAACTTCACAGGGAAAGGGAGATGCTTAAAGGGAGGCCAGAAGTGCCCCACCCGCAGTGCCTCACATGGCCCTGTGTGGACTGTAAATAATCAAGTATTTGTTGAATTGAGAGAGTTTGAAGTTTCAGTCATTTGTGAAGAATTAAAGTTCCCGGTGAAAGTGACCTTGGTTTCCACAATATAAAGCATCAGGAATGGCTCCATCAAGGAGAATCCTAAGCCCTATCTTGAGTGAAGATGGGTCAGTTGGATAGAATGGATTCTTGTGACATAAAGGAATTCTAGTCACTTAAAACTCCTCTACGCCTGTGCTTTACAAAGTGTGGTATATGTGCTGCTGCAGGTAGGTAAGGGGATTTAATTTGTACACAAGCAAATATTTTATTATAATTATTCTAAAGTTATTTAATGTTAATTAGGAAAAATATAAGTAATAAACAAAAATATGATTTCACAGATACTTGACCAGGACAGGATTAAGGTGTTTATGTTTACTTGTTTGGGTTGATTTACAGAAAAAGTTAAGCAAATAGTAGTCTACGTGACATAAAGTCAAAATGATGAAGATGAGCATATGAAAGACTGAAATTAGAGAAACTCTGTCTATATCCCTCTCAGTTCATAATATATGCTGCCTTGGCATATCTTGCAAGAGCAGAATGTTGGATTATGGTCACTAGCATATACTCTGAATGACCTCATAAAAATCACCAATGTCCAGTGATGTACAGTAGTTAAGATTTCACCTACATAGACATTTTTCCATTTCCATTCATATGCTCTATGATCTGAAAAAAAGGCTTTTTGAATTGTATGAGATTTATGTCTACTGTAAACATTGCTAAATTTTTTGCTCTTGATTTTTTTAAAAAAAAGTTTTGTTGAAATTGCTATTGAATATTGGAATCTATTAACATACAGTGTGATGGATTTCTTTTGTCAGCTTGATCTCCTGTGTACCAATGTGTATCATCTCCTTCTCCCTAAAGTGTACTTAATCTTTGCTTTCTTTGCACAGTCTTCAGTTGCAAGTCATAAGCCTGAGGCAAATAAACTTCCAGTAATTTCCAGGAATGTAGTGTTGGTGTTTTCCTAATAAAGAGGGAACTTAGCTCATCAACAACAAAAAACCAAACAAAAAACCCTTAACCCAGTAGCTCTCCTGGGTTATTTTGAGGCCGAACGTAGAGTCCTCTAGAGGGAATCTTCCTCCTTCAGCTCTGCAGAGTGCCCAAAGGGAGGGTCATTTGGTGTGGGGGAATTGTAGACCTTCCCCAGAGGGCTGGCTTTGCGACCTCAAAGGCTTTCCAGGAATCAGTCAGGAGATGCTACAGGGGATCAGGGTGTTTGTGGAGCTGGTCTGCCTTGTTTGAACCTGGTCTGAACCCATAACCTGGGGCACCCTGTTTCCCATTTTTAAAAATAATAGCTAGTGATATGACACAAAAGAAACACTTTTAAAGGAATATAATCTAGACCTGTAACAAGTGGAGTGATGGGAATAAAATGAAGTCTGCTGAGGCAAAAGAAAGCACTAAGCAGCCTGTCAGTGCCCTGGGCATCCTAGAGGCAAAGCTGGGCTCGTGCACCTGCAGACTTTGAGCCCTTGCAGCCGGACTGGTCACTCCCCAAGCCCAGAAAAATAGCCCTCATGGTCCATCTTAAGGCATGACGACATTGTTCAAAGCAATAATAGTTTGAGAAGGTAAAACGCTAATGGCAATGAGCTGTGATGTCAGAGCGAGGATAGGATCAAGACGGGGAGCATGAGGTAGATTCTTGCAGGAATCCTAGTGCCAGGCTAGACCCTAGGAGCTAAAATCAGAACGCTTGGAAGCTTGGGACTGAGGTCATGGTCAGGAATGGAAACTCACCCCCATACCAGCCATTCAGTGGAGACCTATGTTTCTGTCATGCCCAGGCCCTGCTCTAGGCAAAGCAGACACCGGGTGGCTCCTGGCACATACAATGTCATACCTGTGTCAAGAAAAGGTGCTACCCAAGAAATGCCAACTAGACCCAGAACTGGGGAAGAAGTTCCGTGAAGATGCTTAAACGCAAAAGGCAGGGGGAAGAAGCAGCAGGGGAGAATAGCAGCAGGAGGGGCAGTAGATAACTCAGAGATGAGAGAGGCTGAATGTCCATCACAGGAGAGTCACTTGAGCTGGGAGCCAGATGCCTATGATAGAGGGAGACCACGCTGCCCACTCCAGACCATGTTCCAGATCTCCAGGAGTCCTGACTGCACACCTGCTGAGATATTTGCCTTGCCCTAGATCCAATGACCTTTGCAGTTCATCCCCACTCTGGAGCATGGCTGTCATCCTCAAACCTGGGGAAGCCTGATTGATACACAGGGACCCAGGACAGCAAGACCGTGGAGCAAACCAGATAACCATGGTCAGCTGTCACAGCTGGGATCATCGTGGGTGAGGAAGTGGGTAGGAGACAAGGAGGTTGTAGATACTGATGAAGTTCCAGTGGACAAGGAAGGCAGGGGTCGAAAGCGAAAATCTAGGAGGGATGCTCCCAAGGAGAGAGTGAAATAAAAAGAAGAGATTTGAAGCATTAGCTCCAAGGATGACGTTAACAGCCACAACCAAGTAATTAACTGTGATAACTCCTCCCAAAAAGCTCATCTCAGACATTATGGCCTCTCTGAAAGCCTTGCGTGACCTTCTTCCAGGCTTGGATAGATGAACCTCCTGTGTGGTCCTCTGGCATCCTGTTCTTAATCGTCTCACAACACTTACCACACTGCACTGTGCTTGTTGACTTACACCTCTCTCTCTTACAAGGATAGAGGCTATGTCTTACTCATCTGAGTATTTCTAATACCCAGTAGAGGGTAAAGAGAGAGAGAGAGAGGGAGGGAGGTAAGGAGGGAGGGAGAGGGAGGGAGGGGAGAAGGGGGGAGAGAGGGAGAAGGAAAGAGAGCAAGATAGAAAGATTAAGTGAACTTGAACCGAGGCGGCAAAACTCCACTACAGCCAAATCACTTGGAGCTCTCAAGGGGTGCATTATCACAGGGTTTCGACTACATTTCAAAAGTTAGCTCATGCTTGCTGACGCTTTGGGAGTAACTCATGGCGCAAGCAGGGTGCCTTTGCTGCATCCAATTTCACCCCCTCACAGCATCAACCTGACACTTCTTTCTCTTTCTGTGAAGGCCCACCCTCCCTCTTCTTTAGAGCCATTGTCTGTTTGACATGAAAAATGTCCTGTAGAAAATGTAATCACTAATTATTTCAATGAAAAAAATCCAACTCTCAGATGTAGAATGATTAACCACAGAAAAACAATTCTTCAATAATAACTTTCCAGTCCTTTATTTTCAGCTAGAGTTGGTTTTCTACCTGTGCACTGGGTTTTCCTGGAGTCCCTGAATGCTTCTACCTGCCGTCAACTCACAGAAAAACCCTCTCGCAAAATAGGTGCTCTGTATTAGAAAAAATGTGAACTGCCCCTCACCTAACTGAACTGTTCGCCTTGGTTTCTCTTCCAAGGAAGTACATAACCTCAAATGCCATTTGCTTTAAGCTCCTGAGTTTTCTTGCCTTCTAAACTCTCCCTAGATTCTCCTCACACCCCACCCTTGTATCCTCTTATCTCTGCCTTCCTACTTTCCCAGCCATTGGCAGGCATCTGCTCGCCTGCAGTTCTGTCACGGGCCAGGGTTCATCATCTCTCCATCCCCCAGACAGGTACAGAGCCCCTGCTGGGAGCCCTGCCCTGTGCTAAGGCTGAGACGGGGTCAAAGGCCAATAAGATGTAGGCGGTGGAGCCCCTGGGTCTCCACCTGGCAAATGCCCTTCCCTTCAAGTCCCACCTCCTCTGTGAAGGCGTTCCTGCTAGGACCTCCCTCTTTGGTCCCACTGCTCCCTGTTCATATTTCTATTACGGTGCTGATCCTGTGTTAGGACTTAAGGAAAACAACAGATTACACCCCTGCCCTCTGATTTTGGAATCGACTGAGAAATATGCACGAGAGTCAAAGAGACAGAGCTCATGATATCAGCTTCTTTACATATTGGATGAAGCTAGTGGGAGAAAGCAAAGGGCCTACAGACAAATGAGTTCCTAATATACCACACCCCCCATACACACACCCACTAAGAAGCCTGACTTATTTACTTGGCCACACTGAGCAGCTGGAGAACTTCAGGCCTTCCACAACAGAGCATGAATTTGAACCTCAGCTCTCCTGCTTATTAGTTATGTGATGCTGGGCAAGTTACTTAACTTCTCTACATCTTTGTCCCCTGAGCTATACAACAGGGTTACTGTGGCACCTGACTCCTGGTCTGTGGAAAGGACTGAATGAGCAAAGGCTTGTGAAGCTCCCAGCACAGTGCTCGGCACAGACTCGGGGATCAGTAAACACAAAGATGCCCGTTCCTGTCATATGGCCCTACATGGTCCACTGGGGCGTAACTCAGAACTCTTGGTCAGTAAGAGCAGCCCTGGAGCCAGAGCCTGAGTTCAAATCCAGGCTCAGCCCTAGCTCTGTGACCCAGGACCAGTCACTTAACCTCTCTGTGCATCAGTTTTATTATCAGTAGAAAGGGTCATTCTCAGCATCTGTCTCTCTTATTGGTAGGGGGCTGACGTGCAATAATGCAGGCAAAGCGCTTGGAACAGCTTTGGTACATGATATGCAGGTTGGGCTAAATATGTTAGGGTATAAACAGATATGCCATTTTTCTATACTCTAAGAGGAGAGGAAAAGAGAGATGTTTGTGGAAACACTTCATCAAATGACTAACGTTAGATTTAGAGCCTTACAGAGTAAACTTCCCTTATCAAAACATGTACTTTTCTACCATCACTTCATTTTGCTCCTAGCAAAGGACCGCCTCACGCTGCTCACCAGCAGCCTGTGAAGGTCTTCGCGATCAAGACCAGATGGGAGAACGGTTAGCACCAGGCAGACCTGGCGAGACCACCTGGGTCCCAGTCCTGGCTCTGCCCTTCCTGGCTGCACAAACTGGGGCAAGTTTTTGAACTTCCCTTTGCCTCGGTTTCCTCTACCTGTAAAATGAAACTAATTAGACCTATAGCGCCTGGCACATCATGCTAAAAAAAAAAGCTATCAGGAGCTTAGTTAATTGCCGGTGATCTCATTGTCATTGTTGTCCCCGTTTTACAAACAAGTGAACCAAGGCAGCTAGTTGTTGCTGGAGCTGTGTCTGGAACTCAACCTTCTGTCTTACTGCTTATTGCATTAAATTCCACTCTGAACATTAGAATGATTTTTGCCGTGTAGCTACTACTCGTGTGTCATTTTATTTTCCCCTGGTGCATTTTGAAACAAAGACAGGGGATTCCTTGCCAACTCACCTACATTTCAGACTCACTAGACTCCTTTCGGTTTCCTCCGTAAAAATAAAAGTGCAGGGCTCAAAACAGAATGGCACATTGGAAAATCTCCCCAACAAAGAGGGACCTAATTGTGGAAAACAGGAGCAAGCCTTCAAGTGGGCACCCACTTGACCTAGAGACAGAAACCGGTGATGTCCCCACTTCCCTGCCCCACAGTGGCCCTTCTGAACACAGCTGGAGAAGTAAAGAACAGAGAGAAGAGAAGGCGGCAATATCCCACCATTTTATTACTGTAATTAGAGCACATGAGCAATGTTCACGGAGTAGCTCCCACCCTAAATCCCAACAGGAACTCCTGCCAAGAAAATACATCGCTTTCTTCCCCGACAGTCTAGAATCTCGCGATCTATCTCTGCTTCTGGAACCTGAAGTGCAGATCCATCGTCTGGTACCTTCCAAGGAAAAAGAAGTGGTTTTCATGTTTCAACCACAGTAGCTTTTCATCCCTCTATCTGAACACATGAACAGCTGCCATAGTCATGCAACCTTCCAGCTGACACTCAAGTGTCAAACCCAGGGCGATCATCCCTGTCAGGGAGCCAGGGGGGTGGAGGTGTCAGTCCTGGCTACTGTCACATCCTCCTTTCCAGAGCCTTCAAAAACTCAACCCACCATCCGCCAAGTACGGATTCGAGGCCAAGCAGGACTGATCCCTCCTTCAGAGCTCACAGAAAAGCATTTTAGCTGCAAGTTGTGAGGGGCTCACAGAAGCTAAAGAAAGCACAGTGATAATAAAAGCCATTTGTAGTGCACTTACTTAAGCAGCAGGAGGCATGCTAAGTGCTTTAATATACAATATCTAATTGTCACCCAATCTCAACCTGTGAGGTAGTTCCCCATCTATGTCTGAGAAAGCTCAGGCTTATAGAGCAAAGTCATTTGCCCAAGGTGGCCCAAGCAGCAAGTGGCAGGGCTGGGACCTGAATGAGGGTCTGCTCTGCCTTCAAAGCCCACGGTTCACCCACCGCACTCTAACTCCTAAGGCATGTCATCCACCAGAGGTGTCACATATTCTCTCCAGAAGCCAGCTGGAGAATCAGTCATTCAGCAGACATTTTACTGAGCACCTACACTATGTCAGACACTGTGCTAAGTCCAGGGGATACAAAGGTGAACAGGAGGATTATAGCCTACTAAAGACAGACAAGGAAATAACACTCAATCGACAGTGCATCCTTTGAAAACAGACAATTGAACCCTCAAACAGGTTTCAGGAAATCCGGGAATAAAAGAGGCTGGTGCTGACTTTCTACCTGGAGCTCTGGAACACTGGAAAACCATGCAGATAAATCCACAGATGACCAATCACAGTCCAAGGTGTCCAGGCCACTGGTTCTGGGGTCAGCCTTCCAGGGTTTTGTAGATCCCAGCAGCTGCAGGGACAGCAAACAAATCCTCCCAGGTTCCAGGGAAGGCGCTAGATGAGTATATTGCGGTCAGGAGGAGGAGATGCAGCTAGAGATGGCAGCATGGTCCTGAGATGTGGGCCCAGGCTGCTTCAGCAGATCCCAGCGGGGAGTCTTCACCAGAAGCCAACAGTCAAGACCAGACCGCACTATAGAATGCGGAGCAAGCCCCAAGTGACCACAAATCCTGCCCCCTTAGTGTCACTTCACCACTGTATCCCCCCAACAGGAACAGTCTTGCCTTGCCAAAAAGAGGTAGGGAGGGAGAAATATTGATACTTGAATCCGACTGAGCATAAACCCAAGAAAACTGAGAAATCACTGAATTTCCCTGAGGGGACCTGGGCGTGACTAGATTGAGCTTCCTGCATGGGTCACTATGGTGACCAGAGGTAGACATTCAGCAAAGCTAAAGGACAACTTACATTCCTGTGCATGAGAAGTGTGAATCCAACTCAGTGGGCCACAGCAGTAGTTGGAGTGAGTGCTAATGGCAGCCTGGATTAAGAAGTAGAAGAGGAGCTGGAGAGAAGTGGGTGGCTTTAAGTCATACTTCAGAGGCAGTCGTCTGGGGACACCGTGACGGGTTGGATTTCAAAGAGGTGGGTGTTATGTGTTGAATTGTGGTCTCCAAAAGTTCATATGCTGAAGTCCTAACCCCTAGTACTTCAGAATGTGACCTGACTTGGAAATAGGGTCACAGCAGATGTAGTTAGTTAAGATGAGGTCATACTGGTGTAGGGTGGGCCCCTAATCCAATATGACTAGTGTCTCTATAAGAAGACAACCTTGTGAAGACAGACAGCAGGAAGAATGCCACTGAACGTGAAGGTAGGGATCTGGGTGATGCACCTACAAGCCAATGAACGCCAAACATTGCTCGCAAACCACCACAAGCTAGGAGAAGGGTACACAACAGATTCTCCCTCAGAGTCCTCATACAGAGCCAACCCAATGGACACCTTGATCTCGGACTTCTAGCTTCCAGAACTATGAGACAAATTGCTGTTATTTAAGCCACCCAGGACAGCCGTCCTAGCAAACGAATACAATGGGAAGGCACATTTTTATTCATTCATGACACATTTCCTAAGTACCTCGTAGGGGCTGGGTAACGCAGAAGGTGCTCTGAGGGATACAAAGCTTGACACTGCCTGTGACAGTTGTCTCCACCCCACGGGCCACAGTCTCACAAATGTTCCTTTAGTCACAAGAGGCTGCTGGTGGGAATCCCTGGTTCTCTGGTCAGGGCTTAGTCTGGAGGCCCGAGTCCTTCCCAGCTACTGAACGTGCAAGCCGCATAGCCACGCAAACCCACTAAGCCTCACAGTTCTGTAGCCTGGTCCCTACCCAAGACGTAAGACCTTCTGATTATCTATCTTATCTACCGGCTTTAGGCTTCATTTCTCCTGATCTCCTTTCACAAGGCTGACTCCCAAGCTTTTCTAGAACACAGACTCCGTGAAAAACAAATCCCCCAGGCCTCACCCTTTTCACTAAATAGTCACTCTGCCTCTTGATTGAACTAAAACCTCACTCTGACCTGAGGATACCTCTTTTGTTTTCCCCTGGATTTTGTCCTTTTCCCCACACCCTGGTACTTCAGGGTGTAAGAGTGCATGAAGAAAATGCCATTTCCCCTGACAGAAAACTAGGCTTTATTCTTTTAACTCCTTCTCTTGCTTTCTTCTGTAAGACAATGACACCATATTCTGTGAGCAGCCACTGGTCCACTCTTCGCCTCTGCTCTTGTAGCCTGGGAAACACCTCATCTCTGGCAGTACAGAGAGCTTGTTGATCCATCTTCTTTGCCCCTTGGTTAGTCCAGGATCTTAGCTCATAATTGTTGAAAACATCTTTTTCTCTCCAGACATCCACACTGTCTTGATAGTCAGGATCTTATTTTGGTACTCCACGACAGAACCTGGGCAACTCGTTTCTCTTTGCATCCCTGGTAAAATGTCCTTATCGCCCTGATGCAACAGAAGCCTTTGAGGAACATTTTCATAAAAAGAACAGATCCACAAAAGGAATGTCTTCTCTAGTTTTCTGGCCCAGCTGCCTGCTGCGGACAATGAGGACAATGAGATAGGGGCGAGGTGACCGGGAAAGGGACATAAGTAGCTATTCAACGCTTTACTAGAAGAAAATGGAGAGAGAGAAAATTTGGGACTATTAGCCTGTTTTCTCTTGTTGCATCTGCCCCATGCCTTTCTTCCTCTCCTGACCCCGGTGCCCGAAGAGGCAACAGCACTCACTCATGGCTCTGAGTGGCAGGCATTCGCACCTACCTCAGTGAGAGGAGAAGACAGACTTCAACTGAGTTTCTAAGTAGATATTTTTTATTTCATGGTAGAGTTGGTAGTCTCAACAGCCAAGGTATTTTTGATTGGCAAGAACCTGACAAGAGTGAGAAAAGATGATAAAAGTCCAAGAGGGACTATTCATCTCAAGAAAGCCACTCGGTACAGAGGCTGATGAGGCCCATGGGGCAGAATCCAGTTCCTTGGGGCCAGGAGGGTGTGGAAATAAACCCCAGAACTTGGTGCACCCCCAGGGGGAAGAGGAGGAGAAAGAGGAAGGGCAAAATCCTAAAATGACAAAGGAAACACTGAAGTAACTGTGTTTATCTTGAATTGTCTAGACAACCTAGACTCTAGGCAAAGTTTCCACTACCTAGAAGAATGGGGATTTGAAAGCTAAATTGTATAGGAAGAAAAAAAGATTTTACGTTACATTTCTGCAGTGTGTTTGAGGTTTGACCTGTACCTACTGCATCTAATAACAGGCATAATGTCTCCCCAGTTGCATCTTTTTTTTTTTTTTTTTTTGCGGTACTGGATTGGATTAAGGTACGGTATTGGATTAAGGGCCCACCCTACACCAGTATGACCTCTAACTGTTGTGGCCTCTCCCGTTGCGGAGCACAGGCTCCGGATGCGCAGGTTCAGCGGCCATGGCTCACGGGCCCAGCCGCTCCGCGGCATGTGGGATCTTCCCGGACCGGGGCATGAATCCGTGTCCCCTGCATTGGCAGGTGGACTCTCAACCACTGCGCCACCAGGGAAGCCCTCCCCAGTTGCATCTTGCAACTCCTAATTCACAGCATATTCCCTGCATACTGCCTCCCCTTCCCTTCAATGACCTCTTTTTTTTTTTATTATTGAAGTATAGTTGAGTTACAATGTTGCATTAGTTTCAGGTGTACAGCAAAGTGACTTCTTATTGCAGTTAAACTAAAATCCCAGTTCCCTGCCATGACTTCAGAAGGTAAGCCAGGATGTGATCCCTACCTTCCTGCATCGTCCAGTCTCTACCTGCCTCTCCATCTGTGCATCGTGCCCCTCTCCCCTTAGCTCACATTCTCCAGCCACAATAGCTTTCTTTCAATTCTCACGCCTGCCAACCCCTTTCCCACCTCGTGCTTTCCAGGACTCTGTCCCGTGGCTGCTTACACACTCGTCCTAAGGCTTCTCATCCTTCAGACAGGCTGACACAGCACTTCTTCGGAGAAACTTCCTTGACTCCCAGGAGGTTCCACGCCTACCCCTACCCCCCAGTTCTCTGTCTCAACACTGAGAGGACTTCCGGTCTGAACTCAGCCTATCTGTGATTGTTCCATTTCTTTGTTGTTATTGTTGTCTTCCATCTCAGTTAGTGTGTTAACTCTGTGAAGGGAGAAACCACATCACTCTTATTTAATCTTTTGTTTCCAAGGACCAGCCCAGCGCCCGGCACTGAATAAGTATTTGTTAAATGAAGGAATGAATGAACCAGCCTACTGCCAAGGTAACTTCTTTGATGGAGCAAGAAGAAGAGTGAAGTTTTCTCTGTTGATGTGGGTAATGCCTCTACAACATCTGTTTAGAGTACCCTAGGGAACATTTTGCCTTAACAAGCCCAAGAATTTACATCACCAAGAAACACACGTGGTTACTAGTGACATTAAACTAGTGGTGAGCAACCCTCTCTGCTCGACAGCCAACTCAGGAAAAATACAAATGTTTATGATCGGCATTTAAAAATTTAATACAAAAGTAACTTTACTGAATCCTATGGGGAGGAAGAATTGGTGTGTATTTTTACCACTGCAATGATGTACTTTATTGACCAGACATATATCAGTGGGCAGTAGACATTACGTTTTAGCCACTAAAATGCTAATATGAACAGCAATTCATAGCTGACTGTGACATAATAAGAAATACATATTTGGTCTTTGTCCCTGGTTCCTGACAGAGAGCTTCTAAAACCCTCAGAATGTCCTGAAGGGTAGAGGTAATAGGAGTGTCTTTTGTTATTCATAACAAGCCCCTTCCAACCTTATGGGAGTTTATGGTAATGAGGTGACTCTTGATGGGTCCCTAGATAACAATAGCTTCAGGTTGCTGATTGCCAGAAGAAGCAACCATGTGATCAGAGGGTTGGAACTTTCAGCTCCACTACCACCTCTGGGGAGGGGAAAGTGGCTGGAGATTGAATTTAATCACCAACGGCCAATAATTTAATAAATCATGCCTATGTAATGAAACCTCCATAAAAACCCCTATACAGTGGAGTTTGGAGAGTTTCCAGGGTGGTGAACACATCAAGGTGATGGGAAGTTGTCATGCCTGGAAGGGGCATGGGAGCCCTGTGCCCCTTCCCCCATTCCTCAAACTATGCATCTCCTCTATTTGGCTGTTCCTGACTTGTATCTTTTATAATAAACTAATAAGGGTAAGTAAAGCACTTCTGTGAGTTCTGTGAGTCATTCTAGCAAATCATCAAACCTAAGGAGGGGGCTGTGGGCACCCCCTGAATTTAGAGCTGATCGGTCAGAAGTGACAGTCTGGAATTTGTGACTGGCATCTGAAGTGGGGCCAGTCTTGAGGGACTAAGCCCTTAACTTATGGGATCTAACACTAACTCCAGGTAGACAGTCTCAAAATGGAATGGAATTGTGGGACACCCAGCTGGTGTCAGAGGGTCAAAGTGGTGTTGGAAGAGATACCATGCATTTGGTGTCAGAAGTGTTGTGAGTAAGGGCAGTTCAAGATCTTATCTCTTCCCCTTTAAGTATATATCAGACTTTAAAGTCATGATCTGCAAGGAAGATAAATATACACCAAGGGTACACAAGATTATTCACTGTGTTACAGGAAGAATTTATTAGAATATCTATTTATTTTTGTCTCATCCATTAAAAATATATACTATGTAAATATATAGTAGAACATGTGTGTCATTTACGTGTACATAATATATATATATATACACACATACATATATAATGGAATGCATATTTACTAACTTCCTGCTAATAGGAGGACATGCTAAAAAAATATTGGAGGCTATTGATGTCACATCCCCAAACGCATCAAATTATTTTTTCCTTGAAACAACAATATGAGCGTCACTATGATCCACATTTAATAGATGGGAAAATTGAGGCTCAGAGGTAAAATAACTAGCTAAACGTCACACAGGGTGTTAGGGACACAGCTTGGGCTGGAATGTGCTCACGCCAGTCCATAACATCTACTGTGGCAGATGTTGGGGATAAGAAGACAAGTAAGTTATGCTCCCCCTCCCAACACATGCACATACCCTCTTCAGCTGGGCCACCCACTCCCACTGTGATAGAATCTTCTCTCCGGTCAGCGTGGGGGACCTAGAACAACACCAGCTACTGCCTGCTTCCTGGGACTTTCCTCTCTGTTTCTCTCCTGCCTTCCTGTCCCTCCACCTTCATGGAACACAAGAATCTGCGCACCCGTGGTTCTGCCTGAGGTGACTCTAAAGACATCCTAGATGGTGGCCAGGCCCCTCTGGGGCTCAGCAGCACGTCTCAGAACGGGCACTTGTATGGGGAAGGGTGAGTGGACTCAGAGGCTGGACATGTGTGGGGTAGAGCGGCTCTCTGCAATGCCCCAGCAGGAGACAAGGATAAGGATGAGGTCACCGTGTCAGGGAGTCAGTGCTGGGGCTGCAGAGAGAAATCCGTGGGTTGAAGGTTGAAGCCAGGACTGCCACACGGGCATGTGGTGAGGGCAGCAGGGACTCGGTCAAGAGGACCAAGGCTCATTGCAGGGCTTATGTCCCCTGGAGCTGCCAGAGGAACTGGGCAGGGATCTGTTTATTGGAACTGAGATCAAAGGCAGAAGCTTATTAACTAGAAATGAAGCAAGAACCCAGTTACTAGAACTGAAAACATGGTCACAGTGTGCTTGTCAACAATGCTGGCTTATTAAATCGTCAGCTACCCATCTAAATTAACTTTAAATTCCCTCACCTCAAAACAGGACTCTTCCAAGAGCCTAGGGGAAACAGAAACTAGAAATGGTGAATTATAAGTCTGTAAGTATATCACCTTTCTTCAATCCTTAGACCAATGTTGATTGAGGGTCTACTATGTGCTGGTCAGGGGGCTAGGCACTAGGTGCAACAGTGAATAAGGCAGCTGACCCTGCTCCTGCAGAGCTTTCTGTACAGAGGGCTACTAACAGCTGAGAACTATGACGGGATGTGCTGAGCGCTGAGAGGGGATGTGGAAGTGGTCAAAAGCATTTTTGTGCTTCTTCAATCAAGATGCAAAGACACGAGCATATCCAAGCAAACTCAAGAACTCAAGCCTATTCACTAATGGAAAGGAGCCTAGAAGAGAGAGAGACAGAATATGCAGGGGAGAGCGCGGATAACTAGTGGTCTGAGCACCTCAGGGACCCAGGAAGGGAGCAAGACCTAGAGCCTTCTAACTTCGTATAGTATTCTGTTTACCGGTAGGAATAATAGCTGTATCTCAAGTGCCGAGATAATAGGAATAACAGATGATTAAGTGCTGATGTCTCAATAAGGAATGATATATTTCTAGAAAGGCTGTGAATTGACTGTACCACACTGTCTAATGGAAACGCTTGGCATTTGGAGTTGGATGAACCGTTTTTGAGTTCCAGTTCTACCACTTTCCCAGCCAGGTGAGCTTGGGCAAATCTTCTAACTTCTGTTTGTTCGTTTGTTTGTTTTCCCCTAGGACCTCAAATGGACAGAATTCAGTCCATCACAATCCTTGGATCATGACACATGCTCATTGTTAATCCATCATTTTGCAACGATTCATTCATTTTGCTGAATATAGGTAATGCATTTTAAACTCCGTATGATACTTCATTATGTGAATGCATATGTGGATCACTGATGTACGTCAGAGTTAGCAGGACATATCAGTGGGGAAAAGAGAAACTCAACTAAATAGCGCTAGAAAATAAAATAATTTTCCATATGGAGTAAGATAAAACGGAATCCCTAAATGATCCCATACATAAAAATCAACTTCAGATGAAGTCTTACATGTCAAAAACAAAACATTAACTTTTAGAAGAAAATTTAGATGAATGTATTTTAGACCTTATAATAGGGAAAGATTTCTTAAAGAAGACACATACAGCATTGTTTATAAATAAAAGATAAATTAATTTAAGTATATTAAAGTTAAGAATATTTTCATCAGAATATAAGAATATTTTCAGCTTCAATTTTCTCACTTATAAAGTGAGGATGATAATACCTTATAGAATTCTAGCAAGATGAAATAACACATATAAAACACTTAACACAGATTTAGCACCTAGAAAACAATAAATGGTAACCATTAATATTCTTCTCAAACAATAATGTTATTATTTATCAAACAATACCAAATAATATGACAAGACATATTTAGGCCATATGAGAGTAAGTACTTAATTTCATGGTAATGGTTTCAAGAAAGAAATGATAATGTAAACTACATCATTTGTCAACAAACATATATTGAGCCTATAGTTAGACAGTCAACAAATATTTATTGAGCATTCATGCCAGGCACCATGCCAGGGGCTGGTTAATTTATATCAACCACCATGACTTTTTTGCCACAATCTAACACACACACACCACTTTCATACATTTGTCTGTGACCAGAGCAGAGAAAAGACCTCCACATATTTTGATAATCTGTACACAGCACTACAGAACTTCAGCACTGTCTAAATCAGAAATCCGGGAGACTGTCATACAGAGTGAAGTAAGTCAGAAAGAGAAAAATAAATACCGTATGCTAACACATATATATGGAGTCTAAAAATAAAAATGGCTCTGAAGAACCTAGGGGCAGGACAGGAATAAAGATGCAGGCGTAGAGAATGAACTTGAGGACACAGGGAGGGGGAAGGGTAAGCTGGCATGAAGTGAGAGAGTGGCATGGACTTATATATACTACCAGATGTAAAATAGATAGCTAGTGGGAAGCTACAGCACACGGAGATCAGCTCGGTGCTTTGTGACCACCTAGAGGGGTGGGATAGGGAGGGTGGGAGGGAGACACAAGATGGACGAGATATGGGGATATATGTATATGTATAGCTGATTCACTTTGTTGTAAAGCAGAAACTAACATACCAATGTGGGGCAATTATACTCCAATAAAGATGTTAAAAAATAAATCAGAAATCCTGGAACTGTCCAACTCTCAATTATTTGTACAAATGAGAGAGTACAGTAAAACAGACAATCCAAAATAGTAGATAAGTTTTCTCTCATTTGTTCTGTTTTGGGTTTTGTGCAAATAATCGAAAGCCTCAAATCAATCTGACCCAACAATAAGGAAGCAAGACCAGAAGTAGGGCAGTTTTCAGGAACTGTTTGATCAGCAGCTCAATAATGTAAAGTTTCTCTCCATTTCTTTGCTTTGTGGCTCTGGATACAGAAGTACAGACACATACACTTCAATATGGCTGATGGCTGTTCTGGCGTGTACAAAGCCTTGAATAAAGAAAATGAAGCTGTGCTATGGAAACCTGATTTGGGAAGGGCTGAAAAGCAATTCAGGGTCTGTTCTGCTGCCAATAGTCTCTAGGATTACACCACTCGAAGGCTTTGTATAGTCATGTGTCATATCTTCCTCATTGGATTTCTCCTACCAGGAAAAATCAACATAAGTTTTTAAAAATAGTGAATTGTGTCTAAATAGATTTTATCACATAATTTGCACAATGTGATTTCAGTAAACATTTACTGAGCTTTAGGGGTGTCAAAAGTTATTCAGCTCTCACAAGTGTTGATAATATTTGCTTAAAAATCTACCCAAGAATAGGATAACAACCTTCACAAAATAAGAATTCACGTCTAGCTAACCTGAAAGAAACCTAACCTAAACATCTTTCGGAGAACAATCCTCCTGAAAATCATCCTGATACAATTTATGGGGCTGACAGAGATTTGGACACTGCCTTTTAAGAGAAAAGATAAAGAGGAAAGCTATTGCCAAACACAACATATTCTTTTTCCCAAGAGCTGATGGGTTTCCTCCATTCCTAGAACCAATCCAATCATTCTCAGAATACTTCCTCTTTCTGGGAATGTGCTTAGAGTGGGAATGATGTACCCAGTGTGGGTGTAGGAAGTGGGAAGGGGATTAGATCAGGAATCAGATCCCGGGTTCCAGTTCTGGTCTATCATTTATTAGCTGTGCGAGTCTGGACTTAATATCTCCAAGTTTATATTCTGCTTCCCTACTTCACAGGTGTTGTAGGATAATATTTTCAGAAGCATGTTAAAGGTTATAGCATACTTTATACTTATTTTCTACTAGATCATGAGTTCCTTGAGGGCAGGAAGCATGTCTTAATTATATTTATATATTTCACCACTCAATAAATGTTGATCTTACAAGACAGCCATCATGAAATAAGAGGAAAACAAAAGTCAACAGTAAAAGTTCAAATAAATAAGTACTAGGGATGTAATGTACAACATGGCAAATATAATTAACACTGCTGTATGTTACATATGAAAGTTATCAGGAGAGTAAATCCTAAGAGTTCTCATCACAAGGACTTTTTTTTCCATTTGCTTAATTTTATATCTATATGGGATGATGAATATTCACTAAACTTATTGTGATAATCATTTTATGATATAAGGCAAATCATTATGCTGTACACCTTAAACTTATACAGTGCTGTATATCAATTATATCTCAATAAAACTGGAAGAAAAAATAAATTTAAGAAACAGGAAAAAATAAAAAATAATTTAAAAAAACAGTAAAGGTTCAAGATGTCTTCTGGTTGGTATGTGGTACATCACATCTAAAGAAGTACGGTGGCAGTTAAACAGCAGAAAAAGTACATGCTGAAGCTATCTGAGCAGTGAAGCATTGAGAACCAACCACAGACTGTTTTTGGCCACCGTTTTACATTTAGATATGAGAGCTAGTCAGGCTAGGCTGAGAAGAGAGAAGGAGAAACTAACAAATTTCAACACGCTTAGGATCATTTCCAAGATGGGAATTTATCCTGGCCTCTCTCCCCACCCTGGTTTTCATCCCTCCTCCTGGGAGTTTCTCTTCCCAAATGTATCCCATGATTGGTAAATTTCAGGAGAATAATTGGGGCTGGCTCAGCTCAGTGTCTCTCCCCTTCTTTTTCCTGGGAGTCTGTTTCCAAAGGTGATCTGCAAGGGTAGGGTAAAGCGAATGGGGACAGGGAAAAGGGAGATGTCGGGAAGGAGAAAGAACATGCAAGACCAAATAAGACCACAGTGGCGAACAGAGACAGTGAAAATGAGGACATTCCAACAACGGGGTATCTAACATCTAAGTTTTCCTTTTGATTTTGTGAAAATCATCTAAGTGATA
The DNA here is from genome assembly GCF_059928025.1 of Delphinapterus leucas. Classification (NCBI taxonomy): domain Eukaryota; kingdom Metazoa; phylum Chordata; class Mammalia; order Artiodactyla; family Monodontidae; genus Delphinapterus; species Delphinapterus leucas. The sequence goes on along the minus strand of NC_143131.1, from coordinate 54,239,863 downwards.
TGGCAACGTAACCAGATTCAGTACACACGGTCCTTCAATAAAGTCATGGCGCTGTGTGCATGGTTGCCCTGGTGAACTGAAGGAAAGGGGACCGTGCCCAAGTGGGGGACATGATGTGCATAAGGGACAGTGTGTACAGGAGGAAAGACAAGGAGAAGAGATCAAGAAAAAATTCACCGGAAGCAGGAACTTGGAGCTAGAGAAGAAACAGAGGGCTGTCTACAATTCCTGGAGATATGGGGGAACACTGGGCTTCCCAGGAAGGAGAGGGAGGCTCAAATCATTCTACTGGGCTGCCAACTAGAAGTGTGGCCCCAAAACACTGAAGAAATAGGACACACTCAGACAGCCGACAATCTGGGTTACAGGTCTCTAAAGTCTTACCGTTCTAGCCTGAGAGGATGGACAGGGCTGGGGAAGAGGGAAGGCCGAAGAGGGGAGTAGAGAACCAGGTACAGAAAGGAGGTTCCTTCTTTTCTTCTCCTATTTCAGGTGTCAGAAGGTGAAGCCAGAGAGCTGGCTATTTCTGCCCACTGGAAGGCAGGATGATGCAGCCCACATAAGACTGAAGAGCCAACAGTCAAAGCATTCTACCTCTAGATTAAGGCAGAGAATGAAGCAATTTCCCAGAAATCTGGATTGTTTAGAAATCACCTTGGCCCAGGGGCTTCCCTGGTGGCGCAGTGGTTGAGAGTCCGCCTGCCGATGCAGGGGACACGGGTTCGTGCCCTGGTCTGGGGAGATCTCACATGACGTGGAGCGGCTGGGCCCGTGAGCCATGGCCGCTGAGCCTGCGCCTCCGGAGCCTGTGCTCCGCAACGGGAGAGGCCACAACAGTGAGAGGCCCGCTTACCGCAAAAAAAAAAAAAAAAAAAAAAAAAAAATCACCTTGGCCTGGATTATAGGGTAGTTGCCCCACCTCTCTGATTCACCTGTGGATTCATGCTGCAGAAGAATTCCCCAAGTCCAGTTCCAAGACCCTTACCTAATGTGGGTCAGGGAATATTTGGTATATAATAGCATCTTTAATTTTGTGTGATAACATTGACATCTTAAGCAGGAATGGGGCAGTCCCTGCTTAGCAGTCCCATGACGCCTATTGCTAACCTGGGCCTTTCAGGGCCACCACACCGCGGGCGGGAGGGAAAGGCTGAACTTTGCAGCTCTGCCCTCCAGTCCAGTGGAGGGGACGGTCAGGTGAATAACTCACCTGCTGTACAGACACCAGGTACAGAGGGGCTCGGGAGGGGGAGTGAAACTGCCCATCCCGGCCTGAGTCTCAGACTGACTGTCCCCTCTGATTGACGGGCTGTGTAGACGGCCGGCTAACATGACACCTTTCCTCTCCCTCCACACGAAGACAAGCTCAGAATCACCAGTGGCTTCTCTTACCCAGATTCCCTGAGCTGCTTGTTTTTAGCCCATCTCATCTTCTCCTGGTTTTGTTCAATTTTCCACAAGCTTTTCTATCTGGCTCACTTATCTCCCTTTATCCCTCGGAACCATTTCCTGTCATTCCACTGACTGGAGGGGACATTTTCTTCCATCAGAAAGCAGAGCTGAGCCGTCCCCCCCCCCCCAGCCCCTCCTCTGCTCTGCAGCCACTCTGACCCCAGTGGACCCACTGCCTGGCTTTTTAGGTCAGTGGGGATTTCCCAGATGGTACCTCGTTCTCCTTTAGCTTTTTAATTTCTGGCTGTCAGGCTTTCTTTTCTTAATTATGTGTGGAATGTGTGGAACCACATTTCACACACTAAAGCCAACCCAGTTCTCAGGTGAGTTATGATTCTGCAGGGGAATCCCATCATTTCCATTCCCTCATCAAAGCAGAACTAAGCTGAACCCACTGTAAACACGAGCATGAAAAGGGCTGGTGAGTGTGGTGCCGGGGAAAGGCACTCAGCGAGGCACCCAGGGGTCCGGCACAGGGCCGGGTCCTGCTGCTTATTCCGCCACGTGATCAAGTCACCCAACCTCCCCAACTTCGAAGGATCGTGCCTCTCAGCCTTCCTCGTGATGGAAGTGGCAAATGCGTGCACTGCTACAAACAAACCTGATAAACTGTAAAGCACTGTTCAGCCCACTGAAGACCCCCGTCAAGGGCAGTGTGCCTTTCTGCATGAACACCCAAGTGCCCCCAGAGTGAGGGCTGGGTAGCTCTAACTCACTGTCTACTCCCCTCGCTCAGCAGAAGGAAGGAAGGAAGGAGGGAGAGAGGGAGGGAGGAAGGAGCTTATGTGTCCAGGAAGTATGAAACTTCAGGTCCTCCCCATGGCTGTGATGCCTGTTACCTGCTGGTAGGAGGAAGAACACCTGAAACACCACCCATGTCTCTCCTGAATCTGCATCTGTGAATTAAGTCCCACTGGTGTGAAAAGTGAAAAAGTCTAGAACTGAACCAGAGATGTTTCTATTTAAAAGTCAACAGCCAGGTGGCCTCCCCACCCATGTTCTCCACACACTTTCTAAGACTGTCATCAGATGTAATCTTCTCACCAACAAGGTCACAGCACCTTACACTTTATGCAGATAAATGAGAAGCCACAATACTGACTCAACATTACAGAGTCAAGTGTTAAACTAAAACTGACTATCTTGAAACGCCTGTTCCTGATCTAATATCCGGCTTCTCTTAGCTTCATTCTACGCCTTATTTTCAGTCAGAGTTGCCTATGGTAACATTTCAATGTCCGAAAATAACGTTTTTAAAAGAGCTAACATTACTGAACATGTTACTCAAGAATTAGAAAATTTGGCAAGATTTGATCATTTAAAGTCACCTGGGCTCATGCATGAATTCCATTAAACTTTCAAAGAACCACTGACCTTGAGGCAGACTAATCCTGACTATGACTCATGGCCAGAGCCCCACTGACTCTTTTTGTATGACCCATGATCTGATTTTTAAAAATTATTTTAATGGAGGAACAAGTGAAAAGAATAATAGTTTATGACAACATGAAAATTATATGAAATTTAAATTTCAGTGTCCATAAATAAAGTCTTATTGGTTCAAAAAAAAAAAAAAGTCAACAGCCAAAGTTCCAATCCGGCATGACCTCATGGGAAGTATTCATTTAGGGAAGCCAGTGTTACAACAGTGATATCTTACATGTTTACAGTACTTGGTAGCTTATCAAGCATTTCCTAGGACCTGACCTCATTCTGAGCTTCAGAATACCATGTAGGTGGGTAGGACAGACTTGTCCTATTTTCCAGATGAGGAAACTGGGTCTCACAGAAATGCAGAAACTCACAGCAAATCACAAGGCCAGCAAGTGGCAGAGCTGGGATTTGGACACGGTTTCTCGACCCCTTGGACCTTTCAGCCACTGGTGAGGACAGTAATGAGGGTGTGCCCAGTGGTAAGCTGACAGCCTCTGTAGCAAACAAAATTACTATGATTTCCTCTTTATTTTGCTAGGATTATCTTTATCCTGAATCTCTGGACAGGAGAGGAGATCCTCTCCTGCTAAAATAACAACAAAAACTCCTTTCAAGTAACAAATACAATTGGTAAATAAACACAATTTTAAATAGTTGACTTCATTAATAGTCAGTTAATTGCAGACAACAACAATGGTGTGTCATTTCCTCCATCAAGTTAGAAACTATAGAACTGAAGTGATAAGGATGCAGTAAACTAGTGTTTATGCTCCACCCTGGTGGCCTCCTCTACTGCTACAACCATTTAGAAGCTGGTTAGCCATACCTGTCTGGAGCTGTGAAATTTTTCACACTCTCTGAATCAGTAATCTTACATCTGGGAATCTATCCTAAGGAAATAATATGAAACAGAGAAAGAAAAAATATATATATATATCTTTCCTGACCCCTGGTTGTTGAATTCTCCCTTGTATAGCAATGAGATAGCATGATATCTTTTCAATAAATTTCCTTTGTTTAAACTAGTTCAAGTTAGGTCCTGTTACCTGGCTCCGGAAACATCATTATTATAAAAACATACACAAAGACGGCTAATACAAATATTAATATCCTCCCCCTTCTTTCCTTCATAATTGGTCCCAATTAACTTTTCCAACTGCATTGCCTATTACCCCATCTCTCCACCCCACCCCCCATCAAACTCGAAGCTCTGGTAAGTCCAACTCCTCATGGTGGACCAGAGGGACTATGAACATACGCGTTCTTAACTTTCAGGAGCATCAGGATCACCTGGAAAGCTGGTTAAAACACAGGTTCCTGGGCTTCCCTGGTGACGCAGTGGTTAAGACCCCACCTGCCAATGCAGGGGACATGGGTTCCAGCCCCAGTCCTGGAAGATCTCACATGCCACGGAGCAACTAAGCCAGTGCGCCACAACTACTGAACCTGTGCCCTAGAGCCCGCGAGCCACAACTACTGAGCCCTCATGCCACAACTACTGAAGCCTGCGCACCTAGAGCCCGTGGTCCACAACAAGAGAAGCCACCATGATGAGAAGCCTGCGCGCCGCAATGAAGAGTAGCCCCCGCTCACCACAACTAGAGAAAGCCCGCGTGCAGCAACGAAGATCCAGCACAGCCAAAAATAAATAAATTAAAAAAAAAACACACACAGACTCCTGATACGCACTCTCCTGTCCATTCTCTGATTCAGCAGGTCCTGTGAGAGGCCTGGGAATGTGCATTTCTAACAAGTTCCGGGTGATGGCGATGCTGCTGGTGGGAGATTGCATTTCAGGAACCACTACGGTAAACAGTAGTCTGCCCCTCATGACTTCCCTTCTCCTGGCAAAATCTTTCTAGTCCTTCAAGCCCCAGCTCCTCCCTACTTTTTGCAGCCATCTCCAATCCCACCAAGCTGAACTAATTACTTGTCGCCTGTGCTTCTTTGGAGAGAGAATAGCACCTATTCCACAGTATAATGAGAGTGAGCTGTATAATCAATGCCAGCTCCCTGCTAACTGTGAACGTCTGGAGGGCTGGCCCATGGCCTCGGCATCCCTGTAACCCCAGAGCGAGCGCAGTGCTTGGCACACGGTGGCCATGCACACATGTAAGACTGCGCTCTTGCTTGCTGTCTCTCTCTACAGGAAGGGATGGTCGACTCTTGTTCTCACAGGATCCATTCACATATCGAATGGCTACTTTTTCAAAACCAGCGATCAGCCATGATAGCAAAAGAAGAAACATGAGCAGAGTTTATTAGTTTGCCAAGCTAATAAATATCATCTCGCTTTTCTCCCTAAACTCCCTAATGAAGATAGCAGCTCTCAGGCAAATAAATAAAACATTAGGTTGACAACACACAGCACATCACAAGCACAGTTGGCTAATTTGCTCATAGGCGAAGGACATCAGCCACCTTTGGGATAATCTCCATAAACACACTGCCCAGACTCCCTTTCTCCTAGATAAATAGTGCCAAGCTAAGGCTTTAACAGTTTTCAATGTCTTTATGTATTTTATTTCAATAACTGTCTTTTAATAGCAAGATACCCATCTTAATCAAATGAAAGCTATTTTTCAGTAATTGTCCTAAAAGCCAATTCCTTTTCTGGAAAAACATCCTTTTGAATCAAGTGGTTGGGCTAAACAGTGTTCTCGGAATATTAATGTGAGCTTAAGCTATTAAAATGTCATGGTTAACCTTTTTAAAACCTAATTAAATTAAAATAATAATATGTGGAACAGTTTTACTGGAAGGAAAGGCTCTTTTTCAAAGAACACGTTCCAAGTCTCAAAGCTAGCACCTTGAAGCCATGGTGGGAAAGAGGTTTTGCAGACAAAGAGAGCCCAGCTTCGCACCTGCTGTGATTAACTTTTGGTTGTTAGAGTTAATTATTGCAGCATGCTGGAGGGCAGGGACAATTTACTTGCCTGATCACACCTAATAAGATGTATTTGCAGATGCCAGCATCTCCTGGACTTAACAAACTATCAAGACAATCAATGCTGTTAGGCCCCATGTCCTTGTGATATTTTTTCCAAACAAAAAGATAAAAATCCAAGGGCAAAGTGCTAAGGATGTAGGCAAGCAGCTCAGAGGGCCTCCTTTAATGAGCATCAGGCTTATCTCCCTCCCTGGATGGCTGCAGCCACTGTGCTGAAGGTTTGGTTCACCCTAAGGCCTGATTCTATCAAGAGCAAAGTTCAGCCAGCCTACATAAGGAAATTAACACCTGAAAACTCCCTCACTTCTTGGTAACTGGCCCTGGAAATGGGCCCTGCCGACTTTATCTTGTGTGGGAAAAGGCTGTTACCCGCCCCCCCAAGACATTGTGCTCACCTCTTGCTACACAAGAAATGAGTTTCTGTTCCTTCATTTGATAATCCATGCTTGGGTCCAGGGATAAAATTTTAAAATAAAGAAACTGGCTATAATATACAGCAGGTTGGCAAATTCCACAAAATAGCATGCCTTGTTTTCAACCCTGTTCCTTGATGGGCTGCTCTAACATTACGAGGTAGGATGGGCACGCAAAGTAAGGAGGGTGCTACCAAGACTGATTAGACACAGACCTACTAGAGAATGGACTTGAGGATATGGGGAGGGGGAAGGGTAAGCTGTGACAAAGCGAGAGAGAGGCATGGACATATATACACTCCCAAACGTAAGGTAGATAGCTAGTGGGAAGCAGCCGCATAGCACAGAGCTAGGTGCTTTGTGACCGCCTGGAGGGGTGGGATAGGGAGGGTGGGAGGGAGGGAGACGCAAGAGGGAAGAGATATGGGAACATATGTATATGTATAACTGATTCACTTTGTTATAAAGCAGAAACTAACACACCATTGTAAAGCAATTATACCCCAATAAAGATGTTAAAAAAAAAAATAAAAAGACTGATTAGAGAGATCTCAGACAGGTGATGGAGGGGTGCAGGTTACAGCAGTAGCTGGGGGTGGGGGCGGGGCACTGAAAGCTGAACTAAGACCATCTTTGGCTCATAAGTTGTCTGTCTACCCTGAATAATGAAGAATGACCACCTTTCAGCATGAACACTTAGATCTCTATGTAGTCCAGTCATTTCTTTATTTGTTCATTCACTCAATATGTATGTATTTGTTGAGTACCTACTTCTTCCCATACACGGAGCTGAACATGTCCTTGTTTCACTAAAAGTGAGCTGTGCAACTTTGAGCTCTTGGTAGTTTGCACAGGGCCCATCTCGAGCAAAAGTGTTTATATGAGAAAGCTGGGAATCTTTGTTGACCTCCCGGCTTCCAAACAATATCATCACCCCAGCAGTGATGCACATCACTTCCATTCACCTTCCATTGGTAAGAACTAGTCATATGGCCACATCTGCAAGGGAGCTTGGGAAATGTAGTCTTCATTCTATTCCCAGTAAAAATTCAGGGTTTCTATTACCAATTGAAAGAAGGGGAAAACCAATGTTAGTGTCTCTGCTATCATAAGATATTTGCTTCTATAACAAAGGCTTTGGTGTCCTAATCAAACTGATGAGGTAAGAATTTGGGGCATCTCCATAGACCAGAGAGATGGAGGGATGGCCAGGAGCCAAGAGCCATGCAGGAAGATTTCTCAAGTGGGATTCGACCCCACTTCAAGGCCATGGCCTCGGAGTTAGTGCAGGTCTAGGGCCCCTAGAGGACTAACAGGTAAACCATGTAGGCATCACTATTCAGGCAAACTTCAGAAAAGACAGTGCTCTGTCCTTCTCAGGCATATGCGGACCTTTTTAAAGTTTGAAAATAAAGGCACACACTGCAGGATTATCCCTGATTTACAATTTCCAAATAGAACATTTCTTAGTATCAAGAAGGAAAAACTTTCCCTCTACCTCTTAGGTTCAGTATTAGGGAGATTTCAAATTAAACTAACACAAGACTGATCACCAAGAGAAAAGACAAGTTTATTCACTTTCCTATATGGGTGCTTACAAAGAAAGTGGCTCAAAGAAGTGGTCAGAATTTGGAGTTTACATGCATCTTACTAAGAGCAGGGGCTTAGGATTCCAAGAGACAATAAATACTGAGAAATACATGCGGCAACTAATGGAACATAAGGTTTGTTTTACTAAGGTCTGTTTATGCATCCAGCACTGACTTCTCATCTCTAATAACAGGAGTTGCTCTTACACCTGGTATGGGAAGCCTCCCTTAAAGGGGGATTGATAACATTTGACTTTTTCTGGAAGTCTCTGCTTTTTGGCATATACAGAGAGTGCATAGAAAGCCTCTTCCTGCATCTGTTGATTTTCAAATGCCTTCAGCTCAAAATGATCCTTATGCCACAGTGGTATATTGTGGACCCCTTCATAAGTCATAAACAAATTTTATAAAATAAATTACTTAGAAAGAAAGAAGGAGGGAGGAGAAAAGGAAAGAAGCAAAGCAGGTAGGCACTGGCTCTGATCAAATACTTTTCATACAATGTATGAATTTTAGAAAAAAAATTATATTTACATCCCCAAAACTCAATGCATCATTTTCCACAAAACAATGTGTAGTGAAAGGCTTAAGTAACGTCCCAAGTTCAATTGGTAAGTCTTCATACTCAGTGTGAGCCATTCTCTGCCTGCTGTGTCCTTGCTCTGAATGTATTTCCACAAGACCTGGGTGACCTGCCCTGATTTTTGCTTAGTGTTATACAAGTCCTCCCAAATTTGAGAAAGTGTTGAAGAAAAACTTGGAGAGGAGAGGACAGCCATGACATTGGAAAAGGAAATCTTACTGCACACAGAGAAGTTGCCTGTCAACAACCACGTTAATAGTCTGGGATTAGCAAGGAATGTTTTAAGCATTTTACATCTTAATAGGAGAGTCTTTTAGTTCCATGTAGGTGTTTTACTATGTTTCAGTTATGTTTTAGGAAATTGCATGGGGATTTAGAATTGATATGTAATGCAGTGTCATTTTTCCCACTTCAAATAATAGGAAATAGGCTCTGGTTAGCATTTCTGTGCAGAGCATCTGACTTCTCGAAGCAGATTACTGGTGCTAAGTGGGAGGAGCTTGTATTTTAGAAACTGGATAGGAAGTGATGCCCTGTAGCTCTGTACTTACTGGACACCCACTCGGCAAACACTGACTGAGTACCGTGAGCCCAGCATCGCGCTGAAGGCTATGGACACAACAGTGAGGAAGCCAGCATTCCTGTCCTGAAGAGCCTTGGAATAGGGTCAGAGGGCCAGCAGAGTGAGTGGGGGCTGGGGGGAGGGGGCAGGTCGTAGGACCCTAATCCAGCTCCCTGAGCCAGGGAGGCATGAGTAAAAGTCCCCATTGCAAAAAGAGGAGGGAGAATAAATAGCCCACGCAAAAGCCTGGAGACAGAGCACAAGGCAGCTGAATCTGGATGCATCACTGAGCACAAGAGGGCAGGTCCTCCCACTGTAGCACCCCCATTGCTCCCCATGAAAGAACAAAAGTTCCAGCTCCTCTCAGCAGCTCTGCCCACATGCTCCTGCACCCATCTTCATCTTAAGCTACTGCAGGGACAAAACTGTGAATGGGCCCTAAGACTTTGTTTCCTCATCTATAAAATGGGATAATTAAGTTCCTCCTTACAGAGTTATTGTGAGCATTGAAAGAGTTAATATATAAAAAGTGCTCATACCAGTGCCTAGCAATGCTCACATGGATTTAATTTAAGAAGATTCAAGAATGCCCACCAGGCTGGATGAGGCTGGGGAGAACAATTTCAATACTACAAGTCCTCCCTTCCTTCTATCAGGGAGCACAGGCCCCAAAGTAAGCTCTAGAGGAGAGGGTGACACATGCCTGTCCCTCCAACGGGGCCACTCTCCCAGCCTTGCCTGGTCTGAACATCTTGATGCATATTTGCAGGTCAGTTAAGGGAACCTCAGGCATAAATTTGACTACGTGCAATTTTCACCCTCCACACTATCTTTGGAAGCCAAGCCTCACTAAAAAGGAGACACCCCAGCACCCCTGTCTGTTTAGCACTGAGTAAATTCTAATTGAAATAGAAATTTCTAAGACTTTCTGAGAGCTGGTCTTTGGACCAGCTTGGACGGTTTAAATCCCCCCTAAGCGTAGCCTGAGGAGTAGGACAACTACCTCCCAGATGTGGAAACAAAAAATAAGGGGCTGGGGGCTTCCTTGGTGGCGCAGTGGTTAAGAACCCGCCTGCCAATGCAGGGGACATGGGTTCAAGCCCTGGTCTGGGAAGATCCCACATGCCATGGAGCAACTAAGCCCGTGCACCACAACTACTGAGCCTGCACTCTAGAGCCCGCGAGCCACAACTACTGAGCCTGAGCCCTAGAGCCCGCAAGCCACAACTACTGAGTCCTCGTGCCTAGAGCCCATGCTCTGCAACAAGTGAAGCCACCACAATGAGAAGCCCTCGCACCACAACAAAGAGTAGCCCCCACTCTCTGCAACTAGAGAAAGCCCATGCACAGCAATGAAGACCCAACACAGCCAAAAATAAATAAATTAAATTAATTAATTAAAAAAAAAAAGGGGGCCTGGGATTTACTACCTGAGCCACCACCCCTTTCTCTCCTCCACTCACTCCCAAGGTAAAATCTGCTTCCTCTCTGCCTAAAGTAGAGCTAAAAAGGGATCACCAATACGGAGATCTGTCACATGGAAGCTACGTCAGGGCAGGCACAGAGCTCCAGAGCTTGAAAAATAGATGCTCTCAGCTCACAAGCCCACAAGCCCAGCACTGCTCCCGACTTCAGGCAGGTATGTTCCCCCTGTTGGGTTTAATTGCAAAATCCAGTGCAATCACTGAGCAATGAGGGTGATTCGCTCTTTCAGGTATGCACGGTTTTCATCAGCAGTCTCTGGTGGCACAGCCTCAGGCAGTCTTTTACCACCTTCTCCTCATCCTTCCTGTTCTGGGGAAATGGCTTTTCTAATGGCCCGCAAATGCCAGCCTGTGTTTTGAGGCATTGTCCGCGGGAGTTAGAATCCTCTTTCCCTGGTCAGACATTTACAGAGAGCTGTGATCTCAGATTCCAGCTTCCTTCTTCCTCCTAAAATCTCATCATGCCTTGTGCCTATCAACCACAATTGTATATCAAAAGATAAACATGACGATGCAACAGTTTGCACGGACATGTGTAACTGATTCGCGGCAAGTGGTAAATAGAAGGTGTGATTATAGCTGAAAGGCGGCACCTTTGGGGGGAAAAGGGAAAAAAAAAGGGAAATGTTCTTTACAAAATGTTCCTGTCTTTATTTTCAGTTTTGTGCTCACATCTAATTCTCTAACACACAGAAGCAAGTGTATATCCATGTCCACACAAAAACACTCATATTGGGCTTCCCTGGTGGCGCAGTCGTTGAGAATCTGCCTGCTAATGCAGGGGACACGGGTTCGAGCCCTGGTCTGGGAGGATCCCACATACCGCGGAGCAACTGGGCCCGCGAGCCACAACTACTGATCCTGCACGTCTGGAGCCTGTGCTCCGCAACAAAAGAGGCCGCGATAGTGAGAGGCCCGTGCACCGCGATGAAGAGTGGCCCCCACTTGCCACAACTAGAGAAAGCCCTCGCACAGAAAAGAAGACCCAACACAGCCAAAAATAAATAAATAAATTACTAAACTCCTACCCCCCCCAAAAAAAAACAACACTCATATTCACCCCGCACACACCAAGCACTGTCTTAGAGACCCTTTCAGCAAATGAACAATTAGCCTCAATAGTCAAATAAACATCAGAGGAGGAGGTTTTTGTCTTCCTCTGCTGCTACTAAATCTGGGAACAGAGATGAGCAAAACAGCATGAAACCTGAACCAGCTCACATAGAAGGACTCGAGAGAACAGGATCTTCCAAACGGAAACTCCAGTTAGCACAGTGTTCTCGGAATCTCATCGCTTAAACTGTGATTCCAAAGAGGAAATCCCCTATGGCCCAGCAGGCACATACAATCCATTGTCCACATTACTTATGTAAAAACCTGTCCTGCTGAATATTCCAGACAGAGAAGTGACTGTTTCCAAATGAGGTTTGCCAACACAACCCCCTTTTCCCCAAACAGTAAGAATCAGCAGAATATCCTTATGAGTCCTCTCAATTCATTCTTCGTTATAAGCCAGGGGGGAAAGAACTCAGCTAAGTGAGATCCCAAGCTGCACAAAGTCACTAACCTAATCCCATCCAGAGGAAAACAAGATGAGAGGGTGAACCGGGGACTTTTAAATTAGTGGGCAAACTCAGAGACTAGGGGGAACTCAGTTAGGCAGGGCAACAATCAGATGAAAGTCATGAAGAGCCAGATCTAATGAGGTATCCGGGCTTCAGGGCCTGGGGCGAGTGGGCGATGGAGGTTGACAACAATGTCCCAAAGCAAAGGCTGTCAGGCCACACTACCTGTCCATGGTGGGGTATGAGTGTCAAGCACAGTGAAGGGTGCCGTGTGAGTCTTGCTTTAGAAAGCAGGAGGGCAATGAGGCTTTATTTTACATGAATTCTACAGTGTTGGCCAAACCCACCATTCCAATTTCCTGCAGGCTCCCCAACGGGAAATGCTCCGATTAAACATAAGATGAGGCCTCAAACATGTGCAAAATGGCCTCACCTAGAATACTCGCAAGGGTGGGGAGTGGAATCACAGTTATCACCGAAAACCTCCTTGCTCATGTGTTCGCTCACTCTTTCCTCTCTTTCCTGGAAAAACGATAGTGACTGGGCTTGCTTTCTGCTTGGGGAAGCTTCTGCTTGGACGGCTCTCTGGAAGGTTGAGAGCGGTCAGGGTGAAGCCCGGGGGAAGGGAGCAAAGAGTGGCTGTTCCAGACCCGCACTGGCCGAGTCTTTGGGAAACAAGGGGAAGTTGCTTAACTTCTACGTTATCAGCCCACATCCCTGGCCAGAGAAGAGATAAGGTTTAGGCAGATGACACAGGAAAATGATGCACTCGGCTGGAATGAGCTCAGGGCCTATGAGAGGCAGGAAGATGTGCAAATCAGGCCTGAGTCAGGGAAGCCCTAACATCAATGGAGCCTGGAAGCCAGAAATCCCCAGCGTAAGGCAGCCACCTCTCTTCCACTGCCCTCAGACCTGAAGAGGATGGCACCGTGGTGTGGGAAGCAGAGCAATACCTGGAGTTGAGACCCCTAATTCTCCCTAGGTCCACATGTGACTGCTTCTCCTACCACACAGCCTGGCACTCAAGAAAAAGCATAATATTGAGGGCCTGCAATGTACAAGGCCCCGCGGATGACACAAAAATCAACAAGACACAATTGTGCCCTCAAAGACCAGGTGGTAAGAGGAAAGAGGGTGGGTTTTTGAAGCTGTCCTGATCTTGGTTCTGTCATTTATAAATTCTGTGGCCTTGGCCAAGTCATTTTGTGTCCCTATTAAAGGGGGTAAAAATACTTACCGCCAAGTGTTTCTGAACAGGTAGAGATAATGTATACAAAGCACTTCTGCCAGGGGCATGGTGACCTTGATAAATGGCAACAGCATTAATAGCTGTGGAGCCCCTCAGACTCATAGGCAGCTAACAACTGAGCAAGGGAATAAGACGGAACAAACATAGTGGATCCAGAGCCAGAGTAAAGTGGGCTTAATGTGGATGGGCCAAGGAGAGAGAGAATTGGGAAACTCTTTTTGTCCCCCAACTAGAAATATTCAGTTTAAACTTATTTTAGATTGTGACCTTCTTGAGGCACTGTCTTAATCTTCTTGGATATTCTTAAGTCTTCTTTGGGTCTCTGGCTACTCAGAGAAGTGGGGCTCAGGAAGAGAAGAGAGGTTAGCTGGCACAAACCAACATCCCATGAGTGCTATCACCATGCCTAGTAAATGGCCTGATATAGTCAGTGCTCAATACATGTTGATAAAAGATTACATGTGTGGGTGGGTGGATGGATGGATGGATGGATGGGTAGAGGTAAGGGATGTCAGATCATTATCCACACTTCTTTAGGACCAAAGTTAATTTTGTGCTATAACCTTGGGCTTTAGGGGACCATAATCTGGGAGAAAATGAGATCTGGCGAGTGGGCAGATCCTCAAAGAGAACCGGCAAGTCTTTACCAACCTCCTTTTTCCCATATTTGTTGGGAACACCCAACTTCCCAGACCTCAGCATTCCCACGCGGGCAAAGCCCCTTGCCTTTGAGCAGCCACAGATTGTCGCTAGGCGCAGAGCAAGCCAGACCACACCAGAAAATCTTTCAGAGAGGCTCAGAAGACTCCCAGGCTCCACACACAGGAAAGCTCAGTGTTATGACCCGCCTGGATTGCAGAGAAAAGAAAGGAGACAGCCCACGGCTCACACTGACAAACCAGAGGACATCAAGCGAAACAGGAAGGGGTCTAGAGTTGTGTAATATATGATCGACCATTGAATGAACTGAAGGTAGTCAGCCGCTTGGTGGGGGAAGAGTAAAGGTGGCCGCTGAGAGCTAACAGCCCTCTTCAGGAAGTTGAATGACAGTATGTTGAAAGTACATTTGAACATTTAGATCTAGAAAACAAAACTATGACCAAGGGGATACTTACTTAATTTCACACAAGGAAGCAGTTTTTAACAATTAAGGCTGTCCCACAATGGAATATTCAAGTCTATCATTGTTAAGAGGTATGACGAGTAAGTTTCCTTTCAGTGGAAGAATTGAAACGGAAGCTGTCTGCTCGTCTGTCTGAGCTGTCATGTGAGAGGTTTCTCTGGTGGAAGGGAGGCGGGGCTGGATGATTCAAGCTCTCTTCCACAACTCATTTTTTCAGGTGAGATATCCAGGCCATTCTCACTCCTCACCCCATCCACCCTGACTCAGACTCAAGTTTCAGTTCAAGGGTTTGACTATGAATTCACTTCCCCACTTAGAATTTAGGAATCTTCAAACTCCTAGGTTTATTGGTAGAAAATTCTATTTTCCCCCAGAGGTGTGCAGACCTCAACGGGGAGCTGGCCTCTTTCTCTCTTAAAGGGACACACTTAACCAAGGGATGATGGAAAGCTTCACTTAGGAAGGTCTCAAACTCTGCCTCTGGGTTTCTGTTTCTCTATTTTTCTCTCCTCTCTCCACACCCCCATACTCCAAAGGGATGCTCAGCAAGTGCTTTGGAAAGGTTCTCCCTTGGGTCCCTGTGTTCTAACTCCATCCTGGTAAGCCAATTAAGTATTCTTTCAGCTCATCTCTGAAAGACAACTCACACTAGTGTCTCTGCCTAGAGGTCACCAAACTCTTTTAAGGAAGTGGTCTACAGCCCTTTAAAGAGAGCGTCACTAGCAAGTATGCTGAGGAACACCGAACACCCTTCTTTCGGCAACCTGGTGTCACACTCCTCAGCCCTCTCCATCTCCATCACACTGTGATCTGAGCAGGGCACAGGCCCAGTGCCAAGCGTCCCGGGGTACCTGTACACATCGCCACCCCAATCCAACTGAGCACTGCAGTATCGAACCCCTTACCCTTTACTCAGGTATACGAGGGACTTCGAACTCTAAAAATTTTTAATTTCCCTTTACACCCCGACTCCACCCACACTGGACACAAGGATTGCATGCAAATCAGGTGCCAGGAACTGTCCAGAGAGCCCCAAAGTTGACCTTCAAACTAAATCCTGAAACTGACTCTGGGTTGCCAACATCGTCAAAGCTGAGGGTGGGTAGCCTGGCCAGGGACACCAAGCCTGGTAGGTGCTCAGTAAGTAGTGATGGGGATGTTGGCTGCACTGCCGAGTGACTCTCAGCACAGATTTGGGACTTGGGAGAAGTGACTGGGCTCTGTTTCTTCATTCATCAATAAGGAAGTTGGTCTTGGGTTCCAGAGCTTGACTTTGTCTAAAATGACACAATTTTCTGATTCAAAGGGACATTTTCCCTCAACCTCTTCTGTTTCAGATGAGGAAATCTATGTCCTGGGAAGCACGCTGACTTGGCCAAGCTCACACTCGTCTTTAGAGCCTGGTCGTCTGCCTCCAGGGCCTAGCTCCACTGAGCCCTTCCAGACCAACTGTCCTGGACCCTAGGAGACAGATGGTTCTGGATATTAGGAAAAGGAACTCAGCGGGCACATAGCAAAGGGTAAAAGGAGCCTGCAGTCTACTCCTTGGCTCCCTCTGGCAAAAGGCAGTGCTATTAGCATAAAGCCCTTAAGGAAATATTTATTCTTCACAATCCTTCCTCTTCCACCATAGCCACCCATAAGAGCTCAAAGTACAGAGCAAAGCAAAACAATCTCCCGAGGAGGTCTCTGCCTCAGACTGTATTCAGATCTGGAGCAAGAAGCTCCAGAGAACCACTTACTTCTGAATTCAATGTTGCCATAATCCCAGCTAGGTGTGTGTGTTTCCAGGGACACTGTGAACTGGCTTGGAGCCCTACTGGAGGTGTGGCAAGCACCTTCTAAGTGTTCCCTAAGCAACTCTCATTGAACCTTTGGGGAATAATTATTATCTCCCATTGATGACTCAGACTGTCCAGCCACATGAGTGTTGAGTGCCCTGTTATGCTAATAAGGTCAAGTCAGTAGACAAGAGAGCAGTCAGGTCTTTAGTTCCAGGCCAAAAAACATATGTCCAATAGATAAGTTTCATGAGGTTCCCTAAATGAAAGTAGCTCATGGCTACTCGACAATGGTCATGTGATAAAGTTCTGGCAGATGTTAACTTCTTTTTTTTTTTAATATTTATTTATTTATTTTGGCTGTGCTGGGTTTTGGTTGTGGCATGCGGGATCTTTTAGTTGCAGCATGAGGGCTTCTTAGCTGCGGCACACATGCAGGATCTAGTTCCCCGACCAGGGATCGAACCCAGGCCCCCTGCGTTGGGAGCGTGGAGTCTTACCCACTGGACCACCAGGGAAGTCTCCAGATGTTGTTAACTTTTAAAGACAAAAAAGGGAGACCCTGTATGGTTAGAACAGTCACGCTAGAGGAACAATGTTGTAAGAATTTTAATTTGGGGGAAGATCCTTTCTTTTGCAGGGTTGTTTGTGTTAATAACTTGGATGATCTAATTCATCTTCAGTTCTTCCATGACCCAGGCCAAGACTGAAAATAGTTGATAATGCAATCATGTGCAACTAACATTTTCTAGATACAAATAATCTGGAACACAGCCTGCCTACTGCTCTGAATGATTCACAGATTGCTCGTGTGAAGACTACATGAGACTTTCAAATGTCTGCCTAGCCGTCGCCAGGCACCAGGTCAGGCGGATATCAGTGACTGCCTAAGTCCACATTCCAGCAACTTGTACCCTGAAATGTCTGCATGGCTCAGCAAGTCAAGAGCTTCATGTGCACACAGTACCCATGCTGATGAAAACGCTCCATGGTGGCCACCCCTGGAGCTTCTCCAAATCCTATTGCCAGAGGCAACCAAAGTAAGTGCTGTAATCTAATTGGCTAAGACATCCCTTAGCTTATGTCAATTATCTTGTAAGCTACACAGAAACACAGCCATTCCAGTTTTATCACTAGTTTTCTTCTAAGCCTTGTCTGTTTGCGAAATAGAAGTGAGACAATGCACAGGAAAAGAACCAAGGGTTATCAGCGTGGGAAGGGACCTCAGAGCTCATTAACCCAGCTTCCTACTTCACAAAGAAGTAAACTGAGTTTCTGACTAAGTCATGTTCCCTAGAAGCAGAGCCTGAAACACAGATTCAGGCACACATGGTTTACTGAGGGAGTGCGCTTCGAGAAAAACCTATGAGGGAGCAAGTGGAGCAGTACAGAAAAGAGGAAGGTGCTGAGAAAGGCTATGACCGCAAGAAAAGTCTAGCCTTGGCCTGGAGGGCTCTGGCTATGGGCCTCCCCTGGGATGGGAGGATCTGCTGTCCTAACGGCCTTGGATAATGCTCTAGAGAAAGGAGCAGCTGGGAGCTGTTAGTTAGCAGGCAATGCTCATGGCAGCTGGGGGATGGTTCCAGTACTGGGGATCTGCGCAAGGCCCAGGGGTAGTGCCAGAGCACCAGAGAAATGTCTCTATAGAACGTCTGTATAAATACATATTTTTACTAATATAAATATATAAACAAATGTCTATACATGTCTCTCTCCAGAGATATATAGAGGCAGAGAGACAGACATACAGAGGCAGAGACAGAGACACAGAGAGAGACAGATAGACACAAAGACAGAAAGAGACACACAGAGAGGGACAGGGAAGACACACAGGCTCAATGGGCCCGGCAGAAGCTGAAGCTCTACGGGAGCATATACTGTGAGCAATGGAGATGCTGATAGAGAAAACACATTGAGTGAAGGATGAGAAGTCTAGGCCACCAGAGAGCGGAGCAGATGCACAGAGAGCGTGTGTCTGTGCTGTGTTAATGGCAGAGCTCTAAAACGATGAGCCATGACCTCCACGACTGAGGCAGAGTTTTATAAGTGAGACCAGGGGGTTGGTAACCTAGGGAACACATCTGTCCATGAGACCAGGACAGATACGGAGGCATGAGCACAGCTACAAACTATAGGAGGACACCCAGCAGTCAGAAGCGTGCAGAGAAGCTGGGGGCTGACACAGTGATGACCACAGAATTACGGTCCGGGTCATGAGTGGGATCCTGTCCAGTGACAGAGCTGTTGTCAGGGGGATGGGAACAGGCTGCACTTGTGTGGGGGGGGGGCATTTGGGAACAGCCTTAGGGAAGTCAGAGGTAGGGGTCATGACACAGCACAAGTCCCAGGGAGACTTGGCGGATGCACAGCCCTGGGCTGGTGGAAGGGGGATCAAGGACATGTGTGACGGCAGACGGAAGGCAGGGACCTAGCCCAAGCACCAGGTGCCAGCAGGACTAATGGCCAATTGCCTCTTCTTGGGAGGGTTTCTTTGATCCCTCCTCATTGGTCCCAGAATGAAGGACACCCTGAGCCTGCAAGCAGCTGGGTGGAATGGGGGATTGGGAAGGTGGCGGAAGGAATGGTGAGAGGTCAATGGACCCTCCAAAGGCAGAAGCAAGGTCTCAGCAGTGGTCTGGGGCAAGAAACCTATTTAGGAAACCAAGCTTTGCAGGCAGTGGAAGACTCTGGTTGGGAGTTTGTACCTGAATCTCTAGGGGATCAAGGCAGCCCCTCTCGTTATCCAAGCCTGTGTTTGCCGAATGTGCAAACATTCAGGAGTACGGATCTTAAAAAATGATTAAAAAGAACAAAGCTCCTATAGGGAAAACACACTATTAATCTTGAAAGTTCTCTTCCATTTCTTTACAGCTGCTCCTCTCCAATAAAACAACACACCGTGGTTTTGTTTATTTTAGCATATTACAGTTTTGATAAAGCCCCAGATCCTTACATCAAATATATTCTTCAATGTCAAAAGGACACGCAGAGAAATGTCTCCTAATGAAGGATTTATCTTTTATCTGACATTGATGATTTAGCTGGTGCTGATCTCTTCATCCTCTTTTTCATTAAAAAAAAAAAAGTTGAACAAAATTACCTTTCTTGGAATAACAGCTCCTTTTAAAACCTGACTGCTTTGTCATTACCTCTGTAATCTCCCTTGGAGATCATGGGCTATTCATTTCCTCCCTAACTCCAATTTGCCTTTTGATATTTTTCTTTGGTCTGTTCAAACAGTCCTCCGGTTGCCCAGCTCATCAGAGTGAGGCCTTAGAATGAGCAACAGTCCACTGCCATGGCAAGTCACCTGCGGCGTGTCACCCACAGCGTGTCACCCAGAGGTCAGCCAGCTCTGGGGCCCCTCCGTGCACCACGGAGGTGCTTTGAAAATGGTCTAAGCTCTTCTCGTTAAAGCTTTCCCTAGCTCTTACCCCTGTGATATCTTTTATCTATATATCATGTCAGAGGCCGCAGCCTCATAGTCCTAAAAAAAAAGTATCTACTGAACCTCTAAAAAAATGAAAACCTGACAAAAGGAAAGGCTGGAAATATGACATGGTTACCTGTGGACCCTCAGGGCCCCGTGCACAGCTATGAGGGGGGTTCCCTGCACGAGGGGGCCTGGTTGAAATTCAGCCCACGTACAGCTGCGTGTGCCTAGAGAGGGTGGCTTTTCCCACTTTGCACCAAGCGCCATCTGGATTGCCAGTATCTCTGGGTTCTTAGTGGGTAGTTTCTTTCACATGATGAATCGAGCCAGTGGGTTAGGTTAGGTTGTTGTTTTTTCTCATTGTGTGGAATTGTTGCTCTTTTCTTCTTTGGTTATTTTTTTTCCAGTCCTTTCTTTTTTTAATTAAAAAAAAATTTTTATTTTATATTGGAGCATATTTGATTAACGATGTTGCCTTAGTTTCCCGGAGTACGGCAAAGTGATTCAGTTATACATATACATGTATCTATTCTTTTTCAAATTCTTTTCCCACTTAGGTTATTATACAGTATTGAGCAGAGTTGCCTGCGCTATACAGTAGGTCCTTGTTGGTTATCTATTTTAAATACAGCAGTGTGTACATGTCAATCCCAAACTCCCAATCTATCCCTCTCCCTCACCCTTCCCCCCTGGTATTTGGTTATTTTTTTCTTTTATTTCATCTATGTGATTTGAATTTTGCTGTCCTCTGCCTCTCTTCTTACACGTCCTCTCAAAAAGAAATTTCTTTTCAACTATGTTTAATCAGTGGTATGGATCCAAGTGCACTGGCTTAGTCCTTATTAGATTTTGAATGCACAATCACATCCCAACTCATTAGTGACAGGAAAGCTGAGCTGTCAAGCATGGCTTCCGAAACTCTAGGGAAGGGGTCTGTATTAGAGCAGGGTCCAGGATCCACACACAAGCTGAGCTGGCTTTTTCTTTTCTTTTAAGCTTTATTGATCTCAGGAAGAACTAAAGGCCTGTTGAAAAAGGTGGGAATCAGCTCAACATACCAATTTATGTATTATTTATGGACTTAAATAAGCCTAGACTCACAGCAATAAAGAAAAATTAATTCATGTGATAGAACTACCACTGTATTCAATTCCAACGTTAGAAGCGTGTCACACAAAGACAGAGATCTTGCAGGGTGGAGAATGGGGTAGTGGAAGCAATGTGGAATTTTAGATCAGACAGCACCACCTCCCCTAAGACCTGGAGCAAGTTCCAAGACCTCTCTAGGCTTCAGTTTTCTCATCTGTAAAATGGACAGAAATATCGATTCTCAGGGTTGTTGTGATAATTACATGGGAGAAGTAATAGAAACTCAAAGCGGTTACAAGTTCCTGTTGTGGGTATCCTGTGTGAGGAGGGGTGCAGCTCCTAGACTCTTGTCACAGAACAGTCACCTTTCCTGACTTAAGGCCCATGGGAAAGGGCAACTCTGGCAGCAGTAAAGAACTCCCCCATTTTTACTCCAAAAGACATAAGAAGAAAGACCTGCTCCACTAACAGGAAACAGCTCTCTCTTGCTCTCTCTCTCTCTCCCTCTCTGTCTGTCTCTCTCACTCTCGCTCTCTCCCTCCCTCCCGCAATCTCTTTTCTGAAATAAATACAAAACTGGCTCAACCACCCACCTACCGTATAGCAATAAGTCCAGTATTTTTTCTAACTATACCCTCCAAGTAATGGCCAGTCTGCCTTCCATGCTGGGCAAGGAGGGCCCTGATCTCCAGGTGGTCCCCTCCTGCCCTGGCTTCTTGCTGCCACTAGAGCAGCTGTTAAAATCTGATTGTCCACAGCCTGAGATGCCCATCCACCATGTGCTGATCCAATACCCTTGGTCAGTGGACTTCAATGTCAAGTTCAGCAAAGGATGCCCACCCCAACGTGGGTTCCCAGGACAGCACTTCTTAGCTAATATTCTGCCTTCCCTTTCTACCCATTCCCCAGACATCAAAGTTTCAGGAGCTCTTTATCAGAATTAGTTCATGTGGCTAGAACCCTCTGACCCTTTCAGTTCCCTGTTATCTATGCCCTCCAAGGGCAAGGTGAGTTGTTGCTGTTGTTGTTTCTTCAGCTTTGAAATCCAGTGGATCTCCTAACAAGGAGATCAAGGAGGGCTGTCCTGACTGTCTTCAGGGAGCTGAGCCCTCACCTACTCCGCCAGCTCCCCTTCCATGTCCTTCCCTGTTCCCTCCCCTACCTCCCCCTTCCCTTCCCCTTCCCAGTGCCAACTCCATCTTCTCTCCTCTCCTGTCCATCCCCACCCCTAAAAGGACAAAGCTACCTCCTGAGTTTCACCCCAGGGATTTCATCTCTCATGAAAACACAACATATCTTCAGTGAGACATTTTACTACAAATATAACATTTATTGAAAGATTATTATGTATGACAAACACTGTGCTAAATATTTTAGGTCCCTTATCTCCTTTAATTCTCACAACTACCTGGTACAGGCATTATCCTCTCCATTCTACATATAAGAAACTGAGATTTAAGAGGCTAAACAACTCATCCAAGGACACAGAGCCTATAGGTAGCAGAGTACAGCTTGAGCCCCTTCTATCGGATTCCTCTGCTGCTTAGAGCCCCCATGCCCCTGGCATTCGCTCCACACTACTATTCTATATATTTGACAAGCACATTCTGTGCCAGGAAATCTTAGCAGTTCTTAGCTCTCCTCATAAAATAACTCATTTTATTCTCACAGAAATCCTATGAAGTAAGCACCATTATTATCCCCATTTCACAGATGTGGAGACTGAGATAGCATGAGCTTAAGTTAACTTACCCAGAGTCCAACAGCTGGTGAGCAGCAGAACAGGGATGCAAACACAAGTAGTCTGAGACCCTTTAGGCTGTATGGCTCCTACTCAGCCTAGCTCCTCCCAGAAGCCTCCTCCCCGCAGAAGAGGGGTGGCAGTGTTGATGGGACAGGGGAGGGGCCAATGGGACAGGGACTCTTGCACCTCCTTCATCTGAGAACAGAGTTTCCTAAAGTGTCCTGCTCTGAGATGATGGCGGCTATGGTCAGGAGGACCAGGGAGGGGCTCAAGCCAGGGCCACCTGCTTGTGTGTGATGTCCCTGCGGCCCCTGCCACAAACGCTTTCCCACCCCCTGGACTCAAGGTACCCAGATCTCGTCTTAAAGATACACTCTCCTGAATCCTGTAGACTTTTCTGGGACTGAGAGTCATCTGTTAAAATGCAAATGCCTGTGGGCACTGTACCTCCTCAAAGACCACTTCAGCAGAGGTGACAACCAGTCAGAGCACACAGCCTTCCTTTCGGTATCTCCTCTCAGCCATCTCGGTGTGCTGAGCTCAGGTGCACAGCCGGAGGCCCTGACTCAGGAAAGGAGCGGCACAGGGAGCTGGCGTCTGAGCCAAGGCTGACTTGCTAAGGTTGGGAATTGTTAGACAGGTACAAACAAGTGTTCCAGGAGCGGTGGATGGTGGGCTAAGACCACAGGGGTCTCCCCCGCCTTCACACTAGCACTTCCTGGGGCAGCCTGACGTGCACACCTGCAGGGGACCCTGTTGGAGCCTGCCCTGCCCCCTCAGCTGCACTCCTTGCAACGTGACAAACACTGCTCACTGGGAACCTGTGTCTGTCTGACTGAAGAGGGTCTTCCTTTGAGCTTGGGAGCATGCTAAGCTGGCGCCCAGGGAAGCTGGGAGAACCAGCAAGTTAATGCCCCTGAAGTAGGCTGAATCAGTGTGGACGGGCATTGGTGACTCAAGACCAACTCCCTCGCCCCCCTTGGGGATAACTCCAGGGAAGTCCTATGCTGTCTCCCACGTTCTCCTTCAAGACTGAGCTCCAGGTACCTTCAGTGGTGACTGGCTTTCACCCACCCCCTCCTTTCCTCCCTTGTCACCTCCCCAGTGTTCTACTTCACCTGGGGTGACCTCCCAGATAAACTATGTGTACTCAAATCCTTGTCTTAGGATCTGCTTTGGGGGGCATTACTTTGAATATTTAATTTTATTCTGATTTTTCCTTCTGTGTTGTGTTTGCCTTCTTGGTTGATTTAGGGCTGTTTTACCACAATTCATTCTTGAATATCATCCCATTTTGTACTTTGCATGGGCGCATGTATACAATTCTGTGATACAGGAGATGACAGAAGTGGACTGTGGAGATACAGGAGCAGAGAAACACTGACAGATCAAAGCAGAGCTCTTGTTGAAGAGTCACACTGACTATCATCTTTAAAATGAGCCTAACCTTGACCATTTCTATCAAGTCCTATATTGGCTCTTGCCAATGAGTCAATGAGTGATCACTGAGCACATGTGTGTAGAAAATCTGCTAGACACTGTGGATGATACCAAGCATAAGACACAGTTCCTCCCTCTAGAAGTTTTTAAGTGAATTGAGACAAAATCTGGACACCTAAAAATAGTTCATAAAGCAAGGTGGCATGTAATAAATACTAGATGGATGCCATGTGACTTTAAATTTCAAGGAACAGTGGAATAAGTTTAATTTCTGGATAGCTCAACGAAAAGTTCAGAAAGATTTCATCCCCTTTGCTAACTGCAAAGCAAATAGCTTTCCATCAGAGGAGTCCCTGGTCAGTTTTGTGGTACAAGGATCCGAATCACTACCAACAGAGTTTCTTCTTTGCATGAGGCATGCATTTGTTGATTAGAGATCTATTAACATACAAACATGTTTTCTAGGGGTAAACCTGATTCTAGGGATTAGCACCAATGATCCCAGAATCTTTGAATTCAGAGCTAGAAGGAAACTTCCAGAACTTCCAGCCTAACCCTGTCTCCCACAGGTGGCCATCCAGCTTGACCACCTACAGCTACCTGAAGCTCACTCCCTGCAGTATCTCATTTCTTTGTGGGATACCCTAAGCGGTAGAAAGTTCTTCCTCCAGTAGTGAAGGTTCTGTTGGAGTCACAGAGAAAGGCATTTTGGGAGCCCTGGTCAGTGCCCTAGAACACCAGGATGACAACACTTTTACAGAGGGAGATGAGGGCTGCCATAAACACCTAGAAAGGCAGGGAGCTCACCCCTCACTTCAGGCATAGGTCAGCACTGGAGAGGAACGGTTTTGAGGATGCATTCCTCAAATCTTCCCAGGAATTTGTTCTACAGTCCTCAGTACAGGCGTTTATAAGTTTCTGAGGGCATGAACCATTTGAAAACACTTGAAGGCCTGATATTCTGAGATGAGCTAAAAAGAGCTCTGATCAGTTTGGGGTGTGCTGGGGCAGGGACCCCAGGAAGGTCAGATCAAGAAAGGCAACAGCAGAGAGTGACAAGAGCAACCTTGGACCTTCTGAGAAAGAAAGTTGTTCAGGGGGGTTGAAATTCCCAGGAATCAAACGAGTGAGCATTTAGAGTCAAATCTGTACCTATAAGCATTAACTGAGCACCTACTATGAGCTTAATACAATGATTAAAACCTTGGGTCCTTGCCCTTGAGCGCCTCAGTCTACGTGCCTTGCCCCCAAGCCTTTGATTGCCTCCCATCGGTTACACCTAAGTTGATTCAAAGCTGCAACGTGTGTTTTTCTTGTTTTAAGACTTAGTTTTGTAAACAATACAAAAGATAGCAAGTCATATTTTAAAGTCTGTATTCCCCCGCCCCGTGCAGAATTAACCATTTTGTTTGCTGTCTCTTTTTTCACAAGCCTTATCCCCCTCATCTTTAGTCTCACTCCCCAACCTTCACCCCCAGAAAATTACTACCATGAGTTTAGCAGATACTCAGTCCATTTTTCCTACAATTTTACACTCAGAATCCTTTATTTTTCACTCCTGATTTCACTTTATGTTTCTATTTTTCAGTGGTCACCCTTGAGATTTTAAAATACATATTTTTGCAACTAAATCTAGAGTTATTTGATACCTGTATTCCACCTCCCAAATCTTTTCTTGCTTTAACTTCCCTCCCAAACTTACCCAGTCTTAACCCTTTGTTGTTTTTATGACCAGAATTTTAGTTACAAAATTGTACTTGCTTTTTTTTTTTTTTTGCGGTACGCGGGCCTCTCACTGTTGTGGCCTCTCCCGCTGCGCAGCACAGGCTCTGGACGCGTAGGCTCAGCGGCCATGGCTCACGGGCCCAGCCGCTCCACGGCATGTGGGATCTTCCCGGATTGGTGCACGAACCCGTGTCCCCTGCATCGGCAGGCGGACTCTCAACCACTGCGCCACCAGGGAAGCCCTGTACTTGCTTTTAAACAAGTACATAAATTGCTTTGCTTTTGCATCCCATACCTTCCTTCTGGGTTTATTTGCATTCCTGCTTTAGGACATTCTTTATTAGTTCTTTCTATCAGTAAGTGGTAAACTCTCCAAGTTCTTTTATGCTTAAAAATGTCCTTATTGGGCTTCCCTGGTGGCGCAGTGGTTGAGAGTCCGCGTGCCGATGCAGGGGACACGGGTTCGTGCCCCGGTCCGGGAAGATCCCACATGCCGCGGAGCGGCTGGACCCGTGAGCCATGGCCGCTGATCCTGCGCGTCCGGAGCCTGTGCTCTACAACGGGAGAGGTCACAACAGTGAGAGGCCCGCGTACCGGAAAACAAAAACAAAAATGTCCTTATTTTGCCCCCATTTTTAAAAATATTATTTGGCTGATGCTATACAGTCTATAATTTACTTTTAAATGTTTCAGCAGAAATAGCATGACATGTATCTATGAATATATGCTAGTTTTAATCTATGGTCACAGTTGGTTAAGACTGGAAACACCCTAATCAATAATAAACATTCCAAGAGTGGTTAGCGAGAATTTGAATTTAAAAGGTTGCATTCAAGACCCCCCAGAGGCAGCTTCTGCAAGCCTTGTAAAGACTGCTATCCAAAACCACAGAGAGAGCATGTTAATTATGATAATTTTATAGAAATATTTCTCATCGTTGAAATAATTGGTGGTCAAGCTACGTGGAATGGTTAGAAATATTGCATAGACACCTACTCTGTTCCTGTGTAAACAGGGTATAGAACTGGGCCAGTCCAGCACCTTCTCCGTTTTGACCTGTGTTCCACCATTTGAGGACTCTGTCATTTGATCCAACAAGAATATCCTTCTTCTAGAATAATGTCACATCTGCCTCCATGACATATCTTATGCAAGGCATTGGAAGAAATGCCTAAAGGATGCCAAACTAGAATTTCCTTGACCTTATAAGAACAGGTATGACTGTTATTTGTACCTGCTCACCAAAAATGTTTGGGAGTGGGACAGAATTCCATCTGAGACTTGCTTTCATTATAACATCCTACTTGGTGGCAAGATTGTACAGAAGTGGACCTCACTCACCACTAATCTCTGGAAGCCACCAAACTCTGTCAAAAGAATAAAGCAGTGATTGAATAGGCTTAGTTTAGTTCTTAACAGCTGGATATGAAATTCTGAGATAGAGTGTTCCAGAGCAATAGCCATTGTCTTCCGGAAGAAGACATCTACTGATGAGAAGTCTTCTGTCAGTCTGATGGCCGCTGCCTTGTAGGTAATTGTGGTGGATATTACAATTTTATACTCTGCCATTCTACCAGTTGAAATCTACTGAAGGATTTTTTTTCTTTTTTAATCCTTGGCATTCTGACTTTTTCTTTCTAAAATGTTGTATCTTCATATTCAGAAAAGACTTGGCCATTGCTTCTTTGAATCTTGGTTTTCCATCATTGTCATATTCTTTGTTTACAGAGTTCCTATCCGATATAAGTTGAAGTGTCTCATCATATCCTCCATGTCTCCTAATTTCTGTCATATTTCTATCTCTTGATCTCTCTGTACGCAGGGAAAACTATGTCAGTTCTATCCTCCAAATACTAATTCTCTCTCTTTATCTGTGTCTAAACTATCCCATAACCCATCTACTGAGCTTTTTAGGTCAATGACTGCTTCTCGTTTTCAAGATTTCTGCTTGGCTCCTCTTAATTTGATTTTGAATAATTTTTTTTCTGGCATTTCTGTATGTTTGATATGGGAATAGGGTCTCTTAGCATGTGCTCAATTTGACTCTTTGATTCAGATATTATCACATTAATTCTTCAGTGTAACTGGGAATTGGATACAAGGCAGCTTGATTTTAGAAAAGTATGAGGGTAGAAGTATGAGTAAGGCACCCACCCAGAATCTGTTTGCTATTAGGAAGACCAGAACCAGGAGAAGGACAACAGCAAAGCAGGAATCTGCAAGATTTCATCTGTGTGGAGAAACCCTTTTACAGCTACTTTACAATTACATTGTATTCTCTAAAATTGGTTTTCAACATCATGGGTAGAGCTTGACTTTGTAACTCCGAACTCTTGAGAGAAAACTGTGCCCAAAAGCGGAAGTGTTTGATCCTGTGAGAGATAGTTATTACGGGACTATCTGAGGCAAATAAATCAACAAACACTAAGCAGCTGGATACCTGATACCAGGGCAAGCTTGGAAAGACTTAGAGGCCTGCCGGCAGGGAAACTGCTAAGTGGAAATAGACAATCATGGGGTTTTTAAGCAGACCAGTGACGTCATGCTGCTACTTCATTTTTCTTTTTCTGCTTTGTGACAGAATTGTTGAAAGATACAAGGGACCTTTTAGCTGGTCAGGAATGCCAGAAAGATTAAATCAGGCAATCCCTCTCATTAGCAAATAGCCTATACAGAAAAATAGTTTACGGTTCTGACAGAGAAGTGATGGAGGCCTATAGGGCTAGAAGCCTTGCAATTGGAAAAAAACAAAAACAAAACACTATAAGTACTAAGATTCACTAATGCCCTCAGGACAAACAGTGTTAATATTAATTAAAACCAGTTAAGTAGGGGCTTCCCTGGTGGCACAGTGGTTAAGAATCCGCCTGCCAATGCAGGGGACATGGGTTCGAGCCCTGGTCCAGGAAGATCCCACATGCCGCGGAGCAACTAAGCCCGTGCGCCACAACTACTGAGCCTGCGCTCTAGAGCCCGCAAGCCCGCGCGCCTAGAGCCCATGCTCTGCAACAAGAGAAGCCACCGCAACGAGAAGCCCGCGCACCGCAACGAAGAGTAGCCCCCGCTCGCCGCGACTAGAGAAAGCCCGCACACAGCAACGAAGACCCAATGCAGCCAAAAGTAAATAAATTAAAAAAAAAAAAAACAGTTAATTATTGCTGTTGACTCTCACAAAGAGTCGCAACGAAGACCCAACGCAGCCAAAAGTAAATAAATTTAAAAAAAAAAAAACAGTTAATTATTGCTGTTGACTCTCACAGAGTCCCTGGAACAACTGCCACAATGCAGCACAATGCAGATTCCTGGGCTTCCACCCAGAGTACTCCACTCAGTAGGTCCGGAACTGGGCCCAGGAACCTGCATGTTAACAAGCACCCCATATTCTGATATGAATGATCAAAAATAATACACTTTGAGAAACACCGGATTAAATTGTGGAACAAATTATTTCTAGGAGATGGTATATATTTCAATTTAGCCCTTAAATGTGATTGAACTTTTAAATAAATCAAATAATTACTGATTAGTGGATAAAGTTTCTGTCACTGAAACAAAGCAAAAAAAAAAAGGAGAATGGGAAGCTATACTCACCAGGATTCTCAGTTACACGTACCTGAGACGGGCTTCCTATATAGGAGCCCCTCCAGTTGAGATGCTTTAACACAGTGGTTCTCATCCCTGGCTGCACATTACAATCATCTGGGGCACTGATTAAAAATACCAGTGCCTGGGCTCAACCTCAACCAATTAAATCTGAACATCTGGGGGTGAAGCCTGGGCATCGGCCATTTTTAAAAGCTCACCAAGCAATTTTCATGTGCAGCCAAGATCAAGAAGCACTGGCTCTAATGAGAACTGAGGGGCTAGTCTTGCAAAACCAACCTTGGAAAGCAAAGGCAAACATTGCTGCCTTCAAATGGCACTCAGGCTGGACCTTAGAAAGAATTAGGTATCTGGTGGAAAGACCAGTGTTTCAGAATGTACCCTGAAAGCAAGCTGCTTTGGAATACACAAACGGATTTTGCGGGTAAGAACTCTTTCTGAAATAATACCAGGCAGGTGTCTTTTGTTCCAACTATGGCTTATAAGTGGGACATTACAGCTCCACGCTCAGTAAATTATCAGCTGCAGCTGAAGATCAGCCCAGTTGTCACCACTGACTAAGCAGTATATTTCGAAGTCTCTGTTCATCAGGAAAGGGACCCCACCACTCAACAGATTAACCGATTATTTTAGTGATTAGCTAGTGTTTTCCATCAGGCTTAGCAAAATGCTTTATAGATATACTTTGGTCAGGCAGTAACCCCCTGATATTGACAAAAGAAGTCTCCCAGAGCCTCTCCCACACCCACTCCTGACCCTCTTGGTCTGGGAAAGCAGGAAATTCATCCCACAGGCCCCTGGTATCATTTCCATTACCTCCGTCTTCTTCATCCTTTCCACCCCCTCTTACACTCCAAGGAGAGGATAAGTTCTGGGTTTCGACTTGACAACAATATACAAATTCTCTTTTCAGTTTTGCTTTTCTACATGAAATAAGCTCTAGATCGTGAACCCTTTTCTTCCCAAAGTACCCTACAATCGTGAAAGTATTTTTATAAGCTTCCTCTGTACTCTGCATCTTTTTCACATCCCTTAAGTAGCAGTTTCAGCAAGCAGTGCCGGTCAAGCACTCAGATGATGGTGTGCCTTGGGTAGGTGCCTTGGGAAGGGGGCAGTTGGCAGCAGAGGGACGAGGACTCCTCCACTCTTGCCCTGAAATCTCCAGCACCCGATCTTTGATTCTTCGCCAGCTTTGTGGAAGCAGCCTGGCTAGAATTGCATTTTCTTGTTGCCCCTAACAATTCCACTGTAGAGAGCAGCTTGGTGGGATGGGGTGGGGGAGGGGTGTGTCAGGAGCCTGGAAATGCAAGTGAGTGTTACAACTCTGCCTTATATCTGGATGACCTTGGGCAAGCCATTTAACCTCTCTGAGCTTCTGTTTCCTCTTCTGTGAAACAGAAATAAAAACACCCATCCTGCCTTCCTTAACAGATGGTTGCGAGAATAAAGTGAGGTGATAAATGTGAAAGTGCTCTGGAAATTGTAAAGCCTGACATAACTCCCAAGTTTTATCATTAGAATGTATGATCCATGCACCCCTGATTCCATTCTTCATGACAAAGAAAACAGTCAACATCAAATGCACAACTGAAGCATCCCCCAGGACACACAACAAGTTCTCCTTCCTACTGTCTGAATTACTGACGGGGATAGATATTCCCAAGGCATAGAAAATTCTGCTGGCCTTGGTACCCTGAGAGCTGTCACAGAAAATATGACAAGGAATCCTAGAGAAAGATAAAGGGATTAAGGGGCATCAAAGAAAGGGGGTTTGTTTTAGCGAAGAACTTTTCTATAGAGTCTTTAAGCCAGAACAGGCTCTTCACTCTCCCCAGATGGTTTCCATGGTGGCCCTGTTGGAAGGCCACAGATGGCCACGATGATCTCTAGGAGAGCCTCATGCTTTCTGAGGAGACTAAATTATAAGCAAGCAATCAAGCTTCCGGTTTTTTCACGTTATGCTTGATCAGCTAAAATGCATCGGAGAACAAGTATTCCACCAATGTCAAAAACAGAACCATGCACATTTTTACCACAATATTTTCATAGCAAATGAAATGTGAATCCACTTGCCACACAGAGGATGGGCCAGAGGAGTTATTCCTACCCAAAGAATAAGCTGGCTTACTGTCAAATAGGATGAAGCTGTGTTCCTAAGAATGAATTTCACATAAACGTAAAAGATTTAGAAAAAAAATAATGATGTGGAAAATGTATACAGTACAAAATAGAGTTTTAAAATATTAATAGAATGAAGGGAGCAACGGTTGGTAAATCCTCCAACTCAACTGTTCTAAGTAGCTTGATATTTAGTGACATCTAGTGGCATGACATAGGAAAGCCTTCACGGGTGTTATTTTTAGGATGGCAAAACAATGAATTTACCAAATTTGCCTACTGGCCGGAACGTAATTTTGCGGGGGAGGGTTGCAACTTTCGTCTTCACTTGCCCATTCCCCATGGACCAGGACGTGAAGAATTACATCCGATGGCAGAATATGGTAACAACAGTCATGGAGAACAGACTGTCTTCAGGCCGGCTGTATTCTTCTTTTTTATTTAAATTGGTGCTAACATAAACCTGCTACCTTAAGATACAGTAGATGATTGCAGCAGCAAGAATACAGCATTTTCAGGCCAACAATCTAAGACATGTTGCCTGGTACAGGTCTGGTTTAGCACACCAAGATGTTAAAGAAACAGTGGCACCAAAGAATAACCTTGTTCAAAAAATGAACAGCATATTCCCTTTTAAAATAATAAGACTTTTAAAAGATGCTTTTATCCCAAAATAGTAGCCTTTCTCCCTTTTTCCCATTGGACTTACTTGTCTTTTATATTATATCATCCAAACCTTGCTAGCATAAACTCTGTCTTACAAGTCTTCCTGGACAGTGAAGTAGCAAGACAATACCTTTACAATGTCTTCAAAAACTCAAAGTGTTCAAGTGGCCACATGCTTCAGTTTCTGAGACACTCTTTCTGAGGAGGCCTTTATTATTAAGAAGCCAGTAAAGGTCTCTGAGTAAATCATCATTGACAAGAGCAAGGGGTCATTAAGTAGACAGAGAATAATGCTCAGATGGGACTTGCCTCAAGTATAGGAAAACAACAATTGCTTTACTTCCCATCCTCACCCCCTTTTGAAAGTTCTCCTGGAATTTTGCCTAAGTATTCATTCATCCATTCATTCACTCAACAAATAATTCAAGACCAAGATCAGTAAAGAAAAGTAGAGAAATGAGCCCTTTATGAGATTTTCTTGTCTTGGTCATTGAATTTATTGGATGAGGTGTCTTTTGATCTCAAATTAAAGTATAATTTGAGCTTGAATAAGCTGATAATGCTTCAGTCCCTTGCATCACATCCTGTACGACGTGGACACCTCAGACTATGCCTTGTCCTAGATGTCATCCAGGCCGATTCAGGTTCTCACGAGAGCCCCCTAGTGTTCAGAAGCAGCATCTGCACCAAGTGGAACTCCCTGTGGCTAGATCCCAAGTACAGCCAAGCCCTAAGGAAGACCTGGAGGGTTCTGTGTCAGAATCAGGGGTGGGAGGGAGGAGGAGGCATGGCTGGAGGCACATTCACCATCAGGGCCAGAAGCCTCACCAGAGTTCACAGATGGATAGATTTGCTACCCACAGACCGCAGGAAGAGAGGGGAGGTCATGCCTTTACCTGTCGGTTAGCATCTTCCTCCCAGCCCTGCCTCCATAGCTCTTACAGCTATTAGGCAAAGCAGCCTGAGAAATGGCCAGCTACTTGCATGAAATATCTGCATTCCTTGCTCCGTGATTCCATTCAGGTATCGGCTTGAATGTTTCCTCTTCAGAATGGCCTTTCCTGACCATCTGTCTCAAATACACCACCCTGTCTTGCTTACTGCTGGAGTCCTCTCCCACTCATATTCCTGGCTGCCACTGGAATTGCCACCCCGTCTCCCTCCCATCCCCTCCCCATCCAAGCCATCACCAGGATCTCATAATTCTTCCTTCTACATCTCCCTCTGATTTGTCCCCTCTGCTGCAGTCCCTCCTTCCCTTCCTTGGTTCAGGCTCTCATTGCCTTTTACGTCTCACCTGGCTATTGAAAGAATGTCTCTGCCTTCAGGCTCGCCTCGTCCAGTTTATTCTCCACACCAAGTCAGAACAGCCTTTCTACTCCTATCCCCCATGGCCCTCCTACCTATCAAATTTCCTGAGTCCTGATATGTACAGGATGAAGTCCAAGTCTCTCCAAGACCTGAATTCTAGGCCCTCTCATCCCTCACCATCTCCCACATGCTCACTGTTTCATGCACACACAGGTAATCGTACTTTCTAGGACATTTCACCATCTTCCATGCCTTTGTACCATTTCACATGCTGCTCCTTCTGACTAGGATGCCGCATCTTCCCAGACGTCTACTCTCCTCCTCAGCATCCTGCACCAGAGATGTAGCTGCTCCTTCCTCTGAGTTGTCCTAAAACTTTGCTTTACCTCTCTTCAACAACTGTCTCATATATTGTTCATAATAGTTTCGTTCACCTATATGTCTCCTCCACTAGACTGTAAAATCCTCAAGGGATAAGACATTCCTTTTATTATTCTTTGTATCCCCAGCATTTAGCATAGTACCAAGCACAGATTTAATGGTCAATAAGTGTTGGTTGAATGAATAAAAAACTGTAAGGCATCAGTTAAATCAACAACATGGAAAGATTTTTTTTCAGCATCAGAGCAGTCTAATAACTCTAAATACCACTTTGCCGTCCCATAGTCTTCATTATTCAAGTGTCTCTTCTCTAACCTTCTTCTTCCCTAAGAGGATCCTGATTTCCTTCAAGGAAACACCCTCTCCTCCATGCAGCCCATATAGGAAAC
The DNA here is from genome assembly GCF_059928025.1 of Delphinapterus leucas. NCBI lineage: Eukaryota > Metazoa > Chordata > Mammalia > Artiodactyla > Monodontidae > Delphinapterus > Delphinapterus leucas. Next base: position 54,205,779 of record NC_143131.1, on the reverse strand, counting down.
CTGATCTCATTTCCAGCATCAGAATGCTGCAAAGGTAATGTCATTTCCATCCCTTTCCAGTGATTTGTTCCACATGGGCATATGACTGAATTCAGACCTATGAAACATGAGAAAAGACTTTTCTGGGGGCTTCTCAAGCTTCCAGAAGCAATCATTGCTCTCTTTCTCTAGACATAGCCCAGTGCTACACACCCAAGAAGAAGCCCACCCACAGAGGCCAGCAAAGCCAAGAGCATCTCAGGAAAATGGGGCAAGAGCCCCTGTATTAAGCCAGCACTGAAGCCTGCCCTATCTCTGGACTTCCAGTCATATAGCCCAATAAACATCTTTCTTGTTTAAGTCTTTTTTAGTTCTTTATGCTGTTATTCTTATTCATAATAAAAATCATCTCACCTAGAACATATACTCACAATAATATATATACATGTACACTCAAAACATACCACTTAATCACTCATTCCCTCCTTGATTCTCCAAAAGTAAATGGTATTCATATCACCCATCCTGTCTGACTTTGAAATAGAGTATAGATTAAGGAAAATCAGTAGAGCAACTGATGTCAGCTCATCAAGTTCACTACACAATAAAATCAGTGGACAGATCCAGTCACATTTTGACAAAACTTGCCTAGTGGCTAACCTCCTGATTATAAGGACAGAGCTATGTCATAACTGAGATCAGGTTCAGATCTCCATCACTGTTCACTGTCCTATACTGTCTTCCCGGGCTTAATTACTGCAGTTTATTGATATGTCCATCACTCTCTTGATTGTTTGCCTTAAAAAATTTTACCCTGAAATAATAATATGAATGGTCCTTAGTCATTAAAAGAAGAGTACACAGAGATGCCGAACAAAACTTGGAAGCTAAGAGAATAAAATCACACAGATCTCAGCCCCTGGTTCAGAATGGTCTAAGACTGGTCAAAATAACTGCCTGGATCAGTGTTCACTCAGGAAAACGAGACCCCCAGGGATATTTTGAGGAGAAAAAGATCTAACGCAGAACTGACTGTAGAGGCGGTACATGGGCTGGAAGAAAAGATGAGAAAAGGTTTGGTGTGGGTGAAGGAGCCCGAAGGAGAAGGCGTTGGTACCCAAAGATCAAAAAGGTGCTGCCACCTCCCCACCATGGGAGCCTGCAGGCTCGGCTTTGCTGCTGGAGGAGCTGTCACCGCTGCTGCTGGTGGCGATCAGGAGCCCCCATGCCTGCTGGTGCCACTGAAGCTACCCACAGCTGGAGCCACAGCTGCCTGCAGTCGCACTTAGCCACCTGCCGTTGGCAAAGGCGCCACTGATGTTGATGGGTCCCCTCCCCCTCCTGACTTTCAGTCCCCTTCTGTGGAGCACTGGCAGACCCAGCAGGGAGGGAGTGTGGTTTGCAGACTTCAAGCCCCTGTAGAAGCAAGAGAATGTGGAAGGGTGAGTGTGGCACTTTCCCACCCATGCCATTAAGAGTCACATTGGGAATGACAAAATAGCCTGGGAATGTTCAAGATGATTTGATGTGCTTGTCGTACAAGGGAATCACATAATGCAAGGAGAGGAGCTCAAAACTATAAGGAGGCAGGGGGTCAGATTTCACAAATGACATATAACACATACATATGGAATCTAAAAAAAAAATGGTTCTGAAGAACCTAGGGGCAGGACAGGAATAAAGACACAGACATAGAGAATGGACTTGAGGACACAGGGAGGGGGAAGGGTAAGCTGGGATGAAGTGAGAGAGTGGCATGGACATATATACACTACCAAATGTAAAATAGATAGCTAGTGGGAAGCAGCCGCATAGCACAGGGAAATCAGCTCGGTGCTTTGTGACCACCTAGAGGGGTGGGATAGGGAGGGTGGGAGGGAGACGCAAGAGGGAGGGGATATGGGGATATATGTATATGTATAGCTGATTCACTTTGTTATACAGCAGAAACTAACACACCATTGTAAAGCAATTATACTCCAATAAAGATGTTTAAAAAAAAAAACGTGTACGATCCATCAGCCTGACACACCTATACAACCATGAAACCAGCAACACAACCAAAACAAACATTTCCATATCCTCCAAAGGTTCCTTGCGTCGTTTTGCCATCCCTCCTTCCACCCCTTTTGGCAGGCAGCCACTCACCTGCTCTGTCGCCATGGATGACTTTCCATATCCTAGTGTTTATGTAAATGGAGTCTTGCAGTGTGTGCTCTTCTCAGTCTGCGATCTTTCGCTCAGCATAATTAGTTTACGACTCTTCCATGTTGCTGTGTGTATAGTAGAGCATTTCATTCTATAGCTGACTGGTATTCTGTGATATGGCTGTACTACAGTATGTCTATCCATGCTCATATAGATGGACATGGTTATTTACCTGTCTGTACCTCAGTTTCCTTACCTGTAAAATGAGGTAATACCCATCTCATAGGTTTTTAAATTTTTTAATAATTGACTTTATTCTTTAGAGCTTTCAATTCAGAGCTATTAGTTCAGAGCTACTACAAATAAAGCTGACATGAACAGTTGTGTACAGGTCTTTGTGTAGACAGAAGTTTTCATTTCCTTGGGTAAATACTTAGGAGCGGAAGGGCTGTGTCATATGGTAGGTCTACGTTCAACTTTTTAAGAAACTGTCAAACTATTTTCCAAAGTGACTGTGGCAGCAGTGAATGAGGATTCTAATTGCCTCTCATCTTCACCAATACTTGGTGTGCTCAGTGCTTTGTTGTTGTAGTTTTATTTTGCTTTACTTGTTTGTCTGCCATTCTAATGGGTGTAGTGTAGTGGTATATCCCATACGGCTTTATTTGCATTTACTCATTGACTGACTCGTGATGTTGAACACATTTTCAGTGCTTATTGGCATTTCACATATGATCCATAACATGTCTGTTCAGATCGTTTGCCCATCATCTTATTGGGTTGTTTCTCTTCTTATTATTGATCTATAAAAGTTCTTTATATATTTTGGATCCAAGACTGAACATTTCTGAGAGGGCCTAACCGAAGTGGAGGACCTTGGGTGGAGTCTCCAGCTGGTGCCGCAGGGAAGCTCTGTCCAGAATGGGGTCCAGCCTCTGCCTCTCTGTGAGCTCAGGAGGATGTAACTCAGCAGCACTATTGAAAAGACAGCTCCATCTGGGCAGTAGAAATGTGCCCAAGGAGAGAAGGAGCGTCCCTGCTACATGGCACTTGGAGGCTGTGGCCGAGGTCTCTCCTATGGTGGACGGGATCTCCTTCCTCCTTTCCCCTGTCCCCAAGGCCACTGAGGGGGCACTGTCCTACCTCAGCACCACAGGGCCAGAACGTGGAAGGAGAGCTCATGGACGGCTATTTTGCTTAGTGGAAGCATCTCAAAGTGTGGGGCCAAGGGCTCTGGACGTCTAGAGCAGGTTCTCCAGCTGCCACGTGCCTGTGAACCCCCTGGGGGCCTTGTTAGAATGCAGCTTCTGCTTCAGGAGGCCTGGGCTCAGGCCCAACATTCTGCATGTTTAATAAGCTCCCGGGTGATGCTCCAGCTGCTGGTCTGGGACTACAGTTAGGGCAGTGAGGGTGTAGATCAGAGAGTCTCCGAGTGTGGTCCACGCATCAGCAGCAACAGCACCCCTGGGAACAGGCTGGAAATGCAGATTCTTGGGCTCGACCCAGATGCACTGAAACAGAAACTCCAGAGGTGGGCCTAGCAGACTGTTTTTTAACAAGCCTGCCAGGTTATCCTGATGCCTGCAAGCACTGGAGGACCACCTGGTACCCCTACCCACCATGTCTGAGAGGGCTCCACTGGGGAGTGTTTGGTTCTTTTGAGTCCCTATATTTCCATGCTAGACGAAGTGTTTATAGATTGAGTGGTTTCAAAATAAAAAAAGAAAGAGAGGAAGGAAGGGAGTGGAAGGGAGAGGAGGAGAGGGGAGGGGAGGGGAGGGATGGAGGGAGGGAGGGAGGGAAGGAAGCAAGGAAGAATAATAGAGGAAAAGAATCTCCTCCATTCTCCTGCCTGTTTCAGCCTATTTTCATGGCTCTCCACCATACACTTTCCTGGTTTATGGATTAGAGAACAGAAGGAACTTGAGCCCTGATAGAACATGCCCTACTTGCGCCCTCACTTGCGGGCCTCTGTGGAATACTCTCCACCCTCCTCCAGTCCTCCTGTTCAGACCCTTGCCCAGCATCTTTAGATCCTTCAGGTCTTGGCCTGCATGTCACTGACCCCCCTAGACTACAACCACCTGCTTATTTATGTCTCTCCTACTCTCTGCTGGCCACGTTGGTCAGGGCCAACAGGGGGACAGGGCCTGTCTTGCCCTGCAGAGCTCTGCATAGCACCCAGCACCAGTTAATGTTTGTTGAATGAATAAATGAGAAATAGCCAAGGGAGGACATAGCCCTGGGAAGGGAAGAAAAGGGGCATTGGGCTCAAGCTGGACAGTCCACCCCCTACACTCTGCAGGTGAGAATGCTTACAGAGGCAGTACTGTCGCCCTCGTCCCTCCCTCGCCCATTCCAACTGCCTCCCAGCATAAAAGAATCTAGAAATCCTGACGACAGGCACCAGTCCTCTGGCAAATTATGCCAAAGCCAGGCCTCTTTGCTTTTGCTGACTTGTGCCCACGCTGAAGGTAGGCAATATCCTGGGCTCGCCAGGCATGGACGCACTCAGGGGACACCAAGTCACCGGGACCTGAAACAGAGAGCCCTGTCCTCCGGGGAAGAGCGGCTGCCCTTGCCCCTCACCTACAGGGGCTGCTCACACACGTTTGTCTCCCATCCTGTAAACCCCTCCTCGGCCTGCGAACGCAGACCTCTTCATACACTATCCACATTATGACTTGTTTTGCACATTTCTAGAGCAGAGAACAGGTTATATAACTCAAATATCCTCCACACAATAAACTAACAAGCACTGACCAGGTAGGCACACACAGAGTCCCCAGAAACGTGTTGACTATAAAGCATAAGAAATGATCCAGGGACGCATCTCAGTGCTTGTATTCACTCCGGCACGAGGCAGTTTCTTGCCTCAACTTCTGTGTGATTCGCCTGTCACCTAATTCTGATGCCCACCCAAGGCGTTAAATAGATTTTAGGCCTTTTAACTTAAAAACCTCTGCCACCTCATTCATTATACGCAGAAACCAGACGCAGAGTGGGGCTTACTAAATATTTGTCACGACCGGTGCGGGTTTCCGTCTGAATACCTGTGGGGTTGCGGGGATGACGAGGTCCCGCTGGGTCCGTAGGAGGTGGTGCCCTTGGCCTTCCTCCTGGGTTTCCCCACCCCACGTGACTCCTGGCCTCTCCCGGGGTGAGAAAAGCTGAAGGCGGGTCTCACTCCGCAGCGTGGGCTCTTTAGCCATTACGGTCTGCTGCGCTTCACGCTGGACAATGACATGTTTGAACTGACTGCCTGGGCATGTGTGGAAGAGAATAAAGAGAGGAAGGTGTAGCCTTCACCCTCTCCCTGCTGCGCAGAACTCTGACGGCTGCCCTGGGCCGGGCGACTGTCGACGTGGCGAGGCCTCCTGCGCTTCTTCCGAACCTATCAAAATCTCAGCCATTTCAGCTCATCTGTTTATGAAATGGATCTCTTTCACTTAAAAGAAACAAACCTGGCCTGACTTAGAAGCATGAATCATTTTCTTTCCAAAGAGTTCAAAGGAGATGGGCATTAACCTTTACTGAGTGATCACGATGAGCGTCTGGGGTTGTGACGGACACTTTTGTGCCTTTTTACCTCCTTTGACCTTCACAATAACCCTACGACGTGGACAAGTGTGAGGCGGAAGATGGCACTCAAGTTAGGTAACTAGCTCGTTCAAGGGCCCACAGGGAGGGAGGCCTGGGTACGCCTCTGTCGAGTCCCTCAAGGCACCAGACTTTGGGACCTTGAAATAGGAACCTTCTAAAGATATGTGTGTGTGTGTGTATACATACAAATATGTACACACACATATAGGATGTGTACACATAAACAGATATACATATACACATATCTACATATATAAACACATGTAGATACATATCTACATATATATAGACATATGGACAGTCATCCCTCCATATCCTGTAGGCTCCACATCCACCAACCTCGATGGAAAATATTCAGGGGAGGAGGAGGAATTCCAGAAAATTCCAAAAATAGAACTTGAGGGAGACTATTTACACAGTTTTTCATTGTATTTACAACTATTTACATAGCATTTACATTATATTAGATATTATAAGTAATCCAGGGATGACTTAAAGTATATAGGAGAGGGCTTCCCTGGTGGTGCAGGGGTTAAGAATCCGCCTGCCAGTGCAGGGGACACGGGTTTGAGCCCTGGTCTGGGAAGATCCCACATGCCGCAGAGCAACTAAGCCCGTGCACCATAACTACTGAGCCTGCACTCTAGAGCTCGTGAGCCACAACTACTGAGCCCGCATGCCACAACTACTGAAACCCACATGCCTAGAGCCCGTGCTCTGCAACAAGAGAAGCCACCACAATGAGAAGCTCGTGCACCACAACGGAAGAGTAGCCCCTGCTCGCCACAACTAGAGAAAGCCTGCGCACAGCAGCGAAGACCCAACGCAGCCAAAAATAAATAAATACATTTATAAATAAATAAATAATAACGTGTACAGGAGAATGTGCGTAGTTCATATGCAAATACTACACCATTTTATGTAAGGGACTTGAGCATCCTTGGCTTTTGGTATCTGTGGGGGTCCTTGAACCTATCCCCTGTGGACAGCAAGGAAGAACTATATACTTCTTTATCTATGGTCAAAATAAGGGATTTATTATGTGTTCTAAACATTGCAATTGATCTTATAATGGAATTGTCTATCGTTTTGTAATATTTCCTTTGAAATTGTTTTGAGTTGGTCCTGTACAAGCACAAAGGATGGGGTCACCCACATCCACTCTCCTCAATCATTTTTCACATTATCCACACACAGAAAATGACAACATTTATATGGCATGCTGAGGTAATCTGGGGAAGATTTGGGCATATCTCTTTGGAACTTGGGTAAAAACATTACATTTTCTTTGTTTTATATTTAATCATGATAAAAATAAAAGATATTAGGGAAGATATTGAATATTGAACTAGAATAAACCTTCCCCAAAAATCTTTTCACATTTTTTAATGAGAACCTTGAGCTTGCTTCCATGAAGATAACAAGAATAACTTTCTTATATCACATTTTAAGGCTGAAATGGCTACACACAATTCCTGATCAAGAGTTTTCAATGGTGACCCTTGAAATTTGTGAGAGTTACATCAATGAGAAATTTTGTTCACATACATATAATACAAATTTTAAAACCATTTTTATAACATTGAAAATTTCACGACAGTGAAAATTGTACTTTAAAAATCCAACCAGGGACTTCCCTGGTGGTGCAGTGGTTAAGAATCTGCCTGCCAATGCAGGGGACATAGGTTTTATCCCTGGTCCAGGAAGATCCCACATGCTGCAGAGCAACTTAGCCCGTGCACCGCAACTACTGAGCCTGCGCTCTAGAGCACGTGAGCCACAACTACTGAGCCCGTGCACCACAACCACTGAAGCTCGCACGCCTAGAGCCTGTGTTCTGCAACGAGAAGCCACTGCAATGAGAAGCCCACGCACCGCAATTAAGAGTAGCCCCTGCTCGCCACAACTAGAGAAATCCCATGTGCAGCAACAAAGACCCAACACAGCCAAAAATAAATAAATAAATTTATAAAAAAAAAAAAATCCAACCACTCTTCTTTCTTTTCACTGGCAATGTAATATTGAAATGTATTTAATGATGGGAACAGATTTTTGATCCAATGAACTTTTTTACATCAAGCATTTCAAAATAACAATAACACTCTAACTTGGAAGTCACAAATGTCATCCTTCAGGCCCAGTCACCTGCAAAACAGACAAGGGAGCCATCATCTGTATGGAAGGCTGAATAACAGTCCCTCAAAGATACCTATATTGTGATCCCTGGAACCTCTGAATGTGTTACTTCACATGGCAAAGGGGACTTTGCAAATGGTTAAATTAAGAGTCTCGAGATGGGAGGATGCTCCTGATTACCCACATGGACTCAATGTAATTCGAAGCGTCCTTATAAGAAAAAGTAGGAAGCAGAAGAGTCAGAGTCAGAGAAGATGGAACAACAGAAACGAAAGACAGAGTCAGGGAGAGATTGGAAGACGCCATGCTGTTGGCTTTGAAGACGAAGGGAGGGGTCACAAGCTGAGGAATGCCAAGTGGCTTCTAGAAGCTAGAAAAGGTTAGGGAACAGATTCTCCCCTAGAGCCTCCAGAAGGAATGCAACCCTGCCAACATCTTGACTTTTGTTCCAGTGAATCCCATCTCAGACTTCTGGCTTCTAGAGCTGTAACATAATAAACCTGTATTGTTTTAAGCCACTGAGTTTGTGGTCATGTGTTACAATATTAATGGAAAACTAACACACATACTTAGACTGAGGCAGAGCCAGGACCTGGAGCTAGGCCCACAAGGAGCCCTATCCAGCCTCTGCACCTCCCCCACTTCCAACCACCTACTTTTAGGGCAGCAAACGTACGGATTCTCCAGCAGCTCCATGGGCAGGTACTTACCCACAGTGGGTAGCAGAGCGTACTCTGCAGCTGGCTGCTGACGTAGGTCTCTGGGGAGTCGAGCTCCCCGACCTCACTCGGCACAGCCACCTAGAGCCATGAGTGCTGGGTGTTGCTCAGCAGGGTTGTCAGCCAAGGGGACCACAGAGCAGCGCCGAGACCCTGCTCCTGAGGCTGCTCAGGAGCTCCTCCCACCATGGCCCCTGCCACCTGAAGGCTGAGAATAACTATGTCTTGTAGCAACACAAGTACCCATCTGTGATATCTCAGCATACCGATGACAAACTATTGGGAAGCTCTGAGTTCTGTGGCCATTGTTACAAAGTTTGGTACAGGGCAACACACCATCTGCATTTACACAATGAATCTTGCCCTGTACAGAAGTACTCAATAGAAATAGATCAGTGCCTTATACTTCCACTTAAGGGTACTGTTTATTTCAATGACAGGAATGGATTTATACTTTAGTTATGTAAGGATCCCTGAGTTAACTGGGGTAATATTTCCCTTTAATTCCAGTGATGTTTTGGTGCCAATTATAGATTTTTGTCTTGGCATGCCTTAATCTGGTTTTAATAAATCTCACTTCTTTCCTGCTAGTGTGTGTGTCTGTGTGTGTATGCACATGTGTGTTTTCTCTTGGGGTGGGATAACCAATGAAGACTTTCTGAAGTTTCCAAGGTCGGCCCATGCCCCAGCGCTGGCACTCAGCCAGCACACACTGACACAGCTGTGCCAGTTGTGCACATATGTAATGATTCATTGGGGTTCCACTTTGACTGTTTGGTGCCTGTACTACCAGTGGTTAAATAGTATTAATATAACCCTTGTTGTTCCATTTACCTGAGTATTGGCCGTATGACAACATTGGGGAACCAATTTTTCAAGGGCTCTGACGTGAGCATTAAGAAAGGAGAGAGGACCAAAGAAACTTTGCTGTAAATTTGAATATATCTGCAAGAATAGATCAAGTCATATTCATAATTATCCCCTAAAGAGGTGTTTAAAAACCGTTAGACCTGTTTCTCCTTCGAGAATTAGCCATTTCTATACCCCAAAGCCAGTCCTTTGTGGTTCTTTTCAAACTCTCAATCCTCTGCAAGGTATAGAATGGCTGCTTTTTATGCAGTTTTCTTTCTCAAAAGATAAGGAAGGAAATAGGAAAGCCTGTAGAATAAGAGACTGTAGCCCCGCCTATCTCTTTTCTCAGATGCATCATCCTTCTCACAGCATTTTTGCCTGAAGATTTCCAAAGCCCTTTTGAACAATTTGTACAGGGCTCAGAGGTCAAAACACCTCACAGCCACCATCCTCCCTTTTTTCCTTCAGTGCTGGAGTCAGTCTGGTACTATGAGTCTAAGTGTATCATAATGTCCATTCTACTTGTTGCTAAATATACATGGTAATTTTTTTAAAAAAAACATTATCTGGGATGATGTTTCCTATCATTTTTTAAATGTGGGCCTGAAACACTAGCACACACAATTTTATTTTTTCTTGGTTCCTCTGCCTTAAACTGAGCAACTAGTACTAGGCTGATGGTAATAACTGATCAATGGTCTGAAGAGAAAGGCAGCTTGCCAAGGCAATTTATCTAAGCAAGTCACAGGCTGAGTCCTATAGAAATCCAACCCATTATGTTATAGGCACAGCACATGTATTTTTCACTGAAATAAAATTTTATTACAAATGAAGCACTGACACTATTCCAATTTATAGGCTATGTTACACAATTCTGAAGGACCATTTAAAATAAATACAAACTAGTTCATGAGAAGGAAATCTACAAAAAGGAAGATATATGTATATGTATAGCTGATTCACTTTACAGTATAAACTAACACAATATTGTTAAAGCAACTAACTCCAATTTTTTAAAGAATGAAAAATTAATTAATTAATCATTAATTAATTAAAATATATACAAACTACTTTAAATAGATGCAAACATGGTTTGTATTAAAAATAAATGATGGAGGGACTTCCCTGATGGTACAGTGGTTAAGAATCCGCCTGCCAATGCAGGGGACACAGTTTCCAACCCTGGTCCGGGAAGATCCCACATGCCACAGAGCAACTAAGCCCATGCACCACAACTACTGAGCCTGTGCTCTACAGCCCGTGAGCCACAACTACTGAGCCCATACACCACAACTACTGAAGCCCATGCACCTAGAGCCCGTGCTCCGCAACAAGAGAAGCCACCGCAACGAAAAACCCACATACCACAACGAAGAGCAGCCCCCACTTGCCGCAACCAGAGAAAGCCCGCATGCAGCAAAGAAGACACAACACAGCCAAAAACATAAATAAATAAATAAATAAATAAATGATGGAGTGGTCCATCATGGCAAGAAGAAGCATTTTATCATTGATACTGTTTAGAATACTGGTATACGTGCTAACAAAAAGCAAACTGGCTTTTAGCCAGTTTTATTATTGGCCTTAAACTCCTCTTTTGCTTGCCTCTGGGGCAGACAGCTTCCCACCCTTGGTATGTCACCGTCTTTGTAACTGACTCAAGTCCTTTTTAGGTTAAAGCAAGTACAAATGAGTGAATGCTAATATACCTAGGAACTAAATATACCTAGAAAATATATTTAGAAATTTCAGAATACCATTGCCTACAGGAAATCTTGTTAAAACCATTCTAATAAATCTACAACTGTTATCGGTCATGGCTTAATCATCCTTCCATTTCCCTGTTTTGCTTTAAGAAGGTGTAGTTAACTCACCTCTCAATCAAGGTCCAACAGCCACCCTTTATTAGACTTTTGGCAGAGCCCACTGCAGCCTTTCCAATGCAGGCTTCAACTAAACTTATCTTACACTTTGGAAGATTGCCCCAGCCCAGCCCCCAACAGATTCTGTGAGTGTAAACTCCTGTGTAATGGCTTTTAACCCAAACAAAGATAGTAAGAACCTCTTATTAAATGTTTAGCCTTTATCAAAGCTTGCAAATTCAAATGTATAGGGCCAGGCAAGTAAGACAAATAAGTAAAACTATCAGGGACTTTTGGGACCATGTAAACTGGAGACCTGGAAGGGATGTGTATTCAAAAACATTCTGCACCAAGCAGATGACAAGGATACTGTGGTGGTGGTGACGGTGTGTTGGAGTTTCTTTTTGGAAAATTTATTTACTTTTCTTTAAGATCTGTTTTAGGTAATTTTAATAATATTTCCATAGATGCTAGAAAAAAGATACATAGATATAGGTTAGATTTAGATATAGATATCAAAGTAACCCTCATTACTGACATTGTTCAGATTCTCTTTCTACTTCTAACATTATATGCTTTGTATACTTTGAAGCAATGTTATTTGGTTCATAAGGATTCATTATGGCTATATAATTTTCAAAATAATTTATTTTATCAAAATAAAAGATCCCATAATCTTATTTAATTTGTTTCTTAAATTCTACCTTATCATATCTACATTATCCCTTGTTTTGTTTTTTATTATCTAACATGCCTACACTTATCCTTTTACATATAAACATTGCTTCACTTTGTTTTAGGTCTACTGCTTTTCAACAGCATAAAATTGGATGCCGTTTTTTGACTCAATATGAGCTTCTACTTCTTTTAATAAGAATATTTTATCCATTTTTACATTTTTTAGTTCAATTGATCTGGTTGTTCTTATTTTTATCACAGTATTCTATGCTTTCTTGAGGCGAATTTAGTTTTATGTCTTTTACTATGTGTATTCTTTTTGTTTGTTTCCTTTATGTTTGCTCAGGTGATTTTGATTTATTTTCTCCAGGGTTCTGGAATTCGTTTGCCTTTTATTGCACTAAATAATACCTCTGTATATAATACTTCAGCCTATATTTCCCCGTCAGAACCAAGAGAATATTGTAGCTTTTAAGTTGTCCCTATTTGAGATAAGAAATTAAGCACATTTCTTCTTCTCTTCTGTCCACTCTCAGGGTTTTTTTCATATAATCTGGACTTTAAAATCCAGATTATTGTTAATTTCATATTACATATTCTCTTTAAAGAGGATCATGGGAATTTGCACTCAGCTTTTTTTCACATCAATTCTGCTTTTGCTGCCTTCAGTGTAATTGTTAATTCCACATTTTCATTCATTCTGTGAGCAATCCTCTCTCAATTGATCTAACTCCCTTTTTATCTTATTTAACTGCCTTTTCAGTTCAGCTCTTTTTTACTTCTGACTTTCTCTCCTGATAGAGGTCAAGTCTTCTTGAATATCAAAAAGTCTTGTGAGGGGCTTCCCTGGTGGCGTGGTGGTTGAGAGTCCGCCTGCCGATGCAGGGGACACAGGTTCGTGCCCCAGTCCGGGAAGAGCCCACATGCCACGGAGCGGCTGGGCCCGTGAGCCATGGCCGCTGAGCCTGCGCGTCCGGAGCCTGTGCTCCGCAACGGGAGAGGCCACAACAGTGAGAGGCCCGCATACCGCAAAAAAAAAAAAAAAAAAAAAAGTCTTGTGAAATTTTCTTCTCAGTTCTGTGGGAGGTGATATTTAAAGTATGTTTTTCCTCTGAGTTACCCAGATCCTTTCCTTCCCTTTGCTCTGCACAATTTTTTCACATGCCTCATGTTATTGTTTTCTTGTCGTTGAATGAAGCATCCATCTAGCCTCAGAGTTTGTCAACAGAGAATGTGATATGCAATCTTCCAGGGTAATTAATTCTCAGTTTTGTCTGGGTTTTCATAAAATGATCTTTGATTTGCTGCAAAGGTATCTACTTCATACCTCTTCTTTCTTGTTCTCTCACCCTTGAGCCAATGGAGTACATGAGAGACTGGAATTCTCAGCATGCACTGCTCCTGTACTAGTGCTTTATTCATGAGATATATCTCCCAAAATATATAGTGCTATTGTATGCATGTGTGTGCACGTGCACACACACTCACACACACACGCACAAACACACCCCTCTCATGCTCAGTTGACTTCTGAGATTTTAAGTCTCTGCCTAGATGTAGAAAATCGGGAGGAACCTTGCAGAAGCCTCTTATATAGCCTCATCCACCAGAGGGCAGAGAGAAGAAGCAAGAAGAACTACAATCCTGCAGCCTGTGGAACAGAAAGCACATTCAAAGAAATATAGACAAGATGAAAAGGCAGAGGGCTATGTACTAGATGAAGGAACAAGATAAAACTCCAGAGAAACAACTAAATGAAGTGGAGATAGGCAACCTTCCAGAAAAAGATAGTGAAGATGATCCAGGACCTCGGAAAGAATGGAGGCAAAGATCGAGAAGATGCAAGAAATGTTTAACAAAGACCAAGAAGAATTAAAGAACAACCACCTAGAAGAATTAAAGAACAAACAGAGATGAACAATACAATAACTGAACTGAAAAATAAACTAGAAGGAATCAATAGCAGAATAACTGAGGCAGAACGGATAAGTGACCTGGAAGACAGAATGGTGGAATTCACTACTGCGGAACAGATTAAAGAAAAAAGAATGAAAAGAAATGGAGACAGCCTAAGAGACGTCTGGGACAACATTAAATGGAACATCATTCACATTATAGGGGTCCCAGAAGGAGAAGAGAGAGAGAAAGGCCCCGAGAAAAATTTTGAAGAGATTATAGTCGAAAACTTCCCTAACATGGGAAATAGCCACCCAAGTCTAGGAAGCACAGAGAGTCCCAGGCAGGATAAACCCAAGGCGAAACATGCCGAAACACATAGCAATCAAACTGGCAAAAATTAAAGACAAAGAAAAATTACTGAAAGCAACAAGGGAAAAACAAAAAATAACACACAAGGGAACTCCCATAAGGTTAACAGCTGATTTCTTGGCAGAAACTCTACAAGCCAGAAGGGAGTGGCATGACATACTTAAAGTTATGAGAGGGAAGAACCTACAAGCAAGATTACCCTACTTGGCAAGGATCTCATTCAGATTTGACGGGGAAATCAAAAGCTTTACAGACAAGCAAAAGCTAAGAGAATTCAGCACCACCAAACCAGCTATACAACAAATGCTAAAGGAACTACTCTAAGTGGGAAACACAAGAGAAGAAAAGAACCTAAAAAAACAAACCTATAACAATTAAGAAAATGGTAATAGGAAAATACATATTGATAATTACCTTAAACATAAATGGATTAAATGCTCCAACCAAAACACACAGGCTCGTGGCTTCCCTGGTGGCACAGTGGTTGAGAGTCCGCCTGCCAATGCAGGGGACATGGGTTTGTGCCCCGGTCTGGGAGGATCCCACATGCCGTGGAGCAGCTGGGCCCGTGAGCCATGGCCGCTGAGCCTGCACGTCCGGAGCCTGTGCTCCGCAACGGGAGAGGCCACAACGGTGAGAGGCCCGCGTTCCACAAAAGAAAAAAAAAACAAAAACAAACAGGCTTGCTGAATGCATACAAAAACAAGACCCACATATATGCTCTCTACAAGAGACCCACTTCAGACCTAGGGACACATACAGACTGAAAGTGAGAGGATGGAAAAAGATATTCCATGCAAATGGAAATCAAAAGAAAGCTGGAGTAGCAATACTCATATCAGATAAAATAGACTTTCAAATAAAGAATGTTACAAGAGACAAGGAAGGACACTACATAATGATCAAGGGATCAATCCAAGAAGGAGATATAACAATTATAAATATATATGCACCCAACATAGGAGCACCTCAATACATAAGGCAACTGCTAACAGCTATAAAAGAGGAAATCGACAGTAACACAATAATAGTGGGGGACTTAAACACCTCACTTACACCAATGGACAGATCATCCAAAAAGGAAATTAATAAGGAAACACAAGCTTTAAATGACACAATAGACCAGATAGATTTAATTGATATTTATAGGACATTCCATCCAAAAACAGCAGATTACACTGTCCTCTCAAGTGCACACGGAACATTCGCCAGGATAGATCACATCTTGGGTCACAAATCAAGCCTCAGTAAATTTCAGAAAATTGAAATCATATCAAGCATCTTTTCTGACCACAACGCTATGAGATTAGAAATCAATTACAGGGAAAAAAACGTAAAAAACACAAACACATGGTGGAGGCTAAACAATATATTACTAAATAACCAAGAAATCACTGAAGAAATCAAAGAGGAAAACAAAAAATACCTAGAAACAAATGACAATGAAAACATAACGACCCAAAACCTATGGGATGCAGCAAAAGCAGTTCTAAGGGGGAAGTTTATAGCAATACAAGCCTACCTCAGGAAACATGAAAAATCTCAAATAAACAATCTAACCTGACACCTAAAGGCACTAGAGAAAGAAGAACAAACAAAACCCAAAGTTAGTGTAGAAGGAAAGAAATCATAAAGATCAGAAGTAAATGAAATAGAAACAAAGAAAACAATAGCAAAGATCAATAAAACTAAAAGCTGGTTCTTTGAGAAGATAAACAAAATTAATAAACCATTAGCCAGACTCATGAAGAAAATGAGGGAGAGGATTCATCAATAAAATTAGAAATGAAAAAGGAGAAGTTACAACAGACACCGCAGAAATACAAAGCATCCTAAGAGACTACTACAAGCAACTCTGTCCCATAAAATAGACAACCTGAAGGAATGGACAAATTCTTAGAAAGGTATAACCTTCCAAGACTGAACCAGGAAGAAACAGAAAATATGATCAGACCAATCATAAGTAATGAAATTGAAACTGTGGTTAAAATTCTTCCAACAAACAAAAGTCCAGGACCAAATGGCTTCACAGGTGAATTCTATCAAACATTTAGAGAAGAGCTAACATCCATCCTTCTCAAACTCTTCCAAAAAATTGCAGAGGAAGGAACACTCCCAAATTCATTCTATGAGGTCACCATCACCCTGATAACAAAACCAGACAAAGATAATACAAAAAAAGAAAATTACAGACCAATATCACTCATGTATATAGATGCAAAATCCTCAACAAAATACTAGCAAACAGAATCCAACAACACTTTAAAAGGATCATACACAATGATCAACTGGGATTTATCCCAGGGATGCAAGGATTCTACAATATAGGCAAATCAATCAATGTGATACACCATATTAACAAATTGAAGAATAAAAACCATATGATCATCTCAATAGATGCAGAAAAAGCTTTTGACAAAATTCAACACCCATTTATGATAAAAACTCTCCAGAAAGTGGGCATAGAGGGAACCTAATAAACATAATAAAGGCCATATATGACAAACCTATAGCAAACATCATTCTCAATGGTGAAAAACTGAAAGCATTTCCTCTAAGATCAGGAACAAGACAAGGATGTCCACTCTCGCCACTATTATTCAACATAGTTTTGGAAGTCCTAGCCATGACAATCAGAGAAGAAAAATAAAAGGAATACAAATTGGAAAAGAAGAAGTAAAACTGTCACTGCAGATGACATGATACTATACACAGAGAATCCTAAAGAAGCCACCAGAAAACTACTAGTGCTAATCAATGAATGTGGTAAAGTTGCAGGATACAAAATTAATGCACAGAAATCTCCTGCATTCCTATACACTAATGATGAAAAATCTGAAAGAGAAATTAAGGAAACACTCCCGTTTACCATTGCAACAAAAAGAATAAAATACCTAGGAATAAACCTACCTAAGGAGACAAAAGACCTGTATGCAGAAAGCTATAAGACACTGATGAAAGGAATTAAAGATGATACAAATAGATGGAGAGACATACCATGTTCTTGGATTGGAAGAATCAATATTGTGAAAATGACTATACCACCCAAAGCAATCTACAGATTCAATGCAATCTCTATCTAATTACCAATGGCAATTTTTACAGAACTAGAACAAAAAATCTTAAAATTTGTATGGAGACAAAAAAAGACCCTGTATAGTCAAAGGAATCTTGAGAGAAAAAACAGAGCTGAAGGAATCAGACTCCCTGACTTCAGGCTATACTACAAAGCTACAGTAATCAAGACAGTATGGTACTGGCACAAAAACAGAAATATAGATCAATGGAACAGGATAGAAAGCCCAGAGGTAAACCCATGTACCTATGGTCAACTAATTTATGACAAAGGAGGCAAGAATATACAATGGAGAAAAGACAGTCTGTTCAATAAGTGGTGCTTGGAAAACTGGACAGCTACATGTAAAAGAATGAAATTAAAACACTCCCTAACACCATACACAAAAATAAACTCAAAATGGATTAGAGACCTAAATGTAAGACTGGACACTATAAAACTCTTAGAGGAAAACATAGGAAGAACACTCTTTGACATAAATCACAGCAAGATCATTTTTGATCCACCTCCTAGAGTAATGGAAATAAAAAGAAAAATAAACAAATGGGTCCTAATGAAACTTAAAAGCTTTTGCACAGCAAAGGAAACTACAAACAAGATGAAAAGACAACCCTCAGAATGGGAGAAAATATTTGCAAACAAATCAATGGACAAAGGATTAATCTCCAAAATATATAAACAGCTCATGCAGCTCAATATTAAAAAAACAAACAACCCAATCAAAAAATGGGCAGATGACCTAAATAGACATTTCTCCAAAGAAGACATACAGATGGCCAAGAAGCACATGAAAAGCTTCTCAACATCACTAATTATTAGAGAAATGCAAATCAAAACTACAATGAGGTATCACCTCACACCAGTTAGAATGGGCATCATCAGAAAATCTACAAACAACAAATGCTGTAGAGGGTGTGGAGAAAATGGAACCCTCTTGCTCTGTTGGTGGGAATGTAACTGATACAGCCACTATGGGGGACAGTATGGGGTTTCCTTAAAAAACTAAAAATAGAATTACCATATGACCCAGCAATCCCACTACTGGGCATATACCCAGAGAAAACCATAATTCAAAAAGACACATGCACCCCAATGTTCATTGCAGCACTATTTACAATAGCCAGGTCATGGAAGCAACCTAAATGCCCACTGACAGACAAATGGATAAAGAAGAAGTGGTACATATATACAATGGAATATCACTCAGCCATAAAAAGGAACCAAATTGGGTCATTTGTAGAGATGTGGATGGATCTAGACACTGTCATACAGAGTGAATTAATCAGAAAGAGAAAAACAAATATCATACATTAATGCATATATGTGGAACCAAAAAAATGGTATAGATGAACCGGTTTGCAGGGCAGAAATAGAGAGACAGATGTAGAGAACAAACGTATGGACACCAAGGGGGGAACATGGTGGGGGTGGGGGTGTGTGTGATGAATTGGGAGATTGGGATTGATATATATACACTAATAAGTATAAAATTGATAAATAATAAGAACCTGCTGTATAAAAAAATAAATAAAATAAAATTCAAAACTTCAAAAAAGAAAATTGGTAAGGGAGGCACCTGTGAAAAAGTACATACTCCTCTGGCCTCAAAGAGGGGGACCCAAAAAGTGTAACTGATCATTTTCAAATTATATAGGACTTAAGTTCTTATATTGAGAGGACAGGTGGTGGTAAGATATGCAATATTGCTTGACTTTTTTTTCAGGCAGTCTGCTTTGGAAACAAATCTAAAGCTTGAGTAGTTTTCCTAGTCCAACTCCATCTGCCTCATAATTGTCAGTCCCTCCCAGATTCTGTCATTGGGTCATCTAGTTTGGGGTGGCAATATGAATGGTCATCTCGTGCTGGATCTTTGTGGATATTTTAGTAAGAAATAAACCAGAATTCTCTTTAACTATTCATACATCTCGCCCCAACCTCTGTGCCTGAAAGGTTGTAGGGCTGTCTTCCTTTCAATACCAAGATCCAAGGCTTTTCACACACACACTCACACATGCATGCACATGCACATACACATCATGGCTACCAGTACCAGGCTATTTAAGATTCCCTTCCATCTAATTTTGATGTCAATGATGCAAAAAATCTCTGGAAATCAATCAAAGAAGCTCCTGCCAAAAAAAAACAACTCTGGAAGTCACTCAAAGACGTATCTGCCATCCAGTGCTTAAATTTACTCCTATTTCACAGCCGTCATCCGTATGTTGGGAAGTTCACAGGGTGATGCCTAACTTTTGAAATCAGTCTATAGGCCAAGGAAATAAAACTGCTGAAGCTTGTCTTCTATGTACCACTCTGCTCCTTCCCTCTGCACAGGAAATGGATGTTGGCAGATGTCTTTCCCACAGGCCAAGTCATGGTCTTGGTGTATTAAAAACTCATCCCTTCTCCCCCCTTGAGGATAGTAGGCTGCCATCAGATGCTGTGTGCTCCAGAACACGACACCATATGATTGCCACCATAGCCAGAGGCGGCTTAGTAAATGTTGCTAAAACGCAGACAGTTGAAAGAGATGCCTCTGCTTGCTGCTGAGGGCTTCGTCTTGCCAAAAATCACTACCTCCCCTGGGAAGCCCAGAGAAAGATGGCAAATCCAGCGGGGGAGTACAGCATCTGCCCTATCGATAGCCAAGGGAAAGGGTGATCTGAGGAACCATCAAAGTCAAACCCCACCTAAGCCATAGGCTGTAGAAATTCAAATTACCCTGAGGTCCATGAAGGCTCAGTGGGGGGAAGAGGAAAGTAGCAGGAAAAATCCAGTTGAAAGCCCCAGAGCCAACCTAACCTCAGCATCCTCCCAGTAACTTACCTAAGGTCTCCTGAGCCCTTCACTCAGGGGTGTGTGGTCAGTGGCCTAGGCTCAGGGACAGCATCTCCTCTGCAGTTCTTCTCTGGGCCCACATTCCCCTGCCTTCCCCTCAAGCAGCAGGCAGTAACTCAGCCTGGCCCGGTGTTTCAGACAGCCTCTGTCACAGACTCGACTGATTTTGTCATCCTTTCTTCCCTCCTTCCTTCCACTCTCCCCTTCCTTCTTTTCCTTTATTTTATTTAATTTGGGGGATGGGGAAGGGAAAGAGATGTCAAGCTGTTTGGCCAACTGAGCAATCTGAGTTGTGGCAGATTTTTAAATACTGCTAATAAAACAGAATCCAAAGAATTATAGCCTCCGTTATGACAGGTATGATTAAACTGCCTGGGCATGATTCATCTCTATTATATTAGAGCATGAGAAAAAAAGATTAAACCATGATCTTTATCACCATTGGGGGGAAAAAAGCCTTTCCTTGCATCTGTATCTCTGCTCAGAGATAAATTTTTTTTTTAATTGGGTTATAGTTGCTTTACAATGTTGACAATGCTGACTTGCAATGTTGTGTTAGTTTCTGTTGTATGGCAAAAAGACAACCCTCAGATTGGGAGAAAATATTTGCAAATGAAGCAACTGACAAGGGATTAATCACCAAAATATACAAACAACTCATGCAGCCCAATATCAAAAAAACAAACAATCCAATCAAAAAATGGGTGGAAGACCTAAATAGACATTTCTCCAAAAAAGACATACAGATGACCAAGAGGCATATGAAAAGATGTTTAACGTCACTAATTATTAGAGAAATGCAAATCAAAACTACAATGAGGTATCACCTCACACCGATCAGAATGGCCATCATCAAAAAATCTACAAACAATAAATACTGGAGAAGGTGTGGAGAAAAGAGGACCCTCCTGCACTGTTGGTGGGAATGTAAATTGATACAGCCACTGTGGAGAACAGTATGGAGGTTTTTTCCTTAAAAAACTAAAGACAGAACTACCATATGATCCAGAGATCCCATTCCTGGGCATATATCTGGAGAAAACCATAATTCGAAAAGATACATGCACCCCAGTGTTCATTGCAACACTATTTACAATAGCCAGGATGCGGAAGCAACCTAAATGTCCATTGACAGATGAATGGATAAAGAAGATGTGGTACATATATACTATGGAATACTACTCAGCCATAAAAAGGAATGAAATTGGGTCATTTGTAGAGACATGGATGGACCTAGAGACTGTCGTACAGAGTGAAGTAAGTCAGAAAGAGAAAAACAAATGTCATATATTAATGCATATATGTGGATACTAAAAAAATGGTAAAAATAAACTTATTTGTAGAGAGAAATTTAAAATCCATTCATGGTTATGAACAATCAGTGAGCTGGCCATGTTCAGAGCATTTGGAAAGGAGTTGTTATTTGTGTCTGAAAAGATCATTTACGTTAATGTGGACAAGGAACTAGAAATCTCTACCACCTGTCAAAACAGCTAAAATGAAACGTGGAGCTGGGACAAAAGATCCTTCTGAGGACAGGCAGCCCACAGCAGGGCTCATGGGTTTGGTGTCAGTGCTGAGTGTTGCAGGGCAGGGGATATGAGTAGTGCTGTGGAAACACTGTCCTCTTTCATCTTAGTTTACATAGGGCTTAGTGTCTGCAGACTTTTTGAAAGAGTGCTCCAGGGCATGGTGGTTCTTGCAGTGAAGTCCAGTGCCCTATGGCTTCATACTCAGTTCTTGGGGGTGTTGCAGTTCTCCCTGCCAATATGCTTTCTTGAATCAGGGAGAAGGCAGCAGCAGAGGTGATACTCCAGGTGTTTTAAATATCCTGGGTTCTCCCAAGGGAGGATGCCCCCATCATCCATTACAAGTTAGGAAGAAAACTGACTTGCTGATTTGGAAGTTCTCACTATTCTTTCTCTCCCTTCCCCCACCCCACTCCCTGGAAACACGTGACCTACCCTCCCCCAACTTCCTCTCACTCTCTCTGCCTCCCTCCCTCTTTTACTTTGTCTTCAGGTATATATGATATCAAACATACTCAGAGTGTGTGACTTTTTATATAAAAGGACTTAGAACACTTGGAATGTAGACAGTATTTTGGTTTGGGTTGGCTGATAAGTTGTTTTAATCAATCTGATTTTATTAGTAATTTATTTCTAACTCCTTAGCCATCCATGGAATACAGCTTTAACAAGACCTAACAACTGTACATCAACAACTCCATAAAAATGGAAACTAAGCCCGCTTTCTTAGTGTAGCAGAAAAAGCCTTGTACTAGAATCCAGAGACCTAGTTTCTACTCCTGGTTCTGCCACTACACAGCTACATGATCCTGGATGAGTTATTTTGACATTTTGGCCATTGTTTTTCTTATCAGTGATACTTATTTAACCTTTGGGGTCATGGACTCCTCTGAGAATTTGATGAAGATATAGACCCTCTTCTCAGGGAAGTGCATATGAACACAGAGCTTTGCACAGAATTTCAAGGTTTTTGGGCTCTCCACAATAGCCCACCTAGGACTTCACCTGTGTAAGTGAACCCCAGGTCAGGAACTCGTGGATGGGAGAATAGCTACAACCTCTTCCAGTTCTAATGGGCTCAACTTTGTGAATCTGCGAGCAGGAGACACTGCTCAGGAACTTATTTGAGAAAAAAAGAGGAAGAAGGAAGAAGAGGAGCAAAAGGAAAGGAAAATAGAAAAAGGAGGAAAAAGAGAAGTTCTATTTCTAGTAACTCAAAAAATATTTTAAAATCTAGTTCTTAGATGAACACTTACATGAATTAAATGCAATATAATTAAATTTCATGTTATAAAGGAAAATGTAATGTAACATGTTAACTCATTTTAAAGTTATAACCTCTTGGGAACAATAAAATAACTCATAGTGAATAAAATAAAGAAAGAAAAATGGAAGCAAAAAGCATTTACTGTAACTAAATGATTATCTCAAAATGTGATTAAATACTTCAAATTCTATGGTAACTGAAATAATCTTTACATTTTTGTTAACTATCTAGTTTCTGTGACTTGACTCTTAAATCTTTTGGGAAAATAAACCTAAGCTACAGGATTTTAGTTCTATAAGAACACATCACTAACCCCATTTTTTAAAATGCAATTTTAGCAACTCAGCATAAGTATTGAATCTAAGAGATTTAATTAACTTTCGATGAAGGTCTTGAGCCAATCCCCAAGCAGAATACAGTCTCTTACAAACATTACATCAACACTAAGTCAGAGAAGCCATGGGCTCAAGAGAGGAAGTGCTACACTCCAGTCCTGGAGATGGGGCTCTAGGCGAGTCCCTTGCTCTATCTAGTGTTCTGCAAAGGGAACATGTTCCCTCTCCTGTGCTACTTTTACAACGAGTCTCTCTTCATCACAACCCCCAAGGCACTATCATAAATCAACCAAGGGACTAAAACCAGTTTCCTTGCAAATATAGGTAGTTGTACGTTTGTGGCTATAAATATATAAAAGTCCAAACTGAGCAGGGAAAGTAAAGATAAAGTAAAATCTAACCTTATGACCATTCCCCAACATGTTTTCTAACTGCTATAGGTTTTCCCAGAAAGTAAAGAAGCAAGGAGATGGAAGAGGGTCTATGTTTGTATACTTGAATATTATCAACTAGTAATTATTAATTACTAATTTGCCCTGAACATCCTGCTAGAAGGAAAAAGTTAATTTGTTTCCTAACTCTAAGAACTTGTAACCTAATGTGGCCAACAAACTAAGCAAACATGAATGTACTTATTTTACCAAGATTTATAGCAGAGATTGCACACCTAGAGGGGCCAGGCTGGTGATGTAAAAGTGCGAAGCAAGTTGTTTCTGATGCAATAGGGAGCAGTGGGAACTGTGGAAAACTGAAATATTGTGTTAGCCAAAATCAATGTGTCTGCAGGTGAAACTGATGCACTGGACAGATCTAGCTTGAAATTTGGACTTAAGGCTGAGAGAAGTGCCTCTTGAGGTCATCCAGCTAGTTAAAGGCAGAACAGGAATTCAAAATTAGGCCTTTTAATTTTCAGACCAGTGTTTTCTCCACTTACACCAAAACTTCCTTTTGTCAAAGGTCAGAGCAAGTTCCCTCCATAATAGGTGCTGGCATCATTCTCCTCCATCACTTCCACTGCTGTCCCTCGGACCATGCTCCACACTCACCCTCATCAGACTCTTCCTCCAAAATACCACTTTTATAATGTCCCTTCTCTGCTCAAAAAGCAACAAGGCCCCACCTGTCTCTTCATGCCACCGAGGACCTCTCTAATCAGGCCCCGCTTAACCCAAATCAAGGTGACTTAGACCAGGGTAGGTAGACTCTTGGTGCTTACGTAGCCTCATCATTCATACCTTGACCCTTTATTCACCACATTTCCCCTTTATGGAAAGTTCTCCCCACTCATTAACCAAATTCTTTGCAAACAAATAATGAATCAATAAGTCTCAGTTCTTCACTCTAAGATGATGGACACACAAAGGGGCTTCCTCAAATCCTTCCCACTTTCTCTTCTTGACCTGAGACGATGCTAATTTTGAGGAGACTCTTCCTTTCAGAAGCCAGTAGTTCTTACATTTGCCTAAAGGGCTCAGTGACAGAATAACCAGGAAATCCACAAGAGGGGTAGGTGCTCAACTGCAGAGACACGTTGTTCATGAACAGGGAGAGGTTGCCCCTATAGGGCATGAACCCATTTTTCTGACTCATATCAGTGTTCTCTGGAGGATAGTGATATCAGCCACATATCATTTCCAGAGAAAGAAAAAGCAAGTAAATTGGTTGATGGAGAAAAAGCAAGTAACTTGCCAAATCTGGCAATTTTTTGTGTGTACAGAGAGAAGGGACTGGAAGAGAATCCCAAGGATGTTGAAAGAGAAGTGGCATTTGGGGGTCATTGTTTTCAAAACCACTGAAGCACACTGGACATCATGCATCATGCTTTGACATCCAGAAGGTCACATAACTGTTAACTCTCAAGGTTTATTCTCCTTTTTACTACTTATATTTTATGGTATTTCA
Source organism: Delphinapterus leucas (assembly GCF_059928025.1). NCBI lineage: Eukaryota > Metazoa > Chordata > Mammalia > Artiodactyla > Monodontidae > Delphinapterus > Delphinapterus leucas. The sequence continues at coordinate 54,180,587 of NC_143131.1, read as the reverse complement.
TTTCTCTAATTTTAAGGCTGACTCCAGTGCAATAATGAAATTCTAGGTCAGGGATAATTTTTACACACGATTAACAAGCTAAAAGAACAGTGCCTTTCCAAAATATGAATTGTTCACCTGAGGTAATTAGCCAGTGGCTCCTAGTTTCTAAATATTCTCATTATAACCTATCTCTTCCTGCCAAAATAGGACTTGCTGTGGAATCTGGACCTTCACGCGGGCACCATGCCCATTTGTGGGTTTTGGAATGAGCAGAGGTGCTGACGCCTTTCATCTGCCATGAATGACACTCAGTCATCGGACTGGGGCTTTAATCAGCCAGCCCTGCTGGAAACCTTTCTGTGTAAGCAGCAGCCTGCCAGACATTCATTTCAAAACTCCAGAGGCTTTATTTAACTCTCCCTGGAAGGAGGCATAAAGGTTACAAATAATGAGGAAGAGCTGTGTTGAGCAGGAACCCAAGAGTCACAACCTCTTTGTTAAAACTGACAAAAGAGGTGGGAGATAAACTCTATGAGGAACAGAACCTGGGCTATTTAACCCGCCATAGGGGAAGCTGGAAGGGAACAAAATCGCAGGATTCATACATATAAAGGGATATTATAATAGGGGATACTGAGCAGCTGTTCCTGATTCCCTTGAGGACAGGTAAGAAATGGGCTTTAAGAGCAGCAAAAGGCTTTGCAAGTATTTAAGCATATTAGAAAGAATATATATGAAGACAGAAAATCTGAGTTCTAAACCATTTCTCCCTTAGGCAGGTAACTAGCTTCGGTACCTCTGCTTTCTAGGAAATTAGAACGGGGTAGCCACCTCCCCACCTAGTGCTGGAGGATTATTGTGAGAATAAAAAGAAATGATGAGCATTTAAATGCACAAAATTGCACTTTAAAAGTGAAGAGTGTGGGCTTCCCTGGTGGCGCAGTGGTTGAGAGTCCGCCTGCCGATGCAGGGGACACGGGTTCGTGTCCCGGTCCGGGAAGATCCCACATGCCGCGGAGCGGCTGGGCCCGTGAGCCATGGCCGCTGAGCCTGCACATCGGGAGCCTGTGCTCCGCAATGGGAGAGGCCACAACAGTGAGAGGCCCGCATACCGCAAAAAAAACAAAAAAAAAAAGTGAAGAGTGTAATCAAAATCTAAGGAATTGTTATCTCACCTTCAGCAAAAAATAGGTGAGGGGTGTGATGTTATTTTCACCAGTCGTGCACTCACTTACCTGGTAACCTTATCAGGTAGAATATAGTCAGCCCTGTACGTACGTTTATTTCTCAAGAGCAAAACAGATGGAGCATATATGTATGTGAGTGTGTGCATATGTGTGTTTGTAGACACAAAGGGTCCTGATAATGTCACTTTTTAAAATTCTCTTTTAGAGGCTGATTTAGGCCTAAAATCAAAGTAACATCATAAGAAATACTGAGGTATATGAGAAAATAACTTGGTTTATGGGTTTTATTACTGAATACTGATGTCCAGGACTTTGTTATCATGTGGCTTTTGCAGTTTTTGCTAAAACCACCAAAATACAATATCCCAGGAGCTGATATTATTTTATATCTAGAAAACCCACAAGAACCCATGGAAAAACTACTACAGATAATAATAAAATAGCAGGTTATACAATTAATGTACAAAAATTAATAAGTTGTTATATGTACAAACAAAAACCAGCTTGAATGGAAGAGAATGTCCCATTTGTGATATCAAAACATGAAATAAAATTTCTAGGTGCAAACTTAATAAGATATGCCAAAAATCTATATAAGAAAAACTACAAAGCACTTTTTTAAGTCCCAAAATTAGACTTGAAAGAAAAAAGAGATATACCATGTTTTGGCATATCAGTTATCATGAAGGTAATATACAAATTTAATACAATCCCAATATAAAATTTCATCAGAATTTTTTTTCTGGCACAAAGTAAGTTTACTACAAAGTTCATCTGAAGAACAAATAAGCAATAATAGCCAGGAAAAAAAATCTTAAAAAAAGAAAAACAATATGGGAAGTATAGGGAACTAACATATAAAATAAAATCTCTACAATTAAAAACACTGTGGCATTGGCACATGACTAGAGAACCAATGAAACAGAATAGAAAATTCAGAAATAGATCTAATGGCACATGGAAATTTAGTATACAGTAAAGGAGGCTTCTCAAATTGGTAAGAAAAGATAATAAGTGCTGAGAGTATAACTGGCTAGCTATATGAAAAAAATAAAATTAGATCCATTTCTCACACCATACGCTATATTAAAATCCAAATGGATTAGAGATTTAAATGTAAAACATAAAGCTCTACAAATACCATATGAAAATATAGATAAATTGCTCTAGAAGTAGAGAGAGGGAAAATTTTGTCACCATGGCTCAAAACCCAGAAGAAAGAGAAAAGATTAATAAATTTGATAACAATCAAAAACATCTGAATAAGTCAAAGCACCATGAACAAAGTAAAATACTAAATGATGAACTGGGCAAAACTATTTGCAGCTAATCCCAAAGTGTTAATATCTCTGATATGTAAAGAACTAAGAATGCAAGAATAGGGACTTCCCTGCTGGCACAGTGGTTAAGAATCTGCATGCCAATGCAGGGGACACGGGTTCAAGCCCTGGTCTGGGAAGATCCCACATGTCGTGGAGCAACTAAGCCTGTTGCCACAACTACTGAGCCTGCACTCTAGAGCCCACAAGCCACAACTACTGAGCCCATGTGCCACAACTACTGAAGCCCACACACCTAGAGCCCATGCTCCTCAACAAAGAGAAGCCACCACAATGAGAAGCCCATGCACTGCAATGAAAAGTAGCCCCCATGCACCGCGACTAGAGAAAGCCCGTGCACAGCAATGAAGACCCAATGCAGCCAAAAATAAATAAATAAACAAAATTAAAAAAAAAAAAGAATGCAAGAATAAAGGTCCAAGACCCCTGTAAGAAAAACAGGCAAGGTGATGTCAGTAAAAAGGTCGGAGTAAGAAACTGCAGAAGTCTACCGCTCCATAAAAGCAACTAAAACTCTGGCAAAAACTCAGAATTTTACTTTTTTAGAACACTGGAGACAAACCAAAAGCTTGTTGAAACTTTGGGAGCACTGAATCAGCAAAAAGGGCTGAATCTCAGTAAGAACAGTGAGCTTTGTGGCATTTTAGCCCCATCACCTGTTGCTCAGCTTAACAGTAGCCTTGAAAGAAACAGCCCACATTCCGAGTACTGGTACTGATACCAGAGGGAGCAGAACAGACCTCATCTGGAAAGTGTTGTCCTTAGTTGATCTGTCCAGTGACTCCATGGAAGACTAGCTCAAAAGGTATGTTTTATCTCACCTACTTGGAACTCAGCCAGCACTATGACCACTACTCAAGGGCCATTTGTCAAAAATATTTACAGGCAAATGTTTTAATTGATGCTGTATGCAGCAATGGGTAACAGTTGGAAAAAAACAATAGATTAACTAAAAATCTTGGAGGAAAGGCTGGGAAATGATACACATTGGCAAATAAGAGCTTTGAAAGGCTCCAACATATTCCTGACAACCTAGAAGGCCTTACACATAAACAGGACTGTACACATGTTCAGGAAAGACCTTAGAAGGTCTTACCTTCTCAGTTCTGACTGACCTTGACTCTCTGCACAAACAGGAAATGAAGGCTAGGGCAGAGCTGTAAACTGCCTGGCTTATTACTGAAAGTGTGCCCCAACATAAGAGAGCCCATGTGCAAAAACGGGGAGCTATTTTGTTTCCAAACATTCAAGGAAATCTGTATCCAACCATTAACTGACCCCTAGGCCAACAGAACAGAAACTTCAGTGGTCACAAATGACAAAAAGACATACTTCTTAAAACTGGTTCAGAAAAGTCACTAAAAAACCAACAACTAAAACAAGTAGAATCAACAAACCCTAAGGAAGATGGGGAATCTTATTTCTAGAGTCACCACATTATAGTATTCAAAATGCTCAGTTTCCATTTAAAAACTATGAGACATGGAAAGAAACAATCAAATATGGTCCATACGCAGGGGTAAAGAAACAATCAATAGAAACTGTCCCTGAGGTGACCCAGACATTGGAGTTATTAGAAAAAGATTTTGAATCAGCTATTTTAAATATGTTCGAAGATCTAAAGGAAATCATGCCTAAAGAACTAAAAGAAATCATGAGAATAATGTCCTACCAGAGAATATCAATAAAGAGAGAAATTATTAAAAGGAACCAGATAGAAAATCTGGAGTTGAAAAGTACAATAAGTGAAATTAAAATTTTACTACAGGAGCTCAACAGCAAATTATTGCAGACAAAAGAAAGAATCAGCAACCCCAAAGATAGGTCAGTTGAGATTACCCAATCAGAGAAACAGAAAGAAAAAGAAAGAATGAAGGAAAATGAAAGAATCTAAGAAACCTGTTGGACTCCAATCACACCAACATACACGTAATGGGAGTCTCAAAAGGAAGAAAGAAATGGAAAGGAAAAGAAAGACTATTCGAAGAAATAATGGCAAAAAATAATTGGCAAAGCCCTCCAAAATCTCTTAGTATCAAGCAAAATATTTTCATTAAATGCCCTTTGTTACTTAAAGAGATTGACTGTAACTATTTCTTCACAATCAGGAAAGGTATGGTTAGGAAGAAGTCAACAAAGAATTACTACTTTGCAAAACCACATTGGAACCTGAGCCTTTTCTTCTAGAGGTAAGTATAGAATCACTGCCAATAGCTCATTAAGCTGCTTCTTTTTGGAATCATCTTCTGTTCTTGCTGACAGAAAAACTCCTGTCATGCCCCAAACTGGTGTGGAAAAATATCACCAGGCGAATTCAGCTCTCAGAGTGAGTGGTCTTAGCTGATCACCAAAGCAGAATATCCACAGAAAGACAGAGACCAAACCATGGGCTGTTTCTCCATGACAACAAAATGAATGGCTGAATACATCAGTCTAAGGACTTCTCTCAATCTCATGAAACCTAGGGGAATTTGCACTATATTGGCTTCTTTTTCTTCTCTGAACTGATAGAGCTGATGACGGATTTGGTATCATGTGGTTATAGCCAGAGTGTGCATTTATTAAGCAACTCAAACAGTTGGTCATATAATTCAGGTTCAAATGCTTTCTTTCAGTTCTTAAAAATTCAGCTCAAGGAGACCTGGCATCGATTCACATTCAAAGAGCTGCCAGAGTTCGCACAATGGTGGAAGGTGAAATTCAGCAGATACCACAGTGTGAAGAACAGCTTTGCTGGTTCCAGTCTCTCCTTTCTGTGTCTGCAGAAGTCCTTCCAGATGTAAGGAAACTGGCTCCATATGTCTTGTCTTTTCTATTTTAAATAGGTTTCCTGAGAGTTCTCCTGCAATCACAAATCTTTCTGACCCTTTCTAATTCATCACTGTAGAGATCAGTTCTCCAAAAACAGGGTTGAGTTTTGCCAGAAGCACTGAAGACATACGTAAATTAAAAATCACGCTAACTCTAAAACTGAACTTTTTTTCCATTTAGGATGAACACTTCTTTGTTTTATTGTTACTGTGTCCCTCTTAGTTTCTCTTAAAAACCATTTTTTAAATTTTATGATGCCTGGAAAATCCTAGAATTAGGTGGGTGGGCAAGTATGTAACCAGGTTAGGTTTCAATCACACCTGAGTCCTTAGTGTACTCCCTGCACATGGGGCTTCCCTGCATCACTGGGTTACTACATGAAACGCTAATTGTCTATTTACCTGTCTAGCTGTGTGAACATGAGCAACTAAACCTCTCCATGTCTTTATTTTCTCACCTGTAAAGTAGGAAGGAATAAAAATATTTACCTCATGATATTGAGGAATGGCACACACTAAGCATTCAGTAAGTATTTTCTGCTATTATTATTACTATGATTATTATCATTATTATTAGACTGTGAGCACCTTGAACAGGAGCATTTGGTCTAATTGTCCATGCCATGGTGCCTGGCACATACTAGGTGCTCAATAAGTATTGGGTAGGTGATTGAATGAATGAATAAATGGACAACTATTTAAATGAGCAAGCAGCTGTGAGAACAAGAAGGCAATGCACAGTCCCACTGAATTTGGGTTTGGGACTTGCTAGATCTTTCTGACAAGATATCCATTGGTGCTTCTATGTCCAATGGAAAAGGAGTGTGTGAATAGAACTGGGGGTGATGCTGGGACTCCATGCTTTATTTGTTGATGTAGTTATTAAAAGAATGTGCTCATTTGTATATTTGATACTGAAAGAGTGATGATGGCTGCCCAGCCAGAGAGACCTAGCACCTGGAGACACAGGAGGTATCCCAAGAACCTGAAGAGGATTCTGGAAGCGATAGCTATTGAGAGCTGCAGATTCTGTAACGGAAGCTACTACTGATCATGTTGCCATGAGGGCGTTTCCTCAGAAAGATGTCGAAAACCAGTGGGGACCAGGGAAGAAACTGTGCTGGGACATGCTTTCATCGGGAGAGGCTTGCCAAGAGACACTGTGGGTTCAACATTGGGAACCACACAACCAGAGACAGGAGACCACTGTGCTTCTGGTTCCAGGCCTCTCTGCCTTGCAACCTTGACTTTCTGGTACTGGGTGAAGATTATGAGTGTTTCAGTGTCTTCCTCCTAGGAGAGAGAATGGTGTGGATCTGGGCCATCCTACTCACACAGAGCTCAGATGCTTGGTGAAGGATATGGGTCCCTGCCTCCCTTTTGTACTCCATTGTAGGTGAGGGAAATTTCCTAATTACCAATCACTAGTTAATCCCTTACTTGCTTGCTTTTTTCTTCTCCTTAGGGATTCAAATGATGGTAATACTTTAAAGCACAAATCATGAAAGTTCATCATAAGATATTTATTCATTTTTTGCTAGAAGCTTACTCAGTAAGCCTGGGCAAGGTATTGAACTTGGCCTTCTTCTAATGTGGTTTTCCCATCTATGAACTCAGACTCCCTTTCCATTAAATATGGATAGTGTTAATCTCTACCTGCTGACTCTCCCCTTTGGGCTGGTGTTTTATATTCATGGAAGCTCAGCAAGGAACAAAGTATAGAATTCAGTGTAGAGTTTCTGTCCATTGGGTTTTCATTCAAAATTCAACAGGTAGACAGAACTCCCTGCATAAGAAAAGGATGAGGTGACTCAGGGAAGGCAAGTAATGATGCTTAAATGTGGGCTGCCAGAGCTCTGAGGGCTATAGGATGATCTTTTCAAAGAAAGTGAGTCTGGAGATGTGAACAGTGTTTGTCAAGGTCACGCTGAGTGAGTTTTGCAACCCCCAACGTCAGCAGAGTCTTAGCTATGCAAACACAATAAACTCCCATTTGCCTGGAATCAGACTTGTATTTTTGTGCTCATTTTTATGAGATGGGGACAGATGGGTATTATACAAACCGTATATGGGTAATTTATCCAAAAAACAACTAACCCAACAGCATAATGTCTACTACCTTATGTGTGAAGATGATGCTAATAACGTCAGAAACTGCAAACAAAGGTTACTAAGCAAGCTCCCTGCCCTCACAGAACTGACCATATTGTTGGCGAAACAGATCAGCTAAAAACAAAAGACAAAATTGAGCGGTAGTATAAGATTTTAAGGACTAGTCTCAACTAAAAAGATTGAAGGATTTAAGGAAAGGAAGATGTGATTTGTACTTGGAAGGTTTTGTAGCAAGTTGGAGTTTTGGCTGGACCTGGAAGATTGGGTTGGAGTTGGGTCAGTGGAGAGGAAAAGGATAAGCAGTGGCCTGCAGGAGACAGCTCCCACTGTCTCGTGAGAAGTGCTTGTTACACTTTTCAGGAATAATGTTTGCCAGTTGCTAAAAGCAGCCATTATTAAAAATTAAATTACAAAAACATAGTTAAATCAATTATATTTTATTTATAAATTAATTTTTATGTATAGTATATAATTTAGTATTATACAGTATTATCTAAATAAATACTCAGAACTCATTAGTTCCTAATTATTTTACTGCATCTTACTGTTATCTATGCTTTTGTGGTTATTTACACTATTGTATGTGTAAGGCAGCAATGCTGTATAATAATGCGCTCCTGAGCACGCCTTCCTAACTCCTTGCTGGGAGCACTTCCAAAGCAGAAGTCTGCAAATGCTACAAGCCAGAGCTGGATCTATTGTTTTGTTGGTTGTTTAGACTTAAGAAAATAATAGAAAAATATTAATAATGAAGATTAAACTTTTTTTTATAAATTGATTTATTTTTTTATTTTTATTTTTGGCTGCCTTGGGTCTTCGTTCCTGTGCGCGGGCTTTCTCTAGTTGCGCAAGCAGGGGCTACTCTTCATTGCAGTGCACGGGCTTCTCATTGCAGTGACTTCTCTCGTTGCGGAGCACAGGCTCTAGGCTCGCAGGCTCTAGAGTGCAGGCTCAGTAGTTGTGGCACACAGGCTCAGTAGTTGTGGCACACGGGCTTAGTTGCTCTGCAGCATGTGGGATCTTCCCAGACCAGGGCTCAAACCTGCATCCCCTGCATTGGCAGGCAGATTCTTAACCACAGCGCCACAAGGGAAGTCCCTAAACTTTAAAATATATCATGTTGGTAGTTGTTATATTGTGAATGACACCATAAAAATTGAAGAAATCTTCCAGCACTGGAAAATTATTATCTGATTGAGAAAAGAAGTCCGTCACATCATTGATGAACAGTGCAAGTTCCAACATGCTCATTCACGTAAATAAAAATATCACCCACCATTCATCAAAGAACTACAATGAGAAAGCTGGTTATTAAACATTTACCAGTGCACCACTGGAGGAAGACCACATCATAAAGAAATAACAGCATGTGCAAAATGGCAGAAGCTGAATTGCTCATAGTGAAGGGGATAGTGTGGTGGGAATAATGTGGGCTGTAGTCATGGGTTCAAACCCCAGTTCTGCTATTTACTAGCTGTGCAGACTTTAGAGAGGCACATAATGTTACTGATCCCAAGTTTCCTCATATGTAACATAGACAACAAAGTCAATCATACAGTGTTCTTAGAAGAACTAGAAAGACTATAGAGTTCAGTGCCTCAAACAGTGCCTGATGATATCACACACCCAAGACTGATACTAATTATTATAGTACAATATTCTAAAATCTACATAAAATCGTTTGACTGAGCAGTGGGTTTATTTAAGGGGTGGGTGGAAGCACTGGGTTTTGAATTTCAGGTAAGAAGAAATGTGGAATTTATTATGTAAGAATCGGTGGGTCCCTAAGGATTTCTGAACAGGACACTAATATGAGTGAAATGTGTCTTAGGGAGATGGTGACAGCATGAGTCTGTGGTCCAACCCCTTCTTCTACATGTGTACATCTAGTATAGTGCTGAACAATAAACTTAATGTCCTAGAGACACTGGCAGATCCTTAATTGCCTTCCAAATGAAAGAAAGATTAAGTCATGTTTAATATAATTTTGGTGTAAAGTATACCTCAGAACATCCTAAATCTTTAGAAATGTATAATGTATCCCTGGTAGCTATAATAGTGTGCAATTAAGCAAGAACTCCAGACTCATCCTCAATATTTTTCCTACCCATCACTCTCACTGAATTGATCACCAAGACCTGTGGTTCTACCTCCTTAATATCTCTTGCCCTACCTGCCATTGACCACACACAGTGCCTTGCCTTAGTTACTGGTTAACAACCTTGACTTCACATTGGAATCACTTGGGAATTTTAATAAAAATGTGCAAGTGTCGGGCTTCCCTGGTAGCGCAGTGGTTGAGAGTCCGCCTGCTGATGCAGGGGACACGGCTTCGTGCCCTGGTCTGGGAAGATCCCACATGGGCCCGTGAGCCATGGCCGCTGAGCCTGCGCATCCAGAGCCTCCCGCAATGGAAGAGGCCACAACAGTGAGAGGCCCGCGTACCGCAAAAATAAATAAATAAAAATTAATTAATTAATTAAAATGTGCCAGTGTCTGTGTCCTACCTCCAGAGATTCCAGCTTAATTGGTCTGAGGTGGGGCTTGAGCACAGGTATTTTTCAAACTCCAGGATGTTCTACTATTCATCCAAGCCTTACATCATGCTCACATTGCCGCTCACCTGAATCACTGCATGAGTCATCTGCCTGGGCCAGTTTTGATTTCTTCAAATCCCTTCATCCTGCTTCCAGATCGATCTTTTAGAAACACTAATCTTACCACACCACTCTTGCCTTACAGCTCTTCAGCACCTCCTCAGTACCCGTCTAATAAAACCCAAGCTCATTGACACCAACCTTCTTTAACACACACACACACAACTCTAATAAAAGGGTTATGACAAATCCAAGAGATAAAAATTGAACCAAAGAGTGACCTAGCGCAAATTCAGACGTTTAAAGACAGTGTTAATTCATCTGTTGATGGACACTGAGGTTGCTTCCACGCCCTGACTATTGTAAATAGTGCTGCAATGAACACTGGGATGCATGTGATTTTTGAATTATGGTTTCCTCTGGGTATATGCCCAGTAGTGGGATTGCTGGATCATATGGTACTTCTATTTTTAGTTTTTTAAGGAACCTCCATACTGTTCTCCACAGTGGCTGTATCAATTTACACTCCCACCAACAGTGCAAGAGGGTTCCCTTTTCTCCACACCCTCTCCAGCAGTTATTGTTTGTAGACTTTTTTTGTGGTACATATATATAAAAGAATATTACTCAGCCATAAAAAAAATGAAATTGGGTCATTTGTAGAGATGTGGTTGGACCTAGACTCTGTCATACAGAGTAAAGTAAGTCAGAAAGAGAAAAACAAATATTGTATATTAACACATATATGTGGAATCTAGAAAAATGGTACAGATGAACCTAGTTTCAGGGCAGGAATAGAGATGCAGACATAGAGAATGGACATGTGGACACAGAGGGTAAGGGGAGGGTGGAACGAATTGGGAGATTAGGATATATACACTACCATGTGTAAAATAGATAGCTAGTGGGAACCTGCTGCATAGCACAGGGAGCTCAGCACAATGCTCTGTGATGACCTAGATGGGTGGCATGGGGCAGGGAGGGAGTTCTAAGAGGAGGGGTGATATGTATACATATAGCTGATTCACGTCACTGTACAGCAGAAACTAACACAACACTATAAAGCAATTATACTCCAATAAAAAAATAAAACAGGTAAACAAGGTCCTACTGTGTAGCACAGGGAACTATATTCAATATCCTGTAATAAACCATAATGGAAAAGAACATGAAAAAGAATATACATATATATGTATGTATAACTGAATCACTTTTTTGTATACCAGAAACTAACACAACTTTGTAAATCAACTATGCTTCAATAAAAAAAAAATTTTTTTAAGTAAAAAAAAAAAAGACAGTGTTGAAATATACACCCCCAAGTAACTGCTGTGCAATGCTGAATGCGATTGAGAGCTTTGGGAGGGAAACAAGTCCAAGAGGAGGAAGCAGCTCTCAGCCCCTGTGGCCCAGTGCAAAGTGTGAGGAGATAGGGAGAAATGATAGCCTAGCAGCACCCAGTAGAGACTGCTCAGTTCAGCTTCCGACCCCCAACACATTCTCTGATTTCCCTCCTGTTATGGGTTGAATTGTGCCCCCCAAAATGCGTATGTTGAAGCCTTAACCCCTAGGACCTCAGAATATAACCTTATTTTTGAGATAGGGTCTTTACCTATGAAATCATCAGGTTAAAATAAGGTCATCACGTTGAGTGCCAATCTAATAGGACAACTGACTTTACAAAAAGGAGAAATTTGGAGATAGGCACACACACAGGAGAACGCCATGTAAAAATGGAGACAGAGACTGGGGTGATGATTCTACAAGTCAAGGAATGCCAAGAGATTGCAGGCAACTACTCTGTACTAGGAAAGAGTCACGTATCAGATGTTTTCTCATCCCTTGGAAGGTACCAATCCTGCCCATACCTCAATCTTGGACTTCTAGCCTCCAGAGCTCTGAAACAATAAAATTCTGTTGTTCAAGCCACCCAGTTTGTGACTTTTATTGTGGCAGCCCTAGCAAACTAATACACCTCCCAAGTCAGCTTCTTGATCTGACCCCTGCCTACCTCTTTAGCCATATCCCTCCTCCCCCACCCCAGGTTTTACAATCCAGCCATATCCATCTACTTCAAATTCCCCAAATGTGCTATGTTCCTTCATGCCTCTGGGCTTGTGCCCAGGTCGCTCTGTCTACCTGGAATACCTACTCCCCTGCCCACTTCCACCTGGAGGTACCAGTGAGCCCTAGAAGATTCAGCTCAACCCTCCCTTCTTCTGTTTCCCTACGCCCTTCTCCCTCCCAACCAAACTTCCAGAGAATCAACCGTTTCTCCTTAGATATACCTCAACTGTTGTTTGTCTCAGTCCTGTCTCTTACTCAGCCACTGCCCCAGCAACTAGTCCCAGGCCCACTGCAACCAGCTTTGCACACGTGTGACACGACAGCCCCTCTCCTCAGCCCACGCTGTCTGCCTCTCACTTCCTGGCCCAAGCCTTCTCTGATGCCAAGATTGGAACATCCACAAAAACCCAATGGACACACGCATGGGCCAACCCAAAGACATGCAGGGAATGTAACCCCTCTGGGGCCACTCATGGATAAAGTTTCCCCTTTTGTCCCCTGTGCAGACAGTTCTGACTCACATTTCCTAAAGCTCCTCAGAAGTTCCAGCGGATTGACCACTGGTCGTTTGGGCAGTGGCCGACTCCAAAAGCATCCCATGTATTGTTCTTTCCTCCTTCCCTGTTTTACTCCCCTAGTCCCTCCCTGACCTCTGATCCCTGGAATCATTTCCAAATAAATACATGCATGTGTTCGTCTCAAGCTCCATTTTCAGGGAAAGTCAAGTAAGACACTGTGTTTATTTTGTATTGGATTGGATTAAACTATGTGAAATTGCCAACATTTGACCATCCTTGACCTACAAAAATGCCAATTTCATGTGATCTGACTAATGATTATTTGTTTGCATTTAGCTCTTTCCAACAGAATGTAAGCTTCTTTTATGCCCCCTTTTATTTATTTATTTTTTAAATTGAAGTATAGTTGATAGACTGTAAGCTTCTTGAGGTCAGGAGCAGTATCATTCCTTTCTCATCCCCGGCATCAACTACTAAGGCTGGTACTTAGCAGTGCTTATCAGTCCCTCAATAAATGGTGAATGAGTATAGGGTGATCTTCTCAGGGTAGGTAAGGAAAAGGGTAAGGGAAGAATTCTTCGGTAAATATTAGGACAATAAACTGAGATCCCTACCTCACACTCTACACAAAAATAAAGTCAATATGAATTAAAGATTTAAATATAACAAAGAAGGGCTTCCCTGGTGGCGCAGTGGTTGAGAGTCCGCCTGCCGATGCAGGGGACATGGGTTCGTGCCCCGGTCCGGGAAGATCCCACATGCCGCGGAGCGGCTGGGCCCGTGAGCCATGGCCGCTGAGCCTGCGCGTCCGGAGCCTGTGCTCCGCAATGGGAGAGGCCACAACAGTGAGAGGCCCGCGTACCTCAAAAAAGAAAAAAAAAAAAAGTTGGATAAATATAACAAAGAAATAATTTTTTAAAGTACTAAGAAAATAGTTTATAGCCTACTGTGGAGGGAGTTATACTAACCATATTTCCCATGCAGAGTGGAAAGGGCTCCACTAGCAGAAGTGTGGGTGTTAGAGAAGTATCCAAGGCAGGCCTGGGGGCTCCTGGGGACATGACCTCTAAGCTAAGTTCTGAGAGACAAGTAGAAATTAGGCAGGAGAAGGGTTAGTGAGAGTGTGTTCTGAGCAGAGGGAAGAGCCTGTGCAAAGGCAAGGAGGCGAGAGAGTTAACTGGAGGAAATGAAAGCAATTGTCTTGAAGCTCTCCATGTAGATACTAACTAATCCACGGGGATTAAAACACCCTGGCTTTGGGGAAGGCACGTCAAGTCTCACACAGACGGCAGGAGCCCAGAGTTAGATTTGGAGTCCATGCTGTCTTCTTGGGGGTGAACTGGGATCTCTGTGTAGGCCAAATTGTTGCTGAATCCCTGGGGTAATTGCAGCTTTAGTCTGCATGCTGGCACCAGCTTTGACAAGTATATATGAAAACCGACCTGCCCACTTGTTCACATAAATGTATATTTGTTGGATCCTGCAACAAATATACATTTATAAACACTGTCCATTCTCTTTTAAAGCTTGTGAGAAAGCGGCCTAGTAAGTCACCCTGCTATGGCCCTGGAGCTGTTTGAATCGCCATCACCCAACGTGGCTGAGAACCAAGATCCAACACAGGGCCAGAGAACAGGGCATAAAGTAGGCTGGCTCTTTATTTTTCAGTCTAGACTTAACTGGAGACTATGGGTGCTACATTTCATGGTCTGTAACAATCAAAATCTTTTCCCCTACACAAAGTCCAATGCTTATATCACGCTTCCCCTAGGGAATTGCTCTACATAGTAAGAAGATGGTTCCTTGCAATTCAAATTGATAACTTAAGGTAACTTTTAAAATTGTCCTGTTCCAAGAATTGGGCAAATTGAACCAACATACTTCATTTTACAGTAACCATGCAATACTTCACAAAGTGTCTTTAAAAGCCACTTAAAGTAGTAAGGTATGTGTTTTGCCATGAAACCCTTTAAAACAAGAGAGTGAAGTAACAAAACACCATGATATTCCAGTATATTCCATGCCCCTTCAAGAGCAGTGGTGACTGAACACGGGTCCTAATAAGAGCTTTTATGGTAGGCTCATCGTTTGTCATTTATAATCATGAAGAAAAGTCACGTGGCTTCAAAAACTTGGTCTGTCAGTAAAGGGTAGGCATAAAAAATTCCAATATTTTTTAAATCATCTATTTTAAAACACCTGTCTTCAGCCACTTATCTACTTTTTTCAGACATCTGATAGGATAAATTGGAAGAAACTGATCAAATAATATCATGGGTAACATACCCAAAGAATTTCTATAGTCATATATTTCCCAAGTTACAACTGTGTGTTATTTATGACTCATGTCAAAAATGCCTTAGGGCTTTTGCTCCTCAATTCCGTAACAGTTTATTTCCCCAAAACTGTGCCCATGTTTTACAGCAAGGTCCACAGCAATAAAGCAAGAAAGCAGAAAAATCAGCATTTGATATCCACAGTTTAGCATTTTCTGCTACCTGGGACAATCCAGGGGCGATCACAGAATGGGTCTTGGTGACCTTGCAGCAGCTGCAAATCACTGTGATCTGAATTATAATAGGCTCCTCTTCAATAATACATTACAGACTCAGTATACTTAGGCATCCTCAGGATTTCTCAGTAGGAACCAAAATTATTACAGCACACACCACATTTTTCTTATCACACAGCTTCCATCAATACATTTATGATCTCTTTAAAGCACACAATAGAGGGCACACCTATGCCTCGTGACTACATTTATCCACAAGTGCTCAGATAGACACGTAAGTCAATAAATTCTAAATAAAAGAACTAACTAAAATTCTTATCCAAGGGGCGAAAGCATGGCTGCTCACGTTCAAGATTTGTCCTAATAGAAACTGTGTTAGAAACCAGACAAAAGCAAGCCAGTGGAGGTCAGCTGGGAAGGTCAAGGAGATGAAGGGGCTGCCTTACCAGGCGGCGTCAAAAGGAGACGGAGCCAGACCCTTGGCATTAGCTGAGAATGAGTCCCCAGACTGTCGGGTGTCCCCATATTCAAGCAAGTCTGTATAGGATAGGATTCCACAATAAAAAGCAATAAAATACAAATAGAGATGCAATGTCCCTTCAGACCCAAGTAAAGAACAACAAAGCCACACTGAAATGTCAATGCCCATTGCTGGGAGTCCTGGTGGTGACCCAGCCGGACCCCAGTACTCCCCTCCTATCCAGCAAACACATGCCTCCTCCTCAGCTTCCTCGTGAGCTGAGTGATTCACACACGACAGCAACAATTCAAGTCTGTCCCTCTGTATGATGACAAATTACTGCATGCCATGATTATAAAAATAGCTAATATGTATGGAGAGTCAACTGGATAACAGACACTATGCTAAATGCTATCTATGACCTCATTAAATATTCACCTCGACTGAATGAGGCAAATATTATTACGATCCCTCGTCTAATACATGAGAACCTTCAGTTTAGTGAATTAGACACCTCAGCAAGGGTTTGTCCAGTTCATGATCATTTTTCCCATCTCTTTGATGTCCCCCATCTCCATCCCACAATCCAAAGAGGTAGCTCCCCAGGATACATGTCTGTACCACCTGATTCTGTAGGTTGAGCCATTCAAAATCCCAAATCTGAATGGAGAGCAAGAGAGACTGGAAGTTGGTTGATGAGTCTTAGCAGCAGAGACTGAAAAGAGGAGCCGTGAATTCAGGCTGCTCATGTCCAGGCAGCCCTTGGGACCCATGAGAGACCCTCCAGCAAGCGCCCTTTTTCCTAAGCTAGACTGAGTTCTTTCTGTTCCTTGCTGTGGCCGCCATGCCTCTGATGGCAGGAGAAAAGAGGGACCCCCCCCCACTGCCCCACTGGAGGAACTGAGAGGGGGCTCCACACCCCAGGAAGACCTTATTCTCCCCAGCCTTGGCACTTCCATTAGCAGGAGTCAAGAGGGAGCCCCAGAACTCTCATGGCCTGGCAAGACCCCCTGCCCTCCCTCCCTCCACTACTCACATCTTGGCCACCACTGTCTGCCTTGTGGCCACCAGCTCTTTTATTCCTACTACATCAGCCACCGCAAGAAGCCCAGGGCTCCAAAGCATCTGGACGTCTCCTTTTCTGACCCTTGTCCTCCGCCATCATCCAACCCCAGCTCCTGAACTGCAGAATCTACTGTACCTGCAGGATCACACAACCAATCCTCAACAAAATCTCTGCTACCCTCAGCCTCCCCTGGGACCATGCCCTTCGCCTCTTGCTGTAACTAAATCTGAGGATACCGCTTCTCCGGCAGTCCTTTCCCCTTAAACAACCGGACTGGAGATGGGATAACTGTCCTCTCCTCCTCAGTGCCTTTTCTAGACCTTTCTTCTTCCCAAACCCCCACCCCAGAGCTCTGTATCTTATGTCATCATGCTGTCCCCCCACTACCCCCCCTCATCACAATCATCCCCACTGAGGCCCCAGCCCTAACATCACTACCCTCATTCCGCTAAGATTTTTGCCCTTGGCTCACTGCTACTCCCTCTAACAGTACCCTTATCAAAATTCTTGGTGATTTAATATCCACCTGGATGATCTTGCCAATATTCTGTTGTTTCAGGTCCTAAAGATCTTGCCTTCCACCCTACCTCAGCCACCCACTCCCATGGTCACACCCTGGACTTTGTCATTTATCAATAATGGCCATTTCAAGGATTTCACTCCTATATCCAACTGCCTATTTAATATCCCCATTGTCTCGTGGCCATCTCAAACTTAGTACATCCAAAACCAAACTCCTGATCGTCCCCCGCAAACCTGCTCCGACTGCTGTTTGCCCATCTCAGTTAAGATCCTTAACTGAGCCCCCTCCTTCCAAGCCGTGGACCAACAACTTTAATTTTTCTCACAGCCCATATCCAGTCTGTCAAGACCCCATTGAATCTACCTTCAAAATATTTCCAGAATCCAACCACGTCTCACCACCTCACTACAACCACCCTGATCTGAACCACCATCATCTCTTACTTGGATTATTGCAGTAGCCTCCTAAATGGTGCCACTACTTCTACCCTCGGTCACTCTCCCACCTCCGGGCTCTTCTCAACCCAGTACCCAAAGCGGACCATCTAAAACATAAATCAAGTCATGTCCTTCAGTGTTTGCAAGCTCTCCATTGGCTTTCCACCACATCAAAAGTAAAAGCCAAACTCTTTATGATAACTTATAAGACCTTAGATGTGCTAATCCCAGCACCTCTTGGACCTCCTCTCCTGCTGCATCACTTTGTTTATGCTCCGGTCCCTCTGGCCTTCTTGCCATTCCTTCAACATGCTAGATGTGCTTCTGCCTTAGGGCCTTGCTCTTTCTCTTACCTCAGCCTGGAACATTCTTTCTTGCAGACTTTTACTACCTTACTCTCTTCTCTCCTTCTGGTCTTTACTCAGATATTAACTTCCCATTGAGGGCTTCCCTGACCACCCAACCTATAACTGCAGCCTCTCTATACCCTTTCTTCCTGCACTGAAACTTCCTGTCCCCCTTTCTTGCTTTATTTTTCTTCATGACACTTAATTGTCATCTTCACGCTGTAAACATTTACTTCTTTTTTTAGTGTCTGCCTCCACCTGGTGGAATGCCAACTCCACCAGGGCAGGGATTTTTGTGTTTTGTTCACAGCTACATCCTCAACAAATAGAGCAGTGCCTGGCACATAGTAGGCACTCAATAAATATTTTTGAATGCATGAATGAATAAATTAGAACGCATAGATTTAAGTAGATTAAGAAATTTCTCAAAGGCCACAGAGCTAGTAAGTGGCACAAACAGGACTCCAGCACACATTTATCTGAGGCCATACTGTGCTTTCCACTCACAGACTTCCCTGCTTCACGTGACCATGTATGCTTGGGCTAGCTCACAAATAGATACAATCAGAAATGTTAACTTCTCAAGCGATGAGTTTGTTATACCCTTATTTGAAAGATGAAGGATAAAAAGGAGCCTGCATGGAAGTGTTTAAATCAGGGCAAATTCTGTAAAAAGCCAGTTGGTCAATATTTTATGCTTTGCAGGCTGTTTGGTCTCTGTATCAACTACTTAACTCTGCTATTATAGCACAAAAGCAGCCATAGACAATATGGAAACAAACAGGCATGGCTGTGCTCCAATAAAACTGTATGTACAAAAAACAGATGATGGGGCTTCCCTGGTGGCGCAGTGGTTGAGAGTCCGCCTGCCGATGCAGGGGACACGGGTTCGTGCCCCAGTCTGGGAAGATCCCACATGCCGTGGAGCGGCTGGGCCCGTGAGCCATGGCCGCTGAGCCTGCACGTCCAGAGCCTGTGCTCCGCAACAGGAGAGGCTGCAACAGTGAGAGGCCCGCGTACTGCAAAAAAAAAAAAAAGAAAAAGAAAAACAGATGACAGACTAGATTCGACCCACAGGCCATAATTTTCTAACCCCTGGTTTAAATCTGTAACATTGCAGTTAGGAGGACTGTGTTCTTATGTTTCAAATTTTAGGCAATTATAGGAAGCAGTAAGATAAAATGAAAAGAGCATCAACTTTGACTGGAAACAGTTCTGGGTTCAAATTCCAGCCCTACCATGTTCTAGCTGTGACATTACTTAGGAAAATTACCCAGCCCTTTGAAATTCAGTTTGCTCGTTCATCGAAAGGGATAAATAACCCTTGTTTGGCAGGGCTGTTCTGAGGCCTAAGTGAGATGGCGTGTGCAGAACAGCTGCTGAATTGCACGCAACAGTTCGTCTGTTCTGATGATGGCGGCAATGACGATGATGCTGATGTTAGTATTATTAGGTGGCTCTGATGAGACCCCACTAGACCATGAATTCCTTGGGTCCAGGTCTCTCTCGTTTTTCATTCTGAGGTCCCCTTAGCAGGTTCTGGCCTGGAGATTTGGGTACTAAACATTTTGTAAAAGACAAGTGAAAGGACACATCGCTTTACATAATGCCTGCTAAACTACTGAACCCAAGATGTAACATAGACTTAAAAAAAAAAAAAAAAAGTTCTAGAACAGTTCAAGCCCATGAGGATTAAGGACATGGTAGCCGTGAATTACGATGATAGCAGCATCAGGGGAAATATGAAACCAACACAGTTTCACCCTTGCGTTATCTAGTCCTCAGCCATTCTGTCGTAGACGTTGCAGGTTGTCTCAGGCATTTCCATTCCACCCCCTCCCCGTAGCCTTGCCACACACACTAGAGTCAGGAAAACAAGACTGCACTTCCGCGATGCCCTTAGATCTCAGGCTCCTCTGTCACCTGGCTTCCGCCAAGCAGACACCCCCCAGGAGATTTGACTATCCTCAGTGAGGTGGCTTTTCCACCGGCAGAACACCCAGCACACATTTTGCTGGCTTGGATGCTGGCTGAGGCAGTCCTGCCGTGGAGACAGAGGTTTCCCTTGCTGATTTCCCAGCAGAGGTAGCAGCCTCCTCGGTGGGCTAATCCTGCAGCGTTGTCCTGAGGGTCACTCCTGGGAGCTCAGCCCAGAGCCGCCTCCTCTAGCCTGTCCAACAAAACGTTGTCAATCTGTTTGTATTAAAACTAACAAGTGACTGCCGCCAGCTGGAGCTGAACCCAGACTGACGCTGCTCCTTTTTTAAAAGCCCAGCTGGCCGGTTCAGATCGTCAGGTTGCTTTCGTAGTGTAGAATTCACTCAAGATGTGACCTCAGACTGGTTCCTTAAACAGGAAGAAGGAGAGACAGACCTGCCCTTTCTGACCAAGTCGGGTGTGGGGAGAAGGACAGAGAGAGAAGACGCAGGCCATGAGGCACATGCATCTAACCTCTCTTCTCTGGGGCAACATCCGGAGGGAGAAGGTGTATCAA